>NC_142053.1:59489347-59796742 GCF_982192425.1 Myodes glareolus
CTTAATAAAATGCCCTGATGAACTATAATAAACACATAATCAATTTTGGTAAATCATTCCTCCACTTGAGCGGCAAACCAAGATTCTAAGTGAGGAACTCTGTGTATCTCATCCCAATTGATCAGCTAAAGACTTGCCAAGAATCCAACCTATATGGGTCTTCTGGTCTTGTTCCCACTCAGAATTGTTGAATAAAGGCAACAAATTTAGGAATGTGTTTTGAAGAGGCTGAACAGTCATTCCTGTCTGAGGTATATGAAACTGGTACTTTAACAAAATATGGACTTGCCTAGTAATCAAAGGCAAAGTCCACCAAGCTGGCTACTATCCTAAATTTATTAACTACTTGGTTTTATTCAAACTAGTAGTTAGCTTTGGGTTGAGTTAAAAGGATTAATGTTATTTTCATCAGATCATCAATCTAGTCTCTCCTTGAATTGTACCCAGTATATAGTTGAATAGTGTTGAGTAAATATTTCTGAAGACACAAGTAATCAACTAATAAACAATATTTGGCATTTAAAGGACACGTGGCAGCAGACATCATTCATTTGAGTTTGGAATAAAATCATAATGCTACCAAATAATATTTACAGCATTTTCTAGTTTAAAATCTGGAAAGAAATATGAAAAATTTATGACAGGAAGACAAAAATCTTTTTATAAGGAGAGGTTTTTTGCCACTAAAAATGTTTAATGATTAACTGCCTCCAGGATAAGTGGGACCAGCCCACATGTAAAACCAGATTAATGACAAGCTGAGAAGAAATGTGTTTTCCTTACCAAAGTGTTTTAAAATAAATCTTAAAATATTATTTTTCATATTTCATAACTACCACAGAATTATAATGAGAATGTTAAAATCTGCTAGCTTTTAAGCTTGTGTAATGAATGTTGTATTCAGTGTTTTCACTGAATGGGGGTGTTAGGGAGGGTTGGTACATTGATGTGAAATAGTATTCCCACTGCAGTGAGCAGTAAATTTCCCTAGGAAAAAAACTTCCTGTCTACAGAAACCTCCCAGTCTTATTTGGTGTTTTATTCTCCAGAAGCCAGATGAAATCCAGCAACCAACAAACAGTTTAGTAGTTAGCAACTGGCTAACAAAATCAATTAAACATCTAGAACACTAGTCTTATTATTACACATATCAACAAATATTTTACTATTCACATTTTTACATTAAATTTATACTTATAATTTCCTTTTAACTAGAGACCAGACAAAAGTATGGTTTGCTTTTTTTAAAAAGAGAATATAACAGGGTGGAGAACATTAATATTATTTAAAACATGTCATAATGTATATAACACCTTAAAATTCTGCATTTAAGCTAGTTTGCTTCATGAAAAATAAGCTACTTTACCTATGTGAAGCTTATGCATGCCTGAAAAGAATCAACTGATGGTGATGTAAATAGCTTAGTGCATGTATAGCCAAGAATCATTAATGTAGATCTTTTCTGCTTACTGATAAAACAGCTCTGAAATTTATCTTTGTACTAGTTTTTGAAATCTGTTTGATAAGGGGCTGATGAGATGCCTCAGAGGCTAAGAACACTGGCTGGTCTTCCAGAGGTCCTGAATTCAATTTCCAGCAACCATATGGTGGCTCACAACCATCTATAAAAGGATCTGATGCTCTCTTCTGGCATGCAGGAAATATGTTGATAATATAATTAATGGAATAGCACGTATTACAAATAAATACCTAAATTACTTATTTGGCATATCTGAAGGGCTGTATATTGTCAGGAAGTTAGAGAATGCTCTTCTGCCAGTTCTGCTATCATTTCACAAAGTGAATCAGCCTCTTCCAGCCTGCATCACAAATCTCTGGTAACCAACTTCACAGGGTGATGTATGGACTCCCTGCATTGAGAATTCAATGCTAGTTTTCTACACCTTTTCAAATGTTCTCAGATATTTGTAAAAATCCTTTCCTATTGACATGTTATTGACATGGTAAGTAGTAAAAGCTTTCACAAATCTGCTGGAAGAGGTTGCCTAATGTTCTCTGCCAGTAATGTTGTTAGCCTACTCTCAGTCACCATGTTGCCATCAAAAAAGAAAATGTAATTCCACTTTTTGTTTTTTACTAATTTACAAGTTTGTATCTCTATCATCAAATTTTACTAAAACACATTTCTTACAAGTACAATGTCAAACCTTTACAAAGTTGAATATACACTAACACGGAATAATGAAAACAGCAATACACGGGGAAAGGAAGAAAGGACTGTCAAGTTGAAGCCTATACTTTAAATACAAGACAAAAGTATATCACCTTTTCCAGTTAACAAAGACCACAGGCATCTATATTCACCAAAGTATTTCTTCCCTTTAAATGTGTATAAAACACAAGGAGGCATTCTTCATTAACACTGGATTCAAATTTGAAATATGGTATTTACTAGGTGGATGATCTGCATAATGCAATCACTTTGCCAAGACTCATTTCATCTCTAAATCAAAGTACTATCACAACCTGTAAGAGCATCATTGTCAATACTACATAAAATTACTTATGCAAACTACCTAGTTGACATTTAATATGTGTCATTTTCCTCACATATGGGACTAGGAATCCCCATTAATTTCAATATGTAATACAGTATAGCAACTACATTTAGTATAGTATGTTTATAACCAGCCTACAATTATTTTTTGTTTTGTTTTGTGTTTTGAGACAGGGCTTCTCTGAGCTGCATTTGTAGCTGTCCTAGAACTAGCTCTTGTATACCAGGTTGGCCGCGAACTCACAGAGATCTGCCTGCCTCTGCCTCCTGAGTGCTGGGATTAAAGGGCTGTGCCACCACCAACAGGCTCAGCCTACAAATTTGCTATTAAAAATAAGCAAGAGATAGAGAACTACGACAGGACACAAGAAATCCATAAAAGAAGAACTGTTGAGAGAATACAAGAAACAAAATTGCAATAGAAGGGAGGCATTTTATGGAAATGAGAGTATACCTTTAAGAAGATTTCAGGGAAAAGGGTAGTTTGTAAAAAATGAAATGATGAACACTGGCAAAATGCTGTCACATACCAGGAAATCATGACTATCGGACTAGAGTGATGAGTGCCAGGGTTGTGGGAAGTGTCTGGTAGGGAAGAAAGCTAGGACAAGCAGTGATAGTGAAAAGATGAGTTGTACAGCTAAGCTGCTAAAAACTATGTCATATTGTTCCAGAATACTAGTAGAAAAGAAACAATGTGATGACCTTTATGCTTAGGATGGCACTCTGGAGGCACTTTCTTAGGATAAGGCCTACAATAGAAAAATACAGTTTCATCCAGATTCCAAGTCCTTTCCCAAGTTGTCCTAATGAACAGTCACATGAGAAAGTTACCATTAGAGAATTTTAAAAAGCACAAAAGTAGAAGGCAAGGCTGTGTATCTATATAGAATACACATTGCAAAGGACGTATAACATACTATAAATCAATAAAGGGGACAGGAGATGATTTTCCAACTAGACATTAGATGAGAAATGCAAAGCAATCTGTTCTGATTAGTGGAACTTTCAAGAGAATGTAACTTAAATGGTCACTGGTGTCTTCAACAACATAAAAACTGTATCTGACTATTTTTCATTTGTATATAAAAACACCTAATCCTGAGAAGAAGAGTTTACAAAGAAAACTGAAAGCTACACATCAAGTAGCTATCTATATTGGTTCAGCATCCAGTGATTTCTCAGGGCAGGAAGACATGTGAGAAGATGTCAACATGCTGATAAAGCAAACCAGAGATCTAAGGGATACACAGTCTTGCTCTTGCAATAACAATCTATTGTGGAGACCGCATTCTAGGGTTCTACAAGAAATTTATTAATCCTCTGTGAGAACAGAGACTAAAATATTCTAAGGTGCTATGGGACAAGGATCTTACACCCTGTAAAGATTCATAAGTTGTATTTTAATAGAACACTGATTGGCCAGTAGCCAGCCAGGAAGTATAGGCATGGCAAAGAGAATAGGAAAATTCTGGGAAGAGGAAAGGTTTAGTCTGCAGTCATCATTCAGAGATAGAGGAAACAAGATGAGAAGGCATTGCAATAAAAGGTACTAAGCCACATGGCTAACACAGACAAATATTATGGGCTAATTTAAGATGTAAGAATTAGTTAATAAGAAGCCTGAGCTAATAGGCCAACCAGTTTATAATTAATGTAGGCCTCTGTGTGTTTCTTTGGGACTGAATGGCTGAAGAACCAGGCAGGACAGAAACCCCCAGCAACACTAAGGTCCTTCTACTAGAATCTCCTCTTGTAAGTTAGTACCACTTCCTAGCATAACTATGCTGAAGACCATGCCTACTACACACGAATCACTGCTGGACACTCCCAAGCTCGATCCAAACTACAGCTTCAGATATTTACTAAAATGAACAACACAGGACTAGCAGGATAGGTCTACAGGTTAAAGATATTTGATGCACAACATTGATAGACAACCTAAAGTCAATCCTCAGATCCCACAATGAAATTGAAGAAGGAACTCTAGAAATCTGTTCTCAGACCTCTGTGTCACTGCGCACAAGTGATATACTCACAGATACATAAGCACACACAGTATAGTAGTAAATAAAAATTGTTCAAGAAGCAACATCAGCAGAATCATCATTTTTGATAAATGATCTCCATTCTTACAAGTCATGTGAAACAAAGGAAACTTACATCTCTAAAATGAGCAAGCATTTAGCAAAAAAATGGTGAAAAAAAGCAAAAAAAAGGAAAAGAAAGTTCAGAATAGAAAGAAATCAATGAGAACCAATTTATTGTAAACAAAAGGCCTTTAATGATTATGGCCTTTATTCCTCATGTACAAAAACCAGGAAGGAAGGTAAGACAGATTATAATTTTCTGGTAAGGCCATAGCATATAAGCATGCCCTCCTCCATAGGGAAGTACTAGCACTATTCGTAGCATATTATTTCATCAGGAACATGGGGATAGAAAATAAATTAAGACTTGAGGTCAACACTGCCAAAACAAGTAGCCTCTGGTTACATGCAGGAATCCACTACTTAAAATGCAGCTTGCTGGAATTGAAATGTGCTATAAATATAAGATACACACCAGATTTTGAAGACTTAGCACAACAATGTGATGTATCTTTTCAATAATTTTACACTGACTAGATACTGAAACGATTAAATAAACTGTAGTATTAAAATGAACTTTGGATATTTCTTTTAACTTCCTAAATGTGGTTTCTAGAAATTTTTAAATTACAAATGTGGCTTACATTATATTTCTTTTAGACAGTTCTGCTACAGATGAAATTTTTACATTCCTTCTGGTATAATATTCTATACTAAGACTTCACTGTTAAAGTATAACTAGGTCTTGTATTTTTGTGGGAGTAATGCAAAAATCTAAAAACAGATATCCAAACAAAGAAGGCTGACACTAAATACCAAGCTGATATTAATTGCCTCAAAATGCAGAAGAATGGGATAAGCATCATTATTCATTTTGAGAAAATGAAATTTAAGTGCATTACTTAAAAGCATTTGGATTGACAAGATGAAAGAAAAGCTCATGCTCAAAGTAAAATATTCGTTGCTGCGATTAAACTCTCAAGTTAATTGTGAACATAATTTGACAAAAATTAGGTGTCTCATTGTTTTAGTAATTTAATTGTTTTTTTAAGATACTATGTGACATAAAGGGAAAATTAAGTCTCTTTAAATTACAAATAACAATGTACCATTTTTCTCAAATGTACTAAACCAGAATTGGCAGAGTAATAAGTCAAAGAGATCGTATAATATTTTATTTTCAGAATACAGACAGGACTAATTTGTGCCCAGTAAGAATATTTTATCTTAAATTGGAGCTGAAAGGTGAATGCTTGGGCAACAGGTTATGGGAACAAAAAGGCATTCAGGTACAATGGGGAGAGAGATGGAAGCATTTAGGAAAAGGACACAGTAGTTCTCTAACCCTGAACAAAAGCTTGAATATCTGGACTCAAACCGGCAAAATATAGTTGCCTCAACTCCAAACCCCATGTTCTTAAGCACTACATTTATCTTCAAATATGTATATACTTATAATTTTATATATGCATATATAAAATCAGACACAGCAAGCACCCGCCTTTGGTCAAATAGCTGGAGTGAGTAATTTACAGCTGTTTCCTTATGAAGTACTCCAGGGTACATATTTGCAAAGCTATACTTATCTACATCCTTTTGCTTTTACCCTGCTAACTTTGTCTCATTCATTTCTTCTGTATAACTTATCTGTATCCCAGCCAGTGGGATACAAATGAAGTACATCTACATGAGCATATCTTAGAAAAATTCGACACTGAATATAATACAGCAATTTGAGGATTTTTCTTTGATTCTAATTAACAAATGAGAGTTATATTCGGCTATTAGGATTCAAACACATAGGAAAAAATTTGATGGTAAACACCAGAATCCAAATTTTCTGTCAAGAGAAGCACCTTCTCTGAGAGCAAATTTAAATACTGACTTGAGGAAATTCATTACAATTCTGCATAGGCTTAGCTCCAATATTAGAAACATGCCTCTAGGCTCATTTATACAAGAATTTCTTATTCAGCATCTCAACTGCACAGGTTTCCACACAGAAATGAGCAGGTACAAACGGTTAGGGCTTCATAATGAGTCAACATTAACATAATTACTTTCCATTTCATCTATTACGGTACACTGTTTGACTCTCATTTCTTTTCATTTCAATCATTTCTTTAGAACACCCATAAGGCCCTGTTAAGGAAATGAGACTTTAGAGGCTGTGCG
This sequence comes from Myodes glareolus, assembly GCF_982192425.1. Taxonomy (NCBI): domain Eukaryota; kingdom Metazoa; phylum Chordata; class Mammalia; order Rodentia; family Cricetidae; genus Myodes; species Myodes glareolus. Next base: position 59,496,131 of record NC_142053.1, read on the forward strand.
ATAGAAACTGAGGTAAGCTAAATAGTTTTGTAATTTTCCCTTAGAAATGATCAAACCTTGCATACTAACAAAAATGTTGTCATTTTGTACTCTACTACAATATTTCTATCTCTTAAAACAATGTATACAATTAGATAATGAAAGTTATTTACTCTGCCATCACAAAATCTGAGTATAAAATAAGAAGCCTATTTGTTTTTGAACAAACAGACCTTAATCTTCCAAACTTGAGCTGTCTACCACAGTTATCTCAGGGTCTATATGCTTACTATAATTATGTTGCCACTGCTGAAACATTTTTTAAACACCTTTTTGTATGAAGAAATTATCTCTGGGGATAGTTTATCCTAAAATACATCTCATTGCTTTATATTTTAAGGCCAGGATATGATCAATTCAGTCACTCATTTATCAAACATAAGATAAAAGGGTTTTTTTTCTATTTCCAAAGATTATTTCCACACTCCAAAGACCATGATTTACTACCAGCAAGATTACTCAACAGAAACATTACTTAAGTTCAAATATAAGCCCTGGAGCCCACCACAGAAGAACTAACTGGGCAGCTTGCTTAAATTAGTGGTCAGAATCCCCTACCTGGAAACTGAAGATTATAGTGTCTACTTCTAGGAACATACTGAGAGAATCTGGTAAAGAGGAGCATGTGAAATAGTAGTAGTATGGTGCCTGATTAGACTTAAGGGATCAGTAGGTAAATATATTGCATTTATACTGTAGAAAACAAAGTTTGAAAATCACACATGTGAAATCTAAGAATGGACACAGCTTTGATGTACTGTCAAAGACCTCTTTTAATTAAAACAATTATCCGCTGTCTATGTCTCTCTACCCCCAATAATCAAAGTATATCACTGAAGGAGAAGACAGAGTTCAGTAAAGACTAGAGCAAAACGCTGTCTTTTAGATGAGACAGAGGTATTAAACTTATGAATTTCCACAACAGCTGTGTTTGCTTACACAAAACCGATATTACAGCATGCATTGAGGAGGGATAATCAAGACCCCACCCGATCTGAGCTATTGACAGATGGCCTCCAGAAAAGAGAAAGTCAATTTTTTTTATGAGTATGCTCCCTGGAAGGTTGACAGTGACACTCATGTGTATATGGGAAGCACCAATTGGACACAGTGGGTTATAAAAAGTAAGAAAGAAAGAAAGAAAGAAAGAAAGAAAGAAAGAAAGAAAGAAAGAAAGAAAGAAAGAAAGAAAGAAAGAAAGAAAGAAAGAAAGAAAGAAAGAGAGGAGGGAGGGAGGGAGGGAGGGAGGGAGGGAGGGAGGGAGGGAGGGAGGGAGGGAGGGAGGGAGGGAGGAAGGGAGGGAGGAAGAAGCAAACCAGAAAGTCATGAAAGTTCATAGGTACACCTTTCCTCTAAATACTATGATTACCTAAAAAAAAGACCAGCATAATGACAACACCAGTTGACATGCCAATATGGCCAGGGGAAACTCCACATAGTCCCACTCCTAGATGTCAAGCTACTGGTACTCAATGCCAGCTGGGAGAGGGAGAACCAGTTTCTCTCAGGAATTAGATCCTACATAGGTTGTCCAATCCCGAGTGGTCAACCATGTATACACTTATACACAAGAAAATCATAAGTGGATTCAATTTGTGTACTTAACAATAATAATGAAATTATTCATTTATTTGGGAGAAGGGACACATGAGGAGTTGGAGTAGGGATTTACATGGTAGATTCAATGGTCAAGTATGAAGCTTTCAAAAAATAAAAAATATCAAACTTTAAAAAAAGAAGACCTGAGGTTGGGAGCAGAATGTGAGATGGTTAGTGGTGACTAGGGAAGAGTTGAAGGGGAATAAACTTTTTGTAAAATTTATGAAATTCTAAATAAATAAGCTGAAATATGTGTGTGAATAAGTTTCATTCGTTCCTTAATGTAGCATAGATATTTTATAACCAAAGTCCCATCCTCATTTTATTTAGTGAAATACAATCATAATTTAAAGCAACTAATAATACTTCTGGGCACTATTCTAGCCACTGAAAGAAAAATAAAGAAAATGCTGCTTCTATCGATTAAAAGGTTGATGGTTTATGTATTTTTACATGTAGTCATGCATAATATTTTGTGTGAATTTGAGAGATTTTAACTCAGGTACACTCCTTAAGAATTTAAAATGCTTAAATAGTTGTTGGATTTATTTCTTTTCTTTTTTCAACAATGAGGACTCATTATTTAATCTGGAAGTTAGTCTGTAGCTTCTCTTTGAGCTACACACACATACACACACACACGCGCACACACGCACACACCAATCAGTGGGTAGTAAGATGTAAACATGTTCAACTGTGAAGAGATGTATAAAGGTCATTTGAAAATCTGTCATTACCTAACATGCCAGATAGTTCATATTTTCATATCCACATTCACCTAATTAAAAGATAAAATAGAAATGCCTAAAATACTAATTAATGTCTTCTCAGTCACATCATTTTACTTTGACAAATGTAGGGAAAAGGATACAGCTCATGTGCATTTTATTTCTTCTCAGTTTCAACTATAATATCTCTACCCTTTAAATTAAATATACCTTTAATTCTGCTTCAAATAAAAATTAATAAAGTTCCTGTGATAGGAAAAAGAGAAAAACAGAGATATCATGCAAAATCATACTTTGGAGCTATGCTTATTCTATTTTGTAATGGGTATGAAGAATTAGTCTAGGTCAGCCTGATTACTTAGCATATCAGAGAAAAGAAGAATAGTTAGTCATTAATTATATTCATTAAATTATGCAAAATCTGAGACTGTTTGGCTAATAAACTAAAGTATAACTAGCTAAATAATTATATGGAAATCAATATGCCTTTGAGAATAATCATTTATCATAAGAAAATTCATTCTATATTCAAATAGCATTTTATGAGTACCTTAAACTCTTGATAACAAAAATTTACTAAATAATTATATAAACCTACCAGGCAAGAATTTAGAGCATACATTTCTTCCCGGCTTTCAATGGCAGTACTATGGCCATGAGTAATATGTCATCATCAACAATAGTGGAGTAATTACAAAATCTAGGTTGGTGATCAGGTACTGCGCTTGTACACCACCTTTCTATGTACAACAGAAACTCTTCTACAGATTTTGGTTTGACTTTAGACCTGATGATATAATGAAACTATGATTATTAAATGTCCTCAGCTCCTTCTCATTGTTAAAGTAATAAAATCATCAAACATTAATTCTCATGAAAAACAACAATATTTAGGGGTTTTAACATCCTTTTGCAGTCACGACCAGGAGTCACAGAAGAGAGAAGAGATCATGCTGTTTGTTTCAGAGGGATGCTGCTGAGAGTATTAAATTATTCTGTGTGGTAAAAGAACCCAGAACCTACCAAGTAATAATTATTAATTATCATTTTTTAAATCAAATGTTGGGATATATACTCTGGATTGTATCAGTTTCCTCAAGACTATATTTATAAAAATTCTCTTGTTGTTCGTTTCTCAAGAGTACATTTTAGTGGACAACTAAAATGCCCCATCAATTTCTCAGAACAAAATAAATTTCCTTGAAATAAAGATATCTTGTTTTTTTATTATTCCTTATATACATCGTAGAAGAAACAAATTAACTCCACTATGAATGCAATAGTTATGTGCATCTGCACCCACACATACATGTACACATATTCCACCACAAGATAAATAAGTAAATGTAATTTTTCAAGACAGACTCTGGAACATTTTGTCTGAGATGTTCTTTTTCATTATGTTGATTTGGATGAGTATATGTACAGCAATATGTGGTAATTTTCTTAAGCATATGAATTAAGCATGAGTAAACATTAAAGGGTAAAACAATTGCTAGAAGCTTGAGTAGTGGAAGACTATGACACCTATTTCAAAATGTTTTATGATACATCTGAATTTGTAAGCAGAAAATAAAAGAAAATAAAAAAGGAAAACAACTGTGTATATCTGAGACACTAGAAACAACAAAGAGTTAGAGGACAGTGATCTCTAACGACTATCAATACTTCTCCAGTTATTGCAAAGCACACGCAACTGTGTGTTTATATTTCTATCAAAGTAATTTGACAAGAACTGTTAAATAAAACTTCTAACACTTTTACTTAAAAATAATTTGCTACTTTACTCTCCAAGAAGGAGTATGAAAACTAAAAATTTCTGAGCTAAGAAAAGCCCTGGAATAACTGCCAAGTGCAAATTTATAAGGTCATGCAACGGTCACTAATATTTATTCAAAAATATACTATGCTACATATGTCATATTTCTATCCAAGTACAACGTGATAGAATAATATTTCTGTGGTCTGCTCATACAGGCTTTTTAATTAACTACTCATAAATGTTGTTACTCAGAAGCCCAAAAACTTTGCCATATTAACCTCTTCTACCATTTATTTAAGCTTCAGTATTGAGGTTTGAATAGGACGTACCTCAGTGGTAGAGTGTCAGTATTTGTGAGCCCCTTGGTTTGATATTCATCAGTTCTCATTCTCCCAATCTCTTGCGCTCTCTCTCTCTCTCTCTCTCTCTCTCTCTCTCTCTCTCTCTCTCTCTCTTACACACACAAATACATAAAAAAATTATTATAATTATCAAATTTCACATTGATAGTCATACTTCAGAACTTCACTCATCCAGAAAATATTCTACATACCACTCATTGCTAAATTACCTCTGTATTTGATATATACTACAGACCATCCCACCTGAATTAAACTTTAATAGCATTTTTCATGGCCTTTTATCAAAGTATACATAAGAAGCAGTAAAGAAAATTATATTTTAGCTATGAAAGTAATATGTGGCTGTTGAAAAATAAACCATATGTAAAGGTATAATGTAAAAGGCAAATGCCTCAGCAGGCATGGTGACATATATCTATAATCCAAGCTAGACTACAAACAAAGATCTAGGGCAATCTTGGTTACACAGTAAGACTATCTCTTATATATACATATGTACGTGCACATGCATATACACAAGTACACAAATTGATGACCCACAGACAGACAGACAGACACACATTTGTAATTAACACGGTTCAAAAAAAGAATTATTAAAAATTCTATGTATGGTCCCATACTGTCTAACAGATCTGTGAAGGACATCATATTGGTTCCTAATCCCAGCACTCAATAGGCAGAGGGAGGTGGGTCTCTGTGAGTTCGAGACCATCCTGGTCTACAAGAGATAGTTCCAGGACAGGCTCCAAAGCTACAGAGAAACCCTGTCTGCAAAAAACAAAAAACAAAAAAAAAAAAAAAGGCTATATTGACCCAGGCAGAGGTGAAAACCCAGAACTCAAGAGGCAGAGGCAGGCAGATCTCTGAGTTCAAGGTCAGCTTGTTCTACAAAGCAAGTTCCAGAACAGTCAGGGCTGCACAGAGAGACTCTGTTTTGGAAAACAAACCAAAAGAAAAAAACGTAAGGTTGTAAAGGCCTGGAAAACTTATCACCTAGGTACGTAGGAATATAATTTTTTACTAATGTTTGTGGTGATCTTGATATACAAGAAAACCTATTATATTCTTACTTGTACAAAAGAATGGCAAAAACAAAGATGTAAAATACATAATAACAAATAGCTGTTGCTGGTTTGTAACACTGCTATAATATTTCTTATTGTTACTATGCTGAAAACTACTTATTAAACAAAAGTTAACTGTAAAACAACATTAAGCAGAATTTTCAGGAGGTATTCTAAAAGAAGGTACTGCTAGCACTGGGGACAATAAATGTTATACTTGTTATTCACCTCAACAGCCTTCCACAAGAACAATATGTCACAGTGGTAGATATTGATATTAATTTGACCTTGTATAGGCCTAGGATAATGTGATTTTATATTTTAGTTTTTAACAAACACAAAAGTATAGAAAGAACATAATTTAAAAATAGGTACACTAGTAAATCTAAGTCTAGGTTTGTCTAAGTATACTGTGGGATATTCACAGGACAATGGGACTAGCTAAAGCCATATTTCAATGCAACTATTTCCATTATTTTGTACCATTATTTCCAAACTATATACTCTTATTAAGTATTATCACTCCCCCAAATTTCTGTTGCTTCTCCTTAAGAGGGCAAGATTGTGCTTCCCTGCTCCTGAAAATCAGATGTAGCCCTGTGATGCTTTTTGGTCAATTAAACTTGAACATAAGTGAAGGGTGGTACTTCCTGACATAAGTATTAAGATGTCATTCAGTGTCTTCTACCTTTTGCTATATAGTGGAGCCTAAGATACTGGATGACCATAATATGAGCCAGAAACTCTCAGTGACACATGATGGGCATGCTGCATTAGCAGAAAATAGCTCTGACACTGAGATTTAAACGCTAACATTGCAGTGTTTTCTAGGCCACTCTCATCCTCACTGATAGCACTTTCGAAAGGAGATTTACATCTGCACATGTACATCTACTTCACTCACTGAAACACTTACAAAATATTCCTTTTGTGAATTGCTGGATCAACAAGTAGGTGGCTTTTGTTTGGCTGCTCATTTGTGTCATTCAGAGTTTTGTTTTCTAACATACCAAAATAGTGGTTCCAATGGGTTTAAATGCTGTGAGGGCTTGAGTGTCACCTGTCTGTGAGAGCTTTTCCTGCATTGGAAGCACTGTTTTAGAGACTGCAGAATCTCTAGTAGTTTAAGCCTATCTAGAGAAAGGGAGCTACTAGGTGAAGAGCAATATTGGTGGGAGGTATAACTTAGCTCTCTACCACCACCCAATCTCTCTGTTTCTTGGTTTGGTACCAAGAAGCAAACAGCTGTTGCAGACTCCCAGATCCACAGATGAAGAAGCCCCAGCTGTCATGCCTTCCTTGCCATGATGACTTCTTTCCTCTCAAACTGTGACCCGAAATAAATTCATCTTCTCTTAACATGATTCTGTGAGGTATTTTATCACAGCAAGGAGAAAGTAACTAACGCAGATGTTAAAGTACATTGAGTTCTCCAAAGTCTTTAAGATACCCTTTATTCTTACACACTTTTACAGATAAGGAAAGTGAAACATATGGGGATTAAGCTGAAATCATTCCCAAGTGCCCACAGATAGTAAATGGTAGGGCCAGAACATGAACCCAGCTATGACTTCATGGACAATGATTTTAATTAATAAATATACGTCTCTTTCAAATTTCAGAAAAACAGCACATAAACAGGAAAGGAAACCGTAAACAGTAATAGCTATGAGGATCACAATTCAATAGAGAACTGTGTGAAGAAGTGGGAGCCCCTTTGTTTTGGAAAGTTGGAAAAAGATTCTTTGGGGAAGTAATGCTTAAGGTGAGACTTGAAAAACAAGAAAAATCAGGCGTGTAATAAGTCAAGGGTAAAAGCATTATAGCCAAAGGAATTGAGTAGTACAAAGATCCTAAAGTAGAAATGACTTGCTATATTCCAGAAATAAAAAGGGCAGTGTGGCTGCAGCACCCTGAGCCAGAGGAAAAGTACCAGAAATCTTGGGCACCAATGCCCTACTGAGGGTGAAGATTATATCTGATATTCCTGTTCGTGCACCTTCCCAAATTTGCATAGGATACAGCAGACAATAAATCTCAAGGACTAGAATACCTGGGCCAAATTTTGGAAGGTATCATGGAATTTCCCTCTAAAATGATGATAGGAAAGATGATACCAGTGTAATGGAGAGCTTGTCTCCCTCCATCACACTAACATGAAGCATTCCAAGTGATTGGCAATGTGTTAAGTTTTCAAAAAAAGTATGTCATGGTTGATGATTTAATCAGCATTTAATTAATTTTGTTTGATCCAAAATTGTGTGTACACAAACATGTATGTATGTATGTATGACATTTGTGTTTGTTTAGCTGTGAACTGTTTTTCAGAAGCAATAACATCTCTTAAATGGAATCTTAATTTGATTACATTCATTTTCTGAAAAAAAAAACTTTGTATGTTAAGATCATGAATCCCTGTCATATTTTCAGTCTTTCCTGTAGCTGATGATCCTTTTATCACAGAAAGTTATAAAATTGAGTTGCTAATCTTTAATGAGTTCAAATACTTCTTTGATCATACACTAAATTCCCATGGGTATTAAGTCTATCTACTGTGTCAGTAATCTATTTGTCTATTCCTAAAAGAGGATCAAATGATTTTGATTACTGTAATTTTAACCATGTTTAAATATATTACAGGACCATTCTCCCCTTCCTGCACTTTTGTTCCGGAGTTCTCCAGTAACTCTTCAAATGTTTATTCTTCCAAAAAAAAAAAATCAAGACTGGAGAGATGGCTCAGCTATTAAAGGATAAGGCTCACAATCAAATGAAATTTCACATCCTGTTGTCAGTCCCTAAAAATAATATTATAGAAATGTTATTAATATTGATTCTTTCTTATTGTTATAATAAATGGGATTTATATTTGCTAATGACTGCTTAGGTCATTATTTGTATGCACAAAGGTTATGTGTTTTACATCTATTTTTAGATATTCATACAATTTTACATATTTCTTTATAATGTATATATTTCTCTTATCACAGTGGAAAATATACATCGTTCTCTTCCTTTCAAGAAAAGGGAAAAATGGGCCATTCTGGTAACCCTGGTAGCCATAAATATCAAGATACTGCCTCTGCTCTTAAAGGGAATTTTTTAAGTGATTTTCTCACTATACATAAGAAGCCCATTTGCTTTGAGATAGACACATTTATCATTATAAAGAAATAAGTACATTTGGTATCATATTAATATTTTTATTGAAAAAGCATATAAAATTTATCATAGACCTTTGGCTGATACATGCTGAATTATTTCCTTTTTATTTCTGTGACATTTAAATAGTCTAAATAGAATACATTTACCAGGTTTGATTTATATACAACACCTATCATCTCCCATGAAGAACCCAAACATACCATTACATACCATTTAAAACACATTTTTCTTTGGAACAGTATGGTCTCATTACACCAAATTACACATACGTATTTGCAGAAATAGCTATGGTTCTTTTACTTAGTCACATAAATCCCAACATCCTCTCTAATGATGAAAAGGAAAGTAGAGTGGAAGATCAGAAAACTCTACAATGTACTACTGGAGTCAACACTTTATAAAAACTGAAACAAAATGTCTCATACAATAATCATAAATGCATGTAAAGGTATCACCTTAGATATGGTATAGTGAGTTAATATTATACAATATGTTACTTCAAATTATGTATCATGACAATGTATACTGTGATTTTCCAAAGGAAAAAAATTCACACCATTACCAATCAAACATCTCCGCTACTCATATATAACAAATATCAACTGCATGCTTGCTTCCAAACAAGCATTCTTTCCCCTGAATCCCTCCAGATCTTTTGCGGTGACTTTTTGTTTCAACTTTACAAGCTCCATTAATTTGGACTATGGTTTAATAGAATATAAAAAATACAATAATCTCCTTTGAAATAGCATCCTAAACTCTATCAATTTGCTATTTACAATATCCTATACAAGCTCATTTTCTCACTCTAAATACTCATCTCTTTCTCCCTTGCTCTACAATAACATATTCAAGTGTTTTCAAAGGAATTATACAATTCAGAAAAGCTGAAGATGAAGCTCAGTCCATAAGGTGCTTGCTCTGCAAACATAAGGACCTGTATTAGCTCTCCAGGACATACAGAAAAAGTCATATGTGGTGGTGTCTATTTATAATCTCAGTGCTGGGAAATAATAGACAGGAAGATCTCTGGGGCTCGCTGGCCAGTCAGCCTAACCTAATCAATGAGTTCCAGGCCAGGAGAGAGAAAGGGAGGGAGGTAAGGAAGGAAGGAGGGAGGGAGGGAGGGAGGGAGGGAGGGAGGGAGGGAGGGAGGGAAGGAGGGAGAGAGGGACGGACGGACGGAGGGAGAAATGGGGGAGATTGATTTTAAAAAGGAAAAAAAGAAGATGAACTGACTATTCCAAAGAAAGAGTAACACCCAATATTGATCTCTGGATCCCACATAAATTACCCACATGTACACATGTGCATAAACATATGTACTGACACAAGTACACAGATAAACATACACATTAAATAAGATTACTATATAGCTACTACACTTTAAACTACTACAGGCATGGATTAAAACTGAGAATATCCATTGATTAATACAGATTAGCTGCAACCACACTTTCTTTTCGGGAAATGTTCTGTTTTAATATATCACTTTCTATTTTTATTCAAATATTGATGCAAGAAAATTAGTTCCCAAATGTACTTTTAAAATTGTGGCTTAATAAAAATACATGTTTTATACATCATTTATAACTATTCTTTTTCAAACATTTAATCATTCCCCCCATGAATCCAAACATTAACTTTTTCATTCAAAAATTTGCATTACTCTACTTTCAGCTATACAGGCTCTATGGACAAGATACTTTCCCTTCCCTCATTTAGAGAAGAGTCATGTTGGAATAAATGATGTATTCCAGCTCTAATATGCTGTCACATCATGCCTGAGCCTTACCATCTCAGTCAATCTAAGTCATTGGTTTCTCAACCTGTGGGTTATGATCCCTTTAGGGTTAAAAGACCTTACCACAGGGGTCGCTAACTCTATCAGGAAATACAAATATTTGCATTACAATCCATAATAGAAGCAAAATTACAGCTACGAGGTAGCAACAAAATAATTTTATGGTTGAGGAGGTTACCACGACCTAAGTAACTGTATAAAAGGATCACAGCATCAGGAAGGCTGAGAACCCCTGGTTTAAGCCAATCTCTTCAAGTGAGACAAATTGAATGAATTAGAGAGCAAGAGAAAATATTCAATTTATATGGAAGAACACAGACTGACTCTGTCCTAAATGGCAGTTACTTAGCACTATCTAACTTATATTAATATGTACACTTCTATGCTATAATCAGTATTTCATTTTTTATCATTAAGTGGTTTATTTTCTAATTAGCTGTGTTAGTCAGTACTCTACTGCTGCATCAAATACCTGAGATAAAATGAAGGAAGGAAGGAAGGGAAGGTAGGAGGAAGACTAAAAGAAGGGAGAGGGATGGAGAAAGAAAAGTAAATTTTAAGGAAGGAACTATCATTTTGGCTCAGGTACCCGATGATTCAATCCCTAGTCATTTGGCTTTTTTGCTTTTGGGAACTGGGAAAGAGGAAAGAACACTATTATGTTGTAAATTTGATGAAAAGAATGTGCTCAACTTGTTTTTCAGAAAGTTGAAAGATAGATAAAGATCCCAAAAGTCAGACAAGGATCTATTTTCAACCTGGGTCTACCTCAAACTTTCCATCAGCTTCCAATAATGCCATATATACTGAATCAATAAAGATTAATCAGTTCCCAGAAGCTCATTAGCTGCCAACCACATCCCCAACACATGAGTCTATAGGGGACCATTCCATATTGATACAATATCAGTAACATTAACCATTTTAACAACAATATTTTGGATTTACTTTGCTGCAGGTGAATATGAGTTACAAAAAATGAAAATAAATTATCAATCATAAAGATGACATGATGAAATCCATGATTATGTAGTCTAAGTTAAAACATTATCAAAATATAAATATAGAGATATCACAAGAGGATTTCATCGGCCAGGTGTATTCACCCCACCACTTGTGAGGCAGAGGCAGGTAGATCTCTGTGAGTTCAAGGCCAGCCTCATCTACACAGTGAGTTTCAGGGCAAGTGGAGCTATCTAGAGACACTGTCTCAAGAAAAAGAAACAAAAAAATGATTTTATATATAAACCTTATATGAATATATGTATGTTTGTGCACATATATAGTAAGTGGTATAAATAAGACTAACTTTATAAAAGGCATCTTCAGCAGTGAGGCCAAGTCCTACTACTACTAGCAATGAGAAAAGAAAGGAATACTGAAAGCATTTTGGAATATGCTTCTCCAGTTGAATTTTATGACAGTAAAGGTAAACAAAGGATAACTAGAGAGAGGCTGATACACAATGGAGAACAGCTAAGTGGAAAAGAGAGCGAAGGAAAGCAATGAAATGATTTCCAGTGGTAACTCAAGGTTCTTTAAGAGTAACTGGTGGTGCTAGTAACAGTAATCAGGACCACTGAGTTTTAAGGACACTAGGAGAAACAGAAAAGGGAAATAAAGGAAATGTACAGAGCTCACATTAGAAACATTAAGTATAAGATGCCATTGATTCATTCAAGTGTAGCTTAAAGTAATCACGATTAAAGCATAAAAATACAAAAAGGTTCTTATGTAATAAGCAAAGAAAATAAAAGAATTTAAGAATTATTTCTGTGGATCATTGACAGATGTAGTAACACGTAACTCTTCCTTTTAGTATTGTGATTTTAGTATAAATAATTTACCTAGATAAAACCTTAAAACTCCTATGAAGATATATGTTAAATCATTTATAACTATATTCTTAAGAAAAATAGTTCATCCTATAGCCACACTGATGAATATCATGCATATCACCATAGAACCTTCATCTGGCGATGGATGGAGATAGAGACAGAGACCCACATTGGAGCACTGGACTGAGCTCCCAAGGTCCAAATGAGGAGTAGAAGGAGGGAGAACATGAGCAAGGAAGTCAGGACCCCGAGGGGTGTGCCCACCCACTGAGACAGCAGGGCTGATCTAATGGGAGCTCACCAAGGTCAGCTGGACTGGGACTGATGGAGCATGTGATCAAACCGGACTCTCTGAATGTGGCTGACAATGAGGGCTGACTGAGAAGCCAAGGACAATGGCACTGGGTTTTGATCCTACTGCATGTACTGGGTTTGTGGGAGCCTAATCTGTTTGGATGCTCACCTTCCTAGACCTGGATGGAGGGGGAGGACCTTAGACTTCCCACAGAGCAGGGAACCCTGACTGCTCTTTGGACTGGAGAGGAAGGGGGAGGGAAATGGTAGGAGGTGGAATTTTTTAATAAAAACAAGAAAATAAATAAATAAAAATTAAAAAAAGAAAAATAGTAAAACGTAAGGAAATTCAAGGTAGACATCTAATAACATAAACTTTTGAGATTTTTTTATATGAAACTTTTATCTGACTTGCAAGAAACTAGAAAATATTTACTACTAGTGGAAGAAGGTAAAGTTTACTGTAATTACATATAAGAAACACTTTCCAAAGTAGTAAATACCCCTCATTAAGATAGGCACCTAAGCAATGCAATTGTGTTAGTTGGCATTCAGCAGCTGTTTGTAAAATGTGGAACCCATTCATTTAAAAACTTTCCATAAATAATTAGAGGATATAATCATATGGTTCAAGGACTCAATTCCTCACAAGCGCAAATCAGCTTGCATTTTTTTTTTCTGAATCACTCATGAGATGTATCTTTTGAGGAAAATCAAAAGCAAGGGAGAAACATCCCAAAGAACATCTGTAAATAAATCAACCTAGTATACTGCTTCTTTATAACTACACATGATGTTATCATCTCTTCCTGACTACATTAGCCAAACAAAGATAGCACTATGAAGCATTTATTTGTTTGTTTTTGAAGCACTATTGTCATGAACTTGGACAATGGGAGTACTATCTGTAATAAAAAGAGCAGATGGGAAGATGTTACAAGACTTGTTTCTGTCTTAGTCTTCACATCTGTATCACAGCATCACATTTACAAACAGTTGATCATTTAAGCACATACAATCTCCTCCACGTGTGCTCATCTACTTTCAATGTCTGGTACTCAGTTAAATTTCATCTGTTTGCAATATTTACCCTTAAAAGGCATTGCTCTTAGTTTCCCAGTCTACTACAAAGGAAAAAAATCTGCCCCAAAACTATTTCTAAACAATAATTCCCCTTTAATTGACAATCCTTATAGATTCCCTAGAAACAGAATCCCACATTTGAAGTTGAAATAAATTACTAATATGATGCCCCACCTTACATTGAAGACTAGGCATGATGAAAACAATAAGACTGTAAGATAGAACATATCAAGGACAACAGGCAGATTCCTATTGTCCCTTCAAGTCAATAGGATATAAAACATTTAACAAACTTATATTGTTTATATCTAAAAGAACAATTAGTAGTTTATTCACCCTTTACCACTACAGCTAAAAAGCAGAAAATATATTTCTAATTTTGTGAATAAAATGGAATTTTAATAATAGCTTCTTTGGCAAAATAAGACAGAAATGGAGAATTTCTTAAGTTCATAATTGCGATACCATAAACATTATGAGAAAATAAAGATAATACAATCCAATTCTTTTATCATTTTTTCCTCTTGTTTCATTTAAAATCTAATACTTGTTCATTAACGGAAACTTAGAAAATATAATTGACACAAAGCACAAAAATAAAAGTCTGGAGAAAACGTCTACTACTATTTTATCATATAATCTATCCTTTTTGCCCATGTACAAAATATTTTGAATATTTTAAAATTGATTTCAAACTACATGCATTTTCTGTTTAATGTGTTCTGTTTAATATGTAATAAAGGGAGCTGGATAGCTATCTCAGCAAAGACCATTTGTTGTTCTTGCACAGGACCTGGGTTCAATTTCCAGCACCAAGATGACAGTACAGAACTGTCCATAACAATGTAGTATATAGACATAATAGGACTAAAACACTCAGATACCTAAAATAAGTCTAAATCATTTAATATATGAAAGTATTCCATACAATGAAATATATACAATATTTTCAGTTATCATGTAATTGATTGTCATATGGTGACTTAATCCCTTAATATTAGGCACTTAAAATCTAGATTTTTTTTACAATGAGAAAAAATGCAATACTAATATCCACAGATATTATTTTTGCACATTTCATTCTTTGGGATATTTTTCTAGAAAGAGAATTTGGGGTGTCATTATAAACATTTTCATGTCTTTTATTTTCCTGCACAAATTTTCTGTCAAGAATTGGACTATCTCACAAACTAGCCACTATTAGGATATTTTTTTCCTTCAGCTATATAACAACACTCATACACAAAGGTATTCTTTGTCACCAATTTTTTGAAATTTTCTCCAAATTCACCACGTTCTTCAATAATGTATATTATTCACTAGTTTTATAAAGGGTCATAATTCGTGTAGACTAAGAATAGGAGTTATATCTTCTTTTATAGCTTCTATTTTTATTTTTTTCCTTTTGAAAAGACTTTTCTATCCTCAAAACCAAATAGCAATTACCTATACTTCTCTTCAGCGTGTGTGCAATTTTGCCTTCACACCCACCCTCTTAGTAGCTCTGACAAGTAAGGAGAAAGGTAAGATAAAGTAAATTTATTTCTACTTTTCCAAAGACTTTCTTAATTTTCTAACAATGAGTTGTTCGTTTAAAATATCTCTAATGATTTTATAGTTAGCAGAATGCAAAGTCTCTCAGGATCTCTTCCTCTAACATGTGGAAATTCCCAGAGGTATACAAACAGCATGTTTAGATACTTATCTCTCTGACAATAAATTTTACAGTGTATGCTCAAAGGCATCAAAACTACTCTTGAATTAGCACCCTTGAATTAATCAAACAGTTCCGGGAACAATTTCTAGACTCTACTTCCTTTTAATCACATGCAAAAGGAAGGTACTTGGGAGTTAGGTAGAGAAGAGGACATGATTCAGAAAATCAGATCTAATATTCTTCAGTTTTGATTGTTGTCATTATATGGCTGTTATATTTACATAACTGACACAAATATACAATACAGAATAACATTTAAAATGAATTGGATGAATTCTTATAGGCAGAAAATGTCTCAGATTCCCATCTTTTATAAATTTTGTTTTGTGTATTGACACAGGATCCCACTATGTAGACCTGGCTGGCCTGGAACTCTCTCTGTAGACCAGGCTGACATTCAACTCAGAGATCCACCAGGATCTGACTCTCAGCGCTAGGATTAAAGTTATGTGCCACCATTCCCCTCTCCTTCAGAAAACTTAACTGTATTTTATGATCTATATGCAATCTAACAAAGAGTAGTATAGAAACTATCGCAGACAAGATAATGAACTCATAACCTGGTGTTATATGTCTTGATGCTTAAAGGCAGCCAAAACAATGTCATTTGACAGATAAAAAACTAAAGCAGACAAGCAAATTTTGCCTGTTCTGAGTCTTGTGTGCTGGAGACTTACTTGTGTGTATACAGAGCTTTGGAAAGAGTTCAATGTATCTTTAAGTGTTTTTAAAGTGAAAAGCATTCTAAGAGCAAAATGTCAGACCTAGTACCAGTATTACTGATAGAAAATTTGTCAGTTACATCCAAACTCTCATTCTCAAGGACTACAAAAGCTAGGTAGAGAGACACAAAGTCTTACAATGATGGAAACATGATTGACTCTATGTTTAATATTGAAAAGTTACATTTCAGCCATGCTGAAATTTGAAAGAATTCATTATTAAAAATTAAGTGTTCATATATTCCTTTCAATGTTTCTACTATAATCTCAATCTTTAACAATGATTCCCTATTATTCATATTAGTACTTTCCAGTTTCAGTTATGCACGTTCAACAACACTGTGAAAATGCTAAATGGTAAAATCATACCAATAACAATTTGTGTATTTTGGATCACCTGTATTGTAGTATATTTTTGAAGTTCTTCTATTTTACTATTAGTTCTTCTTAATCTCTTACTGAGAGTAATTTATAAACCAAAGTTTGTCAGAGGTATGTATGTATTAGAAGCACAGAAAACATCTAAATGTTCAGTTTCCACGATGCCAGGCATCTGCTGGAGAGATCATTGACTACACCCACTGTCGAATATGAACTATGGGAATTCAAATACATGAAATGCTTGACTCCGTAGCAGTTAGAAATGGATGTGATCATCATTCCTGCATATAACATAGCAAATTATGAAGTTTGGGGCTCTTGTTTGCACAGGGTCCCTTGTCATGAAGTCTGTCACAAAGTACTCTGCATCCATGCATGTGAGGACATGAGACACTAATATGGAGACTCATGGAAAAGAACAGTTTGACTGTTTCACCAGAAGAAAAAAAGAGCAAAGGAGAAAACAAAATAAATATCCTAAAAATAAAAGGCTGGAACACGAGTTAACTGTGTTCTCTACTAAGGGAAATCTGCACTGTCTGCATTCCCTTCTGGTTTATTATCAGAGTGCCAGTGCTCAGGAATGGCTACTCAGGAAGCAATATACAACACTTTTAGCTCAATTTATATTTGTAAACAGCCCAACCAGTCCTGGTTTCTGATCCACTGTGTGATCCTTATCACAAGACCCACAGACTGGCTTTCTTCCTGTTTTGTCATCAGGTTAATGCCTTTCTAATGTTAAGGTCTTTTTAAATTTCAACTTTCCTCTTAGCCTGAAAGAGACTTCCTGTTCACACGGCTAATCACATTCCTCTGACAACAGGCTTCTCTAAATGCCATCTTTTTCCATTCAGTACCTGGTTTTGCCAGAGACATTTTTACACAGAACTAGGAATACAGGTATATAAAATGGATATGTAAATCAAATATATACTGATAATATTACTGCTAGTAAAATAGAAAAATTAGGTAAAGCAACAATATAAAACTCAGAAATAAACTTTCTCACATACATTCAACTAATATTCTACAGAAGTAGAATAATACAAAATGAAGAAAGAAGCATCTCTTCCTTAAATAAGTATACATAATAGAAAGTTATTCAGCCATATAAAAGAAAATCCTGTTAAATGCTATAGTAAAGATAAATGTGAGAATATTATGGTAACTGAAATTAGCTGACAGACAAATGCTATAGTGTACCGTTTACAGGAGGTACCGGAATGAGTTAAAATATTAATCAAAGCAGAAAGTAGATTGTTGGATGCTAGATGCTGAGGTAAACAATAAGGAGTTTATTTTCAGTGATTGAATTCAGTCATGCTACATGAAAAGTCTCTGGAAATATGCTGTATAGCAATATGTCTATAGTGACCAGATTTCTGTTGTATACTTGCAATGTTATGAAAAAATGCAGATCACATGATATGTGTTTGATGCACAATATTCACATGCTAACCATATTATAAAGCACAAATACAGATTCATTCCTACTTTTAAAAGGGATGATTTGAGGTAGGCTTCATTTGAGCAAAGCTGAGAGGAACAAGGAAGGAACTAAAAAAGAAGCATCCTATATAGGATTTGGTCTGGTTACACTTATTCTTCATTCCTGATGGAACTGTGTGTCCAAACTACTCAGCAGATGAATACTAAAGCTAAACAGGGTACATTAACATTTTAATCCTTTAGTATTATGAGGGACAATGATGGGAAGAAACAGCCCACTCTGGAGAAGTGCTCTTCCTGTCAGCTTCAACAATGCTGCCACAGGCATTCAGAACAGAACACTGCTACTATGTTGCCACCTCTCATGCAATCTGACTAAGACTGAAACATTGTCATCGCCTCAACATGAATCCAGTTCTTCTTTAGTACCTACCTTCAAATGTATAAATCAAATGGGAGAGAATATGAGAAGGTTTATCACAAAATTCTAGCCAAAGCACTACATATGTGTTGTAATAGCAACTATATGGAAATATTTCTCCTAATGTTATTATCTCTTGAGTGGAATAATGGTGACTATTCTGGTTATGTAAAAAGGAAGGCAGATGAGATCTTAGTGTAGCCTTCAAATCACACAATATAGGAAATTATCTTTTTCAATTATGTAGAATCTGCCCTTGGGCTGACTTTCCCCACTATTCACCAGCAGTATGATTAAGACAAACAGAAAACTTAGAAGAGAAATTTGAATAGACAGCTCTTTGTTTCATTGCTGTTATCTATCATTGAAATAAATAAATAAATGCAGCGGTGATTTAGAAGATATTTTCTTAAGAAAGCTAATATTACTAATTTCTGCGAGAGTATTCAGAGTATTTTGATCTATTTGTGGAATTTCCCATTTACATATATATTATTTTGAAAGTAATTTTTAGTATAATAAACTACCAGTGAGATTCAAGTTAGAACATCAGAATTTTAATTTAGAAATTAAAGAATGGAAATTACGTTTCATTGATTCAAGCTATAGATGACCCCAATGTCATTCTCTGTCAAAGCAGACATTCCACGTGTAAGTTGTATACATAAATATATGTATATTTTCTTCTATACATGAATTTATGTGTATGCACATGGACTGATGTGTGTGAATAGATGTATTTTAGATATTTTCCCACTTAAATCTATATACAATCTATTAAAACCACGCCTAGAACACAGTAAATGCCAAAGATATACTTACAATTTTGCCTAATTGCCATGATTATAGCCATGGAATTTACCTTAGTGTGATGCAATTTCTAGGTTGCATATCCATGAATATTAAAGAATTTCATTGGTACTCCAATTCCATATGAGATAATGGCTTCTACATTTGAAAATAACATTCATACAAGGCAGATGCTTTTCTCAAAAGATTTAAGCTAGACTAAGAACATGTTATCAATGCCTGACTCAAAAAGATGCTTTTATTATTATCCAAAGCAATTAATTTTTGAAGATGATAATTATGACTTATTTATGTTGGATTAGTCAGCATATATTTATAACTATTTTTTGAAAACTATAAAGACATGAATAATGCTCATTATTAAACTAGAATAATCTACTGGTACAGTTCACTATTCCAGATTTACCTGCCTAACTACCCCAAATTATGACTGTGAAATGATTTATAATATTAAAATTCACAGTATTTCATACTTAAAATATAACAATTCCAGAAACAGAGGCAGAGACCCACATTGGAGCACTGGACTGAGCTCTCAAAGTCCAGTTGAAAAGTGGAAGGAATGAGAATATAAGCAAAGAGATCAAGACCATGAAGAGTTCATCCATTGAAACAGACTACCTGAGCTAATAAGAGAGCACCATCTCCAGCCAGACTGAGAAGGAACAAGCATAGCACCAAATTAATTCCTCTGAATGTGGTTGACAGTTGCATGACTGGGGCGGACTGAGGGACCACTGGCAGTGGCATCAGAATTTATCCCTACTGCATGTAGTGGCTTTTTGGGATCCTATTCTCTTTGTATGTATAATTTGCTCAACCTAGAATAGTAGGAAGGGCCTTGGACCTTCCACAAAGCAATGTGCCTTACCCTCTCTGAGGATTAGATGGGGGTGGGAGGGAGGGTGTGTGGAGGGAGTGGGACGAGGGGAGTGGGAATTTGGATTAATATTTTTTAAAAATCTAATAATTTTTTGAAAAAATGGAAAAATATAACAATTCCTTCCCTAATAAGAGACATATAAAATGTGAAGCTTTTGTTATCAAAAATCTCCCTACCAAAAAAAGCCCAGGACCAGATGGTTTCAATGCAGAATTCTACCAGAACTTCCAGGAAGAGCTAATACCTATACTCCTTAATGTATTCCACAATATAGAAACAGAAGAGTCATTGCCTAACTCCTTTTATGAAGCTACAGTTACCCTAATACCAAAACCACACAAAGACACAACCAAGAAAGAGAATTACAGGCCAATCTCACTCATGAACATCGACGCGAAAATTCTCAATAAAATACTGGCAAACCGAATCCAAGAGCACATTAGAAAAATTATCCATTATGATCAAGTCGGCTTCATTCCAGAGATGCAGGGCTGGTTCAACATACGCAAATCTATCAATGTAATCCATCATATAAATAAACTGAAAGAAAAAAAACATATGATCATCTCACTAGATGCTGAAAAAGCATTTGACAAAATTCAACACCCATTTATGATAAAGGTGTTGGAGAGACTGGGGATACAAGGATCATACCTAAATATAATAAAAGCAATATACAGCAAGCCGACAGCTAACATCAAATTGAATGGAGAGAAACTCAAAGCCTTTCCACTAAAATCAGGAACGCGACAAGGCTGTCCACTCTCTCCATACCTCTTCAATATAGTGCTTGAAGTTCTAGCAATAGCAATAAGACAACATAAGGAGATCAAGGGGATTCGTATTGGAAAGGATGAAGTTAAACTTTCATTATTTGCTGACGATATGATAGTTTACGTAAGTGACCCCAAAAACTCTACCAAAGAACTTCTACAGCTGATAAACACCTTTAGTAACGTGGCAGGATACAAGATCAACTCCAAAAAATCAGTGGCCCTCCTATACACAAAGGATAAAGAAGCAGAGAGGGAAATCAGAGAAGCATCACTTTTCATGATAGCCACAAATAGCATAAAATATCTTGGGGTTACTCTAACCAAGGAAGTGAAAGACCTATTTGACAAAAACTTTAAGTCTTTGAAGAAAGAAATTGAGGAGGATACCAGAAAATGGAAAGACCTCCCCTGCTCTTGGATTGGGAGAATCAACATAGTAAAAATGGCAATTCTACCAAAAGCAATCTATAGATTCAATGCAATCCCCATCAAAATCCCATCAAACTTCTTCACAGACATTGAGAGAACAATAATCAAGTTTATATGGCAAAACAAAAAACCCAGGATAGCCAAAACAATCTTATACAATAAAAGAACTTCTGGAGGCATTACCATCCCTGACTTCAAACTCTATTATAGAGCTACAGTATTGAAAACAGCTTGGTATTGGCATAAGAACAGAGAAGTCGACCTATGGAATCGAATAGAAGACCCAGATATTAACCCACAAACTTATGAACACCTAATTTTCGACAAGGGAGCTAAAGGTATACAATGGAAGAAGGAAAGCATCTTTAACAAATGGTGCTGGCATAACTGGATGTCAACCTGTAAAAAAATGAAAGTAGATCCATATCTATCACCATGCACAAAAATCAAGTCCAAATGGATTAAAGACATCAACATTAATCCGTCCACTTTGAACCTGATAGAAGAGAAAGTGGGAAGTAGTCTACAAGATATAGGCACAGGAGGCCTCTTCCTAAGTAGGACCCCAGCAGCACAGACAATAAGAGAAACAATGAATAAATGGGATCTACTGAAACTGAGAAGCTTCTGTAAAGCAAAGGACACTGTCAGTAGGACAAAAAGGCTGCCTTCTGACTGGGAGAAGATCTTCACCAACCCCTCATCAGACAAAGGTCTGATCTCCAAAATATACAAAGAACTCAAGAAACTAGGCACTAAAACTCTAATTAACCCAATTAAAAAATGGGGTACTGAACTTAACAGAGAATTCACAACAGATGAACTTCGAATGGCCAGAAGACACTTAAGGTCATGCTCAACCTCCTTAGCGATCAGGGAAATGCAAATCAAAACCACTTTGAGATACCATCTTACACCTGTTAGAATAGCTAAAGTCAAAAACACCAATGATAGCCTATGCTGGAGAGGATGTGGGGTGAGGGGAACACTCATCCATTGTTGGTGGGAATGCAAACTCGTGCAGCCACTGTGGAAATCAGTGTGGCGGTTTCTCAGGAGTCAACCTCCCTCAGGACCCAGCAATTCCACTCTTGGGAATATACCCTAAAGATTCCCTAACATACTACAAAAGCATTTGTTCTACTATGTTCATAGCAGCACTATTTGTAATAGCCAGAACCTGGAAACAGCCTAGGTGCCCCTCAATAGAAGAATGGTTAATAAAGGTGTGGAACATATACACATTAGAGTTTTACTCGGCGGTAAAAAACAATGACATCTTGAATTTTGCATGCAAATGGATGGAAATAGAAAACGCTATACTGAGTGAGGTAAGCCAGACCCAAAAAGAGGAACAAGGTATGTATTCACTCATAAGTGGATTCTAACCATAATTAAAGGTCTTTGAGCCTATTATTCGTGATCCTAGAGAAGCTAAATAAGAAGATGAACCTGATGAAGATTATTTAGCTATCCACCAGGAGGTAGGAAATAGACAAGAGTCCCAGGTAACCTCGGGTGCATGGGGGGGGGGGGGGTGGGAGGGTTGATGGAAGGGGAGAGTGTTAGAGAGAAGGGAGTAGGGGAGGAACGGGGAAAGCTCGGTGGCCTGGGATGGGGGGGGGGAGGAAGGATGAATATGGGATCAGGGAAGAATATATTTCAACTAAGGGAGTCATTTTAGGGTTTACAGGAGACTTGATTACATATGGGATCCCAGGTCCAAGGAGAGATCCCCCAGATTGTTCTCTGGACAGAGGAGATTCAGGGTGCCTGAATCGGCCGTGGCCTATAACCATACTGATGTATATTGTGCTTATCACCATAGATCCTTCATCTGGCGAAGGACGGCGATACAGACGGAGACCCACATTGGAGCACCGGACTGAGCCCCCCGAGGTCCAAATGAGGAGCAGAAGGAGGAAGAACATGAAAAACGAAATCAGTACTGCGAGGGATGCTATCACCCACTGATACAACGGAACGGATCTAATGAGAGTTTACCAAGGCCAGTTGGACTGGGACTGAACAAGAAGGTGATCTAACCAGATTCTCGGAATTTGGCCGGATTCTCTGACTGTGGCTGGCCCGAAGTCTTTCTGAAAAGCCATTGACTATGATACTGGGACCTGTTTCCTCTGCATATACCGGATTTTGGGGATCCAGTCTGTTTGGACACTCACCTTCCTGGACCTGGAGGGAGGGGGAATGAACTGGAACTTCCCACAGGGCAGGAAACCCTGACTACCCTAAGGGACAAAGAGGGAGGAGGAGAGGGAGTGGGGGGAGTGGGAGGGTGTTGGGAAGAGGGGCGGAAATGGAAACTTTTATAATTTAATAAAATTTACTTTAAAAAAAATAAAGTCAAACACACCTTTAAAAAAAATGTGAAGCTTTTACTTACCTTTAATTTAACCAATGGAAAGAAATTATTATATTATTTGCTAATTATCAGTACTTAATAGAACACTTCTCTCATTTTCTACTTGCTACATGGTGAAACTCAGAGGTTGGAACTTTTGTCTGGTCAATTGGTGTGTGTAACAGGGACAATTATTAAGATTATTATATATTGCACTTTAGATATTTTAACTTGATTAGACATAGCTGTCAACATGATGAGACTGCAAAGTTAGTTAAAAATGATGTGATTATAAGAAACCGGAGAATACTGATAGAAAGTAAGTAATATCAAAAAGTGTGACATAGATATTTGAGAAAAGACCTTTTGGGTTTGAACTCTAAAATAAAAGTCAAAAACAACATTTACAATAGCCATTAAAATAGGATTATGCAGAATTTATGTTATCTAGAATGCACATAGTCTCCTTTGCTCGCTATGACTTCACCAATGGTACTATTAGACATGTGTTAACAATAAAATCTGCTCACTCTAGAAATCATATATGCTATGCAGATTTTTAAGACAGTGAAGTCTACCACATAATATTGTCTATACATTGTCTATACATTTATGACCAAATCTGCATTAATATTTGAGATTGCTAATGATATGATTTTAAAATGAATGCATCATTATACGCTAACTTAATTGGTAAGGAAAATATCTTGGGAAAACACTATTAGTTCAAGCAACGATAAATTTTTATTGGTGGAGCATTCAATTAATCTACCTTTAAGAATAGTTTTCAGCATTCATATTTAAGCTGAACTCAAGTGTGCTCGATGATACATCAATAAGACATGTCAAATAGAAATGCACATCGATTTATGAAAGGAAAAAAATGTTATGAAGCTGAAGAAATAGTTAAGCTATGAAGAGCACTTGCAGCAACCACATGACAGCTCACAACTATGTTTACTTCAAGTTCCATGGGATTTAAAACTTTCCTCTGACCTCTGTGGGTATCACATGCACATGTGGTGCAGAGACATCAATGCAGACAAGACACCCATGCACATAAAATAAAATTACTAAAATAACAAAGATGATTATGATGATAAATGTATGAGTATTCAGGGATAAAGGAAAAACCCATTGCCTTCCTGTATCTGAATTGGTATGTTGACTATGGTATAGTCATACAATGGAATCTTACACTATACTATTCATTTCTATACTATCTACAGCAGTCAACTTGAATGTTTGTGGCAGGGACCAAAAATGCCACAGAGCCTACAATATTTAGCAGCTATCCCTTTCTAAAAAAAATGGCTAATTTCAAGTATAGACCAGTAACTTAAAAAAAAAAAACCTTACAATTACATTAAACACAGTAAAGGCTGTCACAAATCCATGAGAGCAGATGTTCTTAATATAAAATTTTAAACAGCTGAAAACAGAGTAGTGTAAAGCACATTATGGGTTGTTTTGAGTAGGTCAAAAGAACTGAGAAGTCATTTCTATCTTCATTCCTTAAACTGAGTATTCATTATACAGACATAGACACTTTGGGATAATTCATGGAGCTGTAGATTTATGATGGGTTCAATTTCTATATCTTTCATCAGTAAATGAGTTCTTAAAATACTTAGGATTATTAGAATTAGTTGTCCTTATAGTAAAGGATGGGAAGAGTGAGTTTTTTCAGCATATGTACTTCTGTAAAGCTTTTTTTTCAGCTTTTTAAACAAGCCTACTATTTTGAAATCCTAAAACAAAGCTATAAAATAGTACACCATTAAATACAAAAATCTTCATTGTTAAATCTTTCTATGTTTTTGTCAGTATTCTAATAAATTTAGGGTACTTAAGTGGCAGTCAACATTTCTCAGTATTTAGGGACAACAATACAAAATCCAGTATATTTACACTTTATATGTTATCTAAAAATTCTAATAATCTGGCGAAATTCTCTTGCTCTCTTCCTCTCATTTTTTAAAATACAGTCTTAATTATCTTTGTCAGACTATAGCTGCTCTACATCCACTATCTTTAGTACTGCAGTGCGTGAACATGATGGTCTTAACCATCCCCTTGAGCTAATTCTCCTCCTTCTCAATGAGATAAAAGATTCCAAGAATTGAAAATGACATTTAAAAATGGTGTTGGCATCTAGCAATTGTTGCTTAAAATAAAGATTTAAGAAAGAAGTGTTTCTGCACAATTTAACTATGGCTTGCTATAGCAAAATTCTTTTGTGTGATCTCTAATACAACTCCCTCGAGTGCCTCCTTGCAACATAACGATGTTGCAGAGGTTTTGACAAAGAGCCCATCTCTCTTTTGAGGGGGGCATTACAGGATAATAGCTATCTAAGCTATATAATTCAATGAGATATATATATATATTTAGTATTAAAATATCTATTAATCAGTTTTTAAAGCTATGATGTTCAAAACTCAGAACAATATGTAAAACATTCCTTGACCAAAGGGAATGACTAATCTTCTGTATGGCTTTGATAAGTTACAAGAAATAGGTTTATCTCAGAAGACTGGTTATGATTAATATGCAGTTCGTAAAGCTCCTTAGCTCTGTATGGTTTCTCTCTAACTGAATCTAATAAAGATAGGTCACGCATTTTTCATATTCCTTTTTCACCCATGACAGATCTCTAATAGGATTTATATGCATTTGATATTAATTGTATTGGGGACTGCACCAACTACAATAATCCTTCATTTCTTTGCCTTTTTAAAGCTATACATAAATTACAAAAGTTTCCACTTTTGTTTGACTGCAGCTCTTTCCAACGATCAACCGTATTAATGATAGAGAGGTAGAGAAAGATGAAGAACCACCTTACCTAGTTCACTGAAAGGCCAAATTATATGAAAGGCTATAAACCCAGCGTCGAGAGCTGTTTAGCGACCCTCTCCCTTGTGGCAGAAGAGCTCAAGTATATAAGAGCAGTGAAAGCCTGGCACTCTGAATTGGCGAGGAAAGGAAATGCTTTTAATAACCATCTCCCAGAGGAGCACTGACAGCAACCTGATGAAGTATTGCTTCTCTAACCATCTACAGAGACAACACAGGAAATGTAAAGATGAGACAGTGCTATCTAGAATGAAAAACTGAGTGTCCTGGGGACTCGACCTAAAAGAGTGCTTAATTTTAGTTCTGAACTCAAAAGAGCCTTCACTTATTTCTTGGAGAAAAGAAATGTATCTTGTGAGACTATTCAAATTAAAATTGCAGTTAAGAGACATGGACAATTATACTTTCATATTCTTTACTCCCCACTATGACATAAAGAGTAAAAATTTTCATTCTGCAAAGAGGATAGCAAGGGATTTGAGAAACTAATAAAATGTTGCTTTACACTCTATCAAAACACTTCGCTCTGAGTGAAGAAAATCCAGTGGAAAAAAATGTAGGTCACAATTGTAATGATCTTTTAACTTCAAAGAGACCACATACAAATCCAGCATGTAAATGTCTCTCATACATACAGATATTATTTTAACATACGCAGAGGAGGAACTGGTTAATTATTGTTCATGCATTAATAAAGAAAGTATAATTCTGAAGTATGACACTCAAGGAACAAATGGATACCAATTCAGTAGTCTACTAACTAAAGAGTAACAAGCAAACACAACTCATTCAATGATAAAAGTTACATGAGGCACTTCTGCGTCTGGCCATAAAGAAATACCTTGTAGTAGACTAGCCCTCCATCTGTCAACAACTAGAAAATCAGAGAAAATACACGAAACAACTGTTTTCAGACATTGGACAACAGGCTGCAGAGGGCCATGATCCCTGAGAGAACAGAAACAAATTAAGTAAGCCTTAGAGCAATCCTTGCTGTGTATGTGGAAGTATTTTCCACAGTGCAGCGCAAGGTGAAGACAAAGCACACAGAGTACTGTTGTACTGTGGAACTGGAAAAAGAGACATAGGAGACCAGCGAAAATGAGGCAGCTTCAATTTATGGAGCATAGCACCACAGAAGAGTAATCTCCACAGAAAAATAATACTAGAGAACTACAAGAGAGTCTACTTGAGACAATGCTGAGTACGCAATCTGCACATACAGAGATGAGACTCCATTAGAATGGGCAAATGGCTAACAGAGAAGAATGAACTCAACTCCTACATATTGCACAGGGCTGAGACATTTGTGCTCTGATTAAATTGAAGAGATCTTACCAAGCCTTTGAGAGCAGTGGTTCTGGACCTTTGGGGTCAAATGACCTTTTTACAGGAGTCATCTAAGACCACTGGAAAACACAGATATTTACATTATGATTCATAAAACTAGCAAAACTACAGCTGTGAAATAGTAATGAAAATAATTTTAAATTTGGGGGTCACCACAACACAAGAAATTATATTAAAGGGTCACACCATTAGGAAGTTGAGTACCACTGCTTTAGAGAGTAAAAAAAGAACACACTTAAGGAGTGAGACTAAATTACCCATAGATAAAGTGTTTAGAGTCTTACAAGCAAAGCTTTAAAAAAGACTTAAAATTAACAGAAGGGAATATAATAAAAATTTACTATTTGAGGCAAAAAAGATCATATAGAGTTTCAGCATTTACCAAGCCCTGAATTAAATCTGCAGTGTGCTAAAAAATAAAATAAAATAAAGAGGCATGCTTTAACATATCTAATTTCAGTGCCAGGCAGTGGTGGCACATTCCTTTAATCCCAGCATTTGGGAGGCAGAGACAGGCAGATGTCTAAGTTCAAAGTAAGCCTGGACTACAGTGAGTTCTAGGACAGTCAGAGCTACATAGAAAGACCATGTCTCAAAACACCAAAAAGATACCTATCTTCTAAAAGCATCAATATCATATTCCCATATCCTACAGCAAGAAAAATATTAATAGGTTTTCAAATGACCAGGAAATTGAACAGTAGAAATAAATGAAGACAGAGATGAGGGTGTAAGTAGTGGGCAAGAATTTTAAGGTATTATTTGTGCTTTTAAGATTTAAAGAAAAATGTATATACTGTTAAGAGAAATGAAACTGGAAAATATAGAATTATAGAGCAGAGAATATAATGCCCCATCTGCAACCAATTTCTAAGTATGAGTTTAACAGGCAAAACACTACAGAACTGAAAAGAGTGAAATGAAAATAAAGTCTACAGAAATAAGCAATCCAAAACACAGAAAGGAGAGGAAAATATAAAACCTTATAAGAGCCTTAATGAAACAAGAAACAGTACACATCAGTTTTTGAACTTGCCATGGTAGAACAAGTTCGCAACCCAAGGGTATGGGAGACTGGGGCAAGAGGATACCAAGTTTGAAGCTAGCCTGAAATACAAGGAGAATATTGCCTCTAATGCCTCTAAAATTGAATAAACTAATAAATAAATATATAAATTGTTCTTCTACAGAGAATTTTTCTAAGGAAATAAATAAATAAGGAGACAGTGGGCCATAATTTTCCAGCTTAAAAAAAAAATCTCTCAGGCTCTAATATAATAGAGTGGGAGGTCGCTTGTTGTTTCCCGGCTGCCTCGCTATCTCAGTTGGTAGAGCATGAGACTCTTAATCTACCTCTGGTAAAGATACTTATACATTGTTTACATTTCGAGGTCACTGTCCTCATTTGTTGCACTGTTGTTTATTGTATAATATTCTAATGTGAAGCCTTAGTCTTTAAGTTATATAGGTATTACGAATATTAAGAATTATAGATCAATAGTCATCTATGTTTGTCATACTTATAGTTAGACTAATCAGGTTCTTTATAGAGAGAGAGATTTTATTCTGAATAGATGGTAATCTTCAAAGAGCTGTAAAATATGGCATTTAAATAATGTAGGATTTTTCTGATGTGAGACACGATTACTCCTGGCAGCACCAATCTATTCACAACCTAGATGCCCAAAGAAAAACAACAGTTAAAGCTAGTCTGTTATGCCCGGGCAGTGATGGCACACACCATTTTCATCCCAGCACTTGGAAAGCAGCGGCAGGCAGATCTCTGTGAGATTGAGACCAGCATGATCTGCAAAGTGTGTTACAAGATGATCAGAGCTCTTACACAGAGAAACTCTGCCCCGGAAAAAAATTTAAAAGAGAAAAAAAACAGCTAGCCTGTTTTAAGTTAAAGATGAGTGTTTTCCATCCTAAAGTAATAATTGAAAGACAAAATTAAGATGCATAGGTAATAAACAAATAGGTGAGCTTGTGGTGGGTACTTTTTAATGTACAGGAGGACAGAACAAGTTACATTTACCAAGATAAACACACACACACACACACACACAAAGCTACAAGTAATAAACAACAGGACTAGAAAAATCCACAATTATGGTCACTGACTTCATTATGTCTC
Organism: Myodes glareolus; assembly: GCF_982192425.1. Classification (NCBI taxonomy): domain Eukaryota; kingdom Metazoa; phylum Chordata; class Mammalia; order Rodentia; family Cricetidae; genus Myodes; species Myodes glareolus. The sequence continues at coordinate 59,526,168 of NC_142053.1, forward strand.
ATACAATAACTGACTCTTATCATTGCCATGTGATGACGGACTGAAAAGTAGAAAGACTACAAGCCAAGAAGGTTCTCAGTCATATATACTAGCATCATGATCCTGAACTCTCCATACTCTATCATAAAAATATTTAGTATTGAATCACAAAACATATAGAATTTTCTTACCACAGTACAAGATGACTAGGAAAACACATATACACACCCCCATATGTATATATGCCTATGCATATGTGTACCTTACATGCACATATTTTTCTCTAAATTGGAATATATATTTGGTTCATAATTGAGATTCCATTTCTACCATGTAATTTTTTAGAGTCCTTACTGCAATTTTTGTACATAAAAATAAATGTACAAAATTGTATGCCTACGGATTTTTCTTTAACCTCAATTAATAGTCCCATAGTTGAGAGTTAAAAGCAGGAAATTCTTTCCTGCTCTAAAATGTCCACTTTCTGACATACTTAGCTTGCAGATAAAATAATATATGGCATGGCTTGTGACAGAGAACACTGAAGTTTCTAGTCAAAAAAGAGACATTATCATTAAGATGTTAAATAATTATGTTGTCTGCAGGATAACAAGAACATAAACTAAATTCCTGAGACATGAATTTCAAGTAATGTTTTGTTTTCTCTATCAATAATCCACTATTTATCAATGATTTGAGGAATGTGACAAAAGAATATAAGAGTGGCAAGCATCCTTATGCAGTATCAAACCAGGAACTCGGAATCAGATCAGGATTTGAGTTTTGATTCCATTCCACGGAGTTTTAAGTAAATTCCTAATCTTCATGTCCTTCATCTCAAAGAGCATATGAATATAAAACTCTGTGAGGATTAAATGTAATCAAGGTGAACGTCTGGCACATACAGCAAGTACCCTTACACAAAGTTCACTTCTACTTCTCTAACAAAAATAGAAAATAAAAGATATAACCAAAGACTGGAAGCTGTATACTAGTCATCAGAAGTCGTCAAATAGGAAGATAGATTGACTTAGAATTTCTACCTAAATGTAAAAATTAAAGTTAAATGGCTATTCAAGGTTACTCAAATAAAAATATTATTTTTATAGTTATAATCGCAAAAAAGTAAAAATTACATAATGTCTTTCAATAAAGAAAGAGTTAACTCAATTATTATAGATTCATAGAAAGTGTGGGAGAGTTTTCCCAGAGACATAAGACTATTATTCAGCTTTCTGGAAGTTCTAACGGAGTATTAATAATAAAAAAAGACACTGGAAAGAGGAGCTGGGGGACTTGGCAGAGGGGAGGGGGAGTCAAGAGTCTCAGAGCACATCAGACTAACCTTGAATTTACGATCCTCCTGTCTTTGCCTCCTGACTGTTTATGAGTCAGAAGCCTTCTTAGCTCCTCTTCCCCAAGCTCTTATTTTCCCTTTCCCCTGAATTCACGGATTTATCTGCTCTCATAATGCCTCAGTTCTCAATATGGCAGAGTTATTCTTCTAAACATCATTACCTGAATGTTAACTAACATCTTCTTTCTCCTTTTCACTAGCACCTGCAACAAACCTCCTGGAACTCTCATGCTCTCCACCTCTGGTTTTCTTTTCCCATAGGTAAGCCCAAATAGGATCTCCTTCCACATCAAATGGACTGCCCAGTGTGCGGCAGTGGAAGTGGTGGTGGTAGTGGTTTGGTTTTGATGCTTTATTTTTGGAAGATGGAAGTATCAACCAAATTCTCAACACTAAGCAATATTCTGGACTACTGAAAATTACATACCTTTATATGGTTTGTCATGGACAATGAAAATATGCTAGTGATTAACAGTGAAAAATACCATCCAAACACAAATCTTAATATTGCTATGCCCAGGGTGGCAAAATTCAAACTCATGTTTAATAATGTGTGATGGTTAGCTTTGACTGGCAATTTGATTAGTTGTATTTAGGATCACCCAGGAGATCTCTGAGCATCTGTACGTGTAATTTTTGGGTAACTGAGGTAGGGAGACTTATACTGAATGTGGGTAGCACAATCTTATGGGCTGCGATCTCGAACTGAATAAAAAGGAAAAAAAATAAGTGGAGCACTGGTATTCATTTCTTCCTGCTTCATGACTGTGGGTGCTGAAGTGTTCCCACTGCTACCTCGTCCCACCATAAGTGACTTCTTAAAATGTGAGCCAAAATCAACCTTTCTTTTCTAAAATTGCTCTCTGTCAGAAATTTGGCACAGAGGTAAGAAAGGTAATAGATGGGAAAAGTTCTAGTCTTGTCACCTATTTTTTTTCTACAAGATGAGTGCAATGTGTAGTATATTAATGCATTGTTTTGTAAGTGAAGACATACAAACATGAAGAAAAACAGAAGCGATATAAGCATCCCTCATAGGGTACATAATGGGAAGGAAAGCCAAAATGGAATACAAGGGAGAGCAATCTCTTTCTATTCATCTTCAATAGTTCTAAAATTTCAAAACCAGGCTTGCAAGGGTACTTTTCTCTAACAGAAGCCAGAATATGGTATAAACTGGAACCCAATTGCTGAAAAGAATAGAACTTTTATTATCTTCAGTAAAATCCTATTGCTGCTGAAACTATCAATGAGTGCAGCAAAATTAGTTTGCATAACAGGTAGTGGGCCCTGTAACAGCAGCATTATAAAGAGATTCTATTTCATTATTTTATGCTTATTTATTGATGAGTATACATTTTTCAAGGCATCCAAACTCATTACTAATAATTTAACTAACATCTCCTTGGAGCCTATTTTAAAGTCACTTTCATTTCAAAATGTAATGAAACCAAAATAAAAAAACATTACCAGGCCCACACACATAAAGCTATTTTAAAATAGCTAAAACTTAAATAAATTAACATTGAAAGGAACAAAATAATTCCAAGTCTCCAAAGTTACATTAAATTTCCATACTATTGAAATTATGCTTTTATAACAACTGAGGTATTAAACTACAGCATACACTTTTTCATACAGATCAAACATTTAAATTAACAAGAATATTCAATCTAATCTGATATAAAAAGTATCCCCAAACCTGTATGTTTTACAAGCAGTCCCAATTTACAAGGGGTTTACATCCTTAAATTTGTTTGTAAATCAGCCGAACATGATAACAAAAGAAAACCAAAAATAAAAAAATATTGGGACATTTTTCCAATAAAATAGTTTAACCAAAATATTTGATTACCAAGTCTATAGAGAAAGATATATTTGAGACATAAAGACATGTCCTATGGTAAAATAAAGAAGTAGGAATTCCTCACCCCTTTGCAAATGGTGGTCAAAAGGAAGGAACCACAAAAAGCCTTACTTGTTGCTATTGTTTGAGAGTTAGGTGGTGGGAGCAGTGGTCAGGGGCTGTTCCAGCTTTTATTGCCAAAGACACCAAAAACGACAATGATAGTGCATTCTAGCATTATGGAACCTGGCTCCTTGTCTGCATATGAGCCATCAACTATCACTTGGAGAGAATACAGAAAGAAAACTAGGGAAACTAGTATATGCCACCAAGTAAGTCCTTATTTTCCAGCTCTGTGCTTAAAAGTAAGGGATAATAGGTTTGCACTTCATTTATGATAGAGAGCTTCCCCCACTAAAAATCCATAGAAAAAAAAGGAGGCGGCCTGAATTGGTTGCACAGTCTACCATCCATTAATAACTGTCTCAGTCCCCTTCAGTAAGTAGAGTAAGCCTACCTTGCTATCTTACCAAGCTGCCTAGGGGTATATAAAAGTAGAGCAATTGAGAGTTAAGAGGTCACTGTCAGGCAGAGCTGACCTTAAACAAATTAATTACTTTCTATAAATCTGAACCTCTTAAACTGAAGATAATAATGATCATCTTCTAAGGCTACTTACAATGAGAATAGGATGAGCTCATCCATGAAAAACTCATATTTATCACAATCCCTAAAACACAGTAGAAAGTCAGGAAGTATTATTGGAGAGTTGCCTGGCAGACAGGCTGGGATAGGGACAAACTCTTGTATAATAAAACAGCCGTCATTTCTCCCACACATCATAAAAAAAGTGCCAGCTCACCAAAAACATACATGCCAAGAATATGATAAAATATCTTCCTTTCTGCATGTAATAGCACCAGGATTAAGGAGCTTTTTATCTAATTTCTAGGCTGAATCACATTTCTTTTCCCTACAAAGTTTTAAGACATCCATGCCTCATGAAAACAATTTTTTAAACCACCTTATTGGTAACCAGTTACTTCCTTTGAAAATAAACCTCATAAATATTCATGTGAGGTTATGCGAGAAAATAAAAAAAAATGTCCCAAATTATACCAAATATTTCTGGAATCTTCACTTGTTCACTTGGCATAATTACTCTGTAGCTGTACCTTTTTATGCTTTTATTATATTAAGTACTGAGGAAATCAAAGATATCTATTTTTCCATGAGCTTTCATAAGGAGAACTAAGTACAATGGGGTCTTTCATTCCTCATAACCAGTGATCCATAAATGTATGTCCTTTACTTAAAGGAGTTTTTTAAAGACAACAACTAAAAGGGAAGGGAGAGAAGCAATACCAATAGAAACTTTTAGAAACTGTAGTAGACAGAGGCTGTACTGCTGAAGAGAACAATGAATCTCCCATGGATGGCACCTCATCAAGATCAATTTCTATTCTTTGTAATAATAGAGTAATGCCCTTCAAAACCACTGAAAACGGTGGGGCTGCTGGGGCTGCTTTTCTCCTTGTCAAATAGCTAAAAGCTACTATGGTTTTTAAAGTTCTTCCTTCTGCTGTTAGCTGTCACTTCTCACTGTCAGTAACACCTTTCATTATTTTTTCTTTTCAAAACATAAGATTAACTGGGTGAAAGCCTCAGTTGACATCCACAAATCTCTAAGACATATTAAGTGTCTTTGTTTCCAATATTTAATTCTGAAAAAAGGGTAGGTTAACTGCAAATGGTTGAAAACTGAGTTCCTGATAAGAAGGGGCTTATGCCGAAAACAGAACTGCCATAATTGTACTCCCCAAGGCATTAATGTAATGCCCAACTGAACAAAACCTTAAAATCAGCAAACATGCTAGCACATAAAATCATACAAAGAATTAATCAAAGGTGATTTTCTATCAACTATCATGCCATCTCTCAGGGATTCACATACACAAATCAGAAATTAAGATCTTAATATTGCAGGATTGTGAAACTACAACAATATGCAAGACTTTCTGGAACTCTCTGCTTCATTATTTTGTTTGTTAGCTTCTGCCATATGAATATCCCAACTCACCAACGAAAACAAGAAAATTAAAGTCTGAATAAAAGTCAGTACAATATTATATGGCTCTATAAAAACTACCAAGCAGAAGTATGTCTAGCTGACTATATTTGCAGGAGGACATGGAGTATAAGCAACTATATTTTTTAGCAAGCTTTAAAGCTCTAGCTAGAGCAGTGGGAAGTCAGGTATGTTCAGTGTACTCATAAAGCTTAACTAAGAAATTCAGCAATAATGCAAGTCAATGAACAGGTACTTAAACCACCAAAGCATTAGAGACACCTCTAATAAATAACAGAGACCTTTATCAATCTGTCTACAGATTAAGCATATGAGTAGTTTAAAGTACTTTTAAAATGGCATACACTACAGTTTAATTTTCTTACCAGCGCTAGTATTCACACAAAGCGATACTGGCCAGAAAAGTTCACAGAACAGCCTACAACTTATCCTCTATGGATGGCGAGCTTACAATGTTAGTTATTGGTAATAGTAGCGAACTTGGATTTAGAATATATCCCTGATATCCTATATGATAAAGTGAGTGTTACTATGTCTGCTGATACAAAAAAAAAAATTATAATAAAGACCTGCTTTACATTGGAGAGTCTGTATTTTTCCTAAATGCTAAACTGAACACCTATGCAAATAGCCGCCCAAAACACAAACAGAACTTGGGTACTGACTTTCTAGTGGCCTTCCATGGACAAGAAGGTCACACGTGTATTACTATATTTTCACTACAAGGGAAGAAACCTCTCTCAAGAGGCAGTCAAGCAGACAACCTATCCATGGATTCCTTCAGGATCACATACAGTTTTCCCCGTTGCGATCAAGCAGTATCTACTAGTATACAGGAAGAAATTTTAATTATTAATGAAATTAATCCCACACTCTTGTGAATCCTTTTAACAAATCTGCCAAAGTGGAGCCTGTCTTCATAACACTTACGCCCATGATATATGTGGTACAGTGTTGAATACATGTAAGATAAACAATGAAAAATGACTTGCACTTTGATCTGACCCTGAAAATACTTTCTTGTTGGATGTTTTGGAAGGTATGCTAACAATAAAAACATGCTGACTGTTGATGCAAAATTTAACTTATCATCTATTATATTTCTTATAATGTTAACAATGGGTTACTGGCAATATGAAAATAAATATATGGCCATTTTATGGAATCTGTGCACATAGCAAACTATATCCTTGGAATTGCCACATTCTGAAGTGTTTTTTAAAAAAAAAAAATACAAGACTATTCCATAAGGGACATCACCACTTTTCTAACATGTAATTTGACTTGCACAAGTTACATGATTCTCTTTTGATAATAACAAGGATGTTGCTATCCTTTCAAAAGACTCACTCACTGCATGTGGTGGGAGCCTTGCTAGAATTTATCAGCTATCAATGAAGATATCAAACCCAGTGCAGAATTTATTTAGAATACAAACAAAATCTGAAACGTCAATGGTCACACAGTAGCCTAAAAGAGATATGGTAGTAAATAAATCATTATAATTTCATATTACAGGTGTGAGAAGCCTACAGGAGGTGAACTGACAACACAGACAGGAAGCATGTGACTGCTAATTTTGACAATAGACAGCATAAATGTTAGAAAAAAAATGAGTAACAAAGTGCCAAAGTTGGCAACACCTCAAAGGTAGTCTGAAAATTACCTAGACATGTTCCAACCTGCAATTTAAAACAGTTGTATGTTTTCCTTGAGGCCTAAAATTCGAAAGAACGTTTTATCAAGATATAAGTTTACCTGATACAAAAGCCAGTATTAAATACCCTTTGATAGCAGACACTACCATTGGAATCAAGAATAGAATTGGTGAATAAATTATATTAGGACAAGTATATAATCTCAAAAACATGTCACTTTGCATTTCCCCTATTAAAAATCTTCCTGCCTTGAAAGATGTTTCATTTTACTTGGCATTATGCTGAAAATGTGCCTAATCTTTCAACCAATCTCCATTAAACCAACAAAAAACAATATTTATTAAGGGGAAATAAATCTTGAAATTACTTTTAATCACTTCATTAAAATTAAATCTCTTTACCTTAAAAATAGCAGATGTTTTCTTCTTTATACAGAAATATTACACTCTCCTATCTTTGAAGACTTCAAAAAACATATTAGTTCAAAATCCATTTCTTGGTTCCCACTGAGATTTAAATTACCTGAAACTAATAGCCTCACTGCAAGAGTTCTATTCCATGGCTTGTAAGTTGAATTCACCAGCATGACATCTATGTTTTATATATGTAAATTCCACAGGTTTACTGTAAATTCATGACATTGACAACAGTGGTTTCCAAAAAGCTTGGTACTGCCAGTAAAACAAATACACGAAATGAGACAGGAATCACCCATAATTTTTCTTGCTTGCTTATTTTATTGTGGCAATCATGGAAAGAATAGAGACAGTCTAAAGTACAAAAACCAAAATAGCAGCTGAAAGCAGTATAAACTATATGAAAAAGAAATATTTGCATATAAATCAAAGGAAGAAATAAGGCTTACCTCATGCTACATAATAAAAAATTGTTTTATAACAGAAGCTACTGCCTGCATTCTAGCCTCAATTATTACATTTTCCAAAATTTGGCATGGACAATATGAAAAGGAAATTTACTAGCAATAATATATACTGAATTGACCAGGTTTTTCCTTTACCTTTTCAATTCTTCCTAATGCTATAAGAAGCCTAGTATGCAGAAAAAACATTAAACTGTGAGAAGAGTAAAGTAAGAGGATTAGTGTCATCAAAGGCAAAAGCAAAGCCCAGGGAGAGGGGTTTCAGCTCAGGGCCCTCTCACAGGTATCTTCTATAAGGATTTATTTCTTATGTTAAATAACTATGCAAATAACAATGGCATTGTTCATCAGTCCTATCTGTCACTGGTTATTCTTAGAAAATCTGCTTACAATCACAGCTATTCACGAAGATATAAGTAATTCCAGGCTATAATTACCTGAGGCCCCTGTCTCCACAGAACTTTAATTACTCTCTGGCAATCAGGTAAGCACTTAAAAGCGGACAGCAACTTCTTCAGAGGTTATCAAGGGGCTATTTAATTCATTGCAGCTGCCAAATTCCTGATCACTACCACACTAAATAACTTCTTTTACACTACAGAAAGGTGTGAAGTTTCACTGATGGCAAGAGAATTTAGTACCTTTCTGTAAAAAGGGCCCTGTGGGTACAATGGTATCTTGGATCAATTAGTTTCTTCAACTGTGTCTTCAAAGATGTACAGGTTTCTTCAAACTTGTGAAAAGTCTTCTCTTGAATCTTCCTCTCCTTGTTCTCTTGTAGTATTCAAGAACTTTATCTTCATCTCCTCTACTTGCTTCATTAATTCTAGTCCATCCTTGGGCTCTGTGATATACATTCTCTTATTTATTTATTTTTATTCTCTTCCTTCACCTTTGTCTCCCAAGAGAACCTGAAACTCTCAAAGGTTTGGCTTCTGCCTCCCATGTGAAAACTGCTATGTATCTGTCACTCTGGATTCCATGGTGAACTCTGAGAGTTGCTCTAATCTAATGTTAGGTAGTGTTACCTAAGCAATAGATCCATGAGTGCTCTGCCCTCCTGGGTGGGTGATAGTATAATAAATCAGCAAATTCCGCCTCCTTTCACCTCTCTGCCCCTTTTCCTTCTGCTATATGAGGACAATTCATTCTCCCTCTCCAGAGGATGCACCAAGGTGGCCCCATAACATACTGGTACTTTAATCTTGGACTTCCTATCCTCCAGAACAATGAAAAAACAAGTTTTTGCTCTTTATAAATTACCTATCCTTCTGTATTCTGTTATTGCTGCCCAAACAGTTGATGACAAAAAAAAATCACAAACAATTCTTGCTTTTTTTTATCTAGTTTCTGTTCATTTTCTTCAATGAAAATTAGTAAATATTCCCTCTCATTTTGACTCTTTCTCCATTCCAAAACACCATGGTGTGTGTGTCTGTGTGTGTGTGTGTGTGTGTGTGTGTGTGTGTGTGTATGAGTGCATGTGTGTGTATCCAAATTTCAGTCATCTCCGTGCACTGGTAATAAAAGAAATGGCTAACATTTTAACCTCACAATAAATCTTACTATTAAAACCAACATTAAGCTGGGTGATGGCGGTGCATGCTTTTAATCCTAACACTCGAGAGGCAGAGACAGGAAGATCTCTGTGAGTTTGAGGGCAGTCCGGTCTACAAGAGCTCCAAAGCTAGAGAAAAACACTGTCTTGAAAAACAAACAAACAAAACCAACAATAATGCACTTTTTGCCAGAAACCAAACACAGAAATACTTTAGAGTTGCATTCTTAAGCACTGCTACTCATCAGGGCTCAGATCATCTGGCAATGATTCAGCCAATCTTACAGAAATGACAATTTTCCATTTGCAGTCAAGGTCCAGCAAACATTTCCAAAGGAACTGTTGATTTATTCCACAATCATTAAATATCTCACTGCTCTCTAAACTCGTGGACCACTGTCTATCACATCTTCTTTCTACATAGCCAATACCCATGCATAACTCCAGAAAAGTTACGAAAGAGTGATCAGTTAAGTTTGGTTTGGACATTATCATCTTCACTCTATTTTTTTCAAACTACATGATTTTTAAAATATCAATAGTTAACAAATTAAATTTCACTAACTCATGTAACTAGGGGTTCTTATAATTACACTGATGTTTTAGACTGGTTTTAGGCATCATTTAGTGGATAAAGAATATCTTCCTGAATACCGCAGGGAAAAGGACTAGATTGTATGCCAATCAACCTTACCAGTGCTATGCATCCACAACAAGAAATCAAAGACCAAAGTGTGTGTGTGTGTGTGTGTGTGTTTCCAACTAGTGGAAATGAACAAATGAACTCAATGAGATTCTAATATGGATATTATTAACATTTTAATAAAAATTACTTACTTACAATAATATATATATACTCTTCCCACTACTGTATTATTTTTACCAAATGACAAAATTTTGTATCTATAATCATGTAAGCTATGCCACTATTTGCAAGGAAAACTGGTACAGACTATGAGAATCACTGTCAGAAAGCAGATGAACAAAGCAAAATACCTCCCTACCAAGAGTCACTAGGAAATGAGATGTTTTAGGGGAAAAAACACTCACATTCCAATACATATATTTAAGGTTTATTTAAGGTGTTAGGTTGAAACATATCTCTGTCTACTACAATATACTACTATACTTGTCAGTGATCTGAAATGCTATAGTAAACATGCTACATTAAAAAATGCCTACAACATTCAGATACAAATGGATGATTACTGAGGACAAATGACTGACAAATGTGTTACAGGTTCTATGATCACACAATAGCTTTCAAAAATTCTTAAGATACAAGTACATTTTGTTGTTGCACAGGCATAAGGCCCGTAATAAAGAGGGACACTCCCTATAGATGGAAAAGAAGGAACCATTTCCAGTGTCTGTCCTCAGAATCAAGGCTAAGAAGTCTAGGAGTCAATTTAAGCAATGGGTGTCATTCCTATAGGCCAATGGTTTACAACCTTCTTCATGCTGTGGCCCATTAACACAGTTCATGCTGTTCTGGTGACACCCAACCATAAAACTCTTTCTTTGCTACTTCATAACTAATTTTGCTACTGTTATGGATCGTAAAGTAATATAAATATCTGATATGTAAGAGTTAATTCTCACAGATACAATGCCTGTAGCTGACTTATGTCTTATTCCCTTTGCTCCTTAACCTGATGATATACACAGCCCTTTACACATGGTGATACCTAGTGTTTCAGTCTACTTTCTCATTGTTTTGACAAAATATACAAAATAAGGAACTTAAGGGGGGAAGGTCTATTTTGGCTGCAATCTATTGGTAGAGAAATGATAGTTGGCTAACATGACTGCTTACTCAGATCTCTGTGATCAGGAGCCAGAGACCTCAGGGTATAATGTGGCCCAAGCTACAACCCATATGTCCTACTCCACTCTTCTCAGCAGTTATAAGCCTGGACATACCTTAACTTTGTCACCAAACCAATAACCAGCAACATATAAATATATAAATTCTTACTAGACTGTGACTGGTATTTATGCTTCAGTTCCTTCTTTTTTACACCTTGTCATCTTTTAGTCACAACTCAGACACTCAAGGCTTTTCTATCCAGGGTAAAAAAAATCTTCACAGTCACATATTCACGCACCCCTTCACTGTATAGTGGTATCTGTTCCAAATGTCTTATCAATATTGCAAAATTTACCCTTGGATTACTAAGCTTTCATTGTGGTCTGACTTTCTGCACTTATCATTCAATATTGTATCCTTGGCAGGGAATGATATACGTTAGGAGAATTTAATCCACGTATATAAAATGTTATATTCTACCTCAGAGTACAGGAACTGACACCTAACTAACAAATACACACATGACAATTCTAGACTATCACAAGCCCAAGGAAACTTTAAACTTGAGGGATCTTTTAACCTTTTTAATTCCATGTTTTCCACTTGACAGTTAAGAAAGCCTTATACTTGAGCTATTCTGCATAAAAATTAAACCCAGGACTTTAAAGAATCAATAAATTATATTAGGAAAGTAGCTTTGTGGTAGAGTACTTCCTATGAATGGACAAAGCCATGTCCGGCTAAATTCTAGTTTTAAAACCAGGATTTTATGAAGATTTGTAGTTGACTTACAAAGTAATGGGTTTCACTATGTTATTTCTTTCATACATACATACACACATACATACACACATAAGCCAGAATCACAAGTACAAACATTGACTGCTTTGTCTTTGTCTCATATGTGGAAAGTATGTATAAATATAAATAAGATATAAAAGTAGACGATCTATTGGGAAGAAACACAAGAGAGTAATGGTGGTGAGAAGCAAAGTTTTACTATTTTCGCTTGTACAGAATCTATATGAGCAAATAGTTTATACACACAATACACACACACACACACACACACACACACACAAACAGAGAGAGAGAGAAGAGAGTGAGAAGTAACATGAAAACATATGGGCAACTATTTGGAGGGCAGAAGAGACCAGAAACGGAGTGATGAGCAAGAGGTGTATGTGTGACATATGTATTATGTATGTATGTATGTATGTGTGTGTGTATGTATGTATTTAGCCAGGCATGGAGACACAGTCCTTTAATCCCAGCACCCAGTAGGCAGAGGCAAGAGGATTTGGGTGACTATGAGGCCACTCTGGTCAAAATAGTGAATTTGAGGACAACCATGATTACATAGAGAGATCCTGTCTCAAAAAGGAAAATAGAATTTAATACTTAAAATATTCAAGATATTTTTTCAGCGATCAATATAGGTTCCAAACATAACTGCAATAAATTAATGTTTCAAGTTGAGTCTTTGGCTACCTCAAGTTGTGTTGTACTTGTCTAAAGTTTTCTGGAGGGGAAGAACAGAATGATCTCTGGATTAAAGAGGATTTAAAAATAATATACATTACAAACTAAACATACGTCATTTAGTTAATTTCTTTATATGTTATTTTTAGTAAAAACCTGAAAGGTTTTCACAGACTATCAATAAGTTGTGCCAATGAATTTAAATGAACAATCTATGAGAGAATAATGTTTTTTTTTAATTCAAACAGAACAGATAGGCTAATAATGTCCTATTTTATAGAAAAATGCCATACAACAAATACATAAAGTCAAAATCAGAAAATCATTCTGTAACAAAGCAAGCAATAACTGACTTTGAGCAAAAATTTCTTCCACAGGTGTGAAAAGTATACAAAATGTTGCTAAGAAACAGGTTACTTACATGGTCTCAAAACATCATCCTATTTATCACTTACTAATTTCAAATATAGAGGTCACTTCCTCAGTCCTTATGATGAGGCATCCAGATAGCCACACGCCTCATAATGAGATGCTCTGAAGCCAAGAATTACCTATATAAAATCCTTACCAAAAATGTTTATCCTGAATTTAATCATGAAAAAACAAGAAAAATCAAGGCTGAGAAACATTCTGCAAAATAATTGACTTGGTTTCTTCAAAGTGTTAACAAAAACTATTCAAATGCATCCAAACTCTTCTAGATTGAAAAAGATGAGTAAGATATAGACAGCAACTTATATAGACAGTTTGATTTTCAACTATACTATAAGAATATAATTATAAAGTGTATTAAGATAGCAGAGGAAATGTGAAAATTGGCCCTCATTGAATAACAACATCACATCAGTGAAAAAACAACCTCAAATTTGATTATATCCATTGTTCGTGTTGGAGAAGACCCTTGCTCTTTGGTGATTCATTCTTAAGCATGAAAGGCTGAAGCATAACAAATCAGTAACAAAAACTCCAAAAGACGAAAAAATGAAATAAGAAAAAGAATGAATGAGCAAATATAGTATAATATAATGTTTTAACATGAGAATGAGTGAGAGCTATATGAGTATGCTTTCTAACATTACAGTGACTCTGTAAGCCTTAGAGCAAATAAGGAAATTTGGCAGAGAGTTCATTACATATTCATAAAACAAACAAAATGGGTAACTATAGAATTATCAATCAATTCATTTAATCAAAGCATTATCTGCCAAAATTCCAAACTCATTTTAACTCATTTCAAAAATGGTTCATTTGTTATACACAAAAGATTAGAAAATATTTTGGGCGATTTTAATCAACTTCCTGAAATGTGATAACTCAAAAATAAAATTAGAACTGTGCACTTGTGTACGTACATACACTCTGATTTGACATTTTATAATTGGACTACATTAAAAACAAAAGCATGAAATTGTTTTAGCAGCTATTTCAGCCTAGTCATCTGTTTAATACAAGTAATTTTTCCAAATGAAAACCTTGCTTCATTTGGAATAGTAATTCAGCAGTGCCCTACCAACAAACAAAGAAAAGTGAAGCTTGCCAAATTTGGTCAGATTCTTCGATGGATTTCTGCTACTACTTATTGACCCCATATCACTAGATTTGTCTCTAAATTACTTGTGCCTTGTAAATATGAATAATTGTCAATTTGAGAAAATAAATACTAACCATTGTTTCACATACTGATGGCAATGTATTATTACTTTAATTCAACAATAAGCTAAAGACCATGACTATTTTTCATCAGTTTTCTTAAACTATACTGGAAAGTACATTTTAAAATGTACCAAACTACTCAAATATTCAATTTTTCTAAAGATAAAATCATGCCACAATCACACAAGGTGAAATTTGTTTCTGGATATTGAGTTTTCAGTAACTGTGATTAAGGGACCCCTGAAGGTGCCTGGGTTTATTACAATACTACTTTGCTATGAAATACCTAATCTACCAAAATTATCTTTATCAGTTTACATCATTATAAAGAAAATATGAATTTCTGAAAGTATATCAATAAAAATCAGAACGAACAATTTTAATAACATAATCATGCAGCCAAGAAATGACTACATATAAATTTATCACAATATTAACAGCATTTTATGTAAGGGGTACAGGATTGTGAATCATTTTTAAAGTTTACTTTCTGTTGTTGTGATAAACACCAGGACTTAAAGCAATTTCAGGAAGAAAAGGATTATCTCCTCTTACAGGATATAGTTCATGTAGTCCATCATCAAAGCAGAGAGTAAAGGCAAGAACCTGGAGACAGGAGCCCGTACAAAGGTCATGGAGAAGTGCTGTTTACTGGCTTGATCCTCGTGGCTTGCTCAGCCTGCTTTCTTATAGAACCCAGAACACTTGCCCAAGGATGGCACTACCCACAATGGGTAGCGTCCTTGAACATCAATTATTAATCAAGAAAATACCCTGTAGACTTGCCTAGTGGCCAATTTTATGGAGTATTTACTCGATTACTATTCCATCTTCCCAGATGTATGACAAAAAGGCTAACCAGCACAATTCCCTTTAGTTATTTCACTAGCTTTCAGGTAATACACTAGTCTTTTTAAATCAATATTTTAAGTTAGTACACAAAGTAGGTGGGTTCATTATCACACTTTTGTGCATATATGCCAGTATACTTTATTTTTCATTCCCTCGGATCACTTTCCCTCTCTTCGTGGCCCCTTTCTCATCAGAATTGCATTGCTCTTACAAAGAAGAGAGAGAAAATTTTGAAGTCTTCTTTTAAATCTTGTATTTAAAAGAATTTGGGTTTTTTTATACTTACATTACTTTTTTTAAAAAAGGCAAATTCTTAACTACTACCAAAAATCTGAAATTACTGTCAGAAACTTTGCTTTTGTTCGGTTTCTATAACTTCAGTTTTAGAAAGATATTAAACCCCTAGTTTATAGAGTATATATAAGCAAAGAGGTCAGACTAAGTGAACAAATGATGCCATGACTGCACAGTTGAAAGATGAATCTTTTCATATTTAAATGCACGATTGGGGTGACACCCATAGTTGCTTATGCCTTTTCATAAAGAAGCGACAGTAAACATTATCTTTAGCCAAAGAGTAATGTCAAAAATCTGAGATTTTACAAAGAATAAAAGCATAATTGGCTTCTAAAGAAGACACTAAGTAATGAAACAAATGCATAAATGCATTATCAGCCAGCACTTGTGGCTCAACACATTTCTCTTGAAATGTGTATTAAGAACTACCATAAGAATTATCTCTTTAACTGCTTATTACTGTAATGGCTTATTATGTAGGATGTATGACAGTTTATAAGTGTTTCATAACTCCATCAGTATAGCAAAATACATATAGAGATGTAGGATAAAGAAAGGTTAGTCTTTTACCTCAAGTCACTCAGGCATAAAAAGTAAATCCCTGGCAACAGGCCTTCGAAGTCCAAGAGCTATAATTTGTTCAGTTAAACATCAACTTTGTTTAAATATTAATATTTAAATAAAATGCTTATAAGCTCTCAGAAGACAAGGACCATGTCTTAACATGCATTACACATAATTTAAATACTTTAGGCTGTAACAGAAATAGAAGAATTAGGCATCCCTTTGTTCAACTGTTATGATTTCTACATTAAGCATTTATTTTATATGGTAGGTTTCCTGGAAGTATGATTCACTGTACACGATATGCTGTGAGCAAACACAATTGGAGAAAAATTCTAAGGGAACAATCAGGATACTTCTAGCTGATGTGATAAAGAGCTATTTTGAGAGAATGTTGGATAATAGGAAAAGAATGAAGCAGAGGGTAGACCTTTCTCAATATTCTCCACCCACATGTAAACTGAGGAGGAACACTTTCATAGACACATCTACACTCTGAGTAAAATAAGAGAAAGAACATGGAGACAGAGTGGGTTATTTATGAATTCTTAATAATTCTGAGGCCCCAATCTGTAGACAGATCTAACAGGAGAACTTGAATTAGAAGAAACTGAACAGCCACTTGAGTCTTCAAGTGCCCTAAGAGAGTTCATGGGTTATAATGAGCAACTTTCCTCAGTGTAGCAGAAAAGTTATCAAGAAGAAAGATATTTAAATTTTATTTATATTCTAAGTGTAAAAAAAGATTTTTATGATACTGAACTTAATTTCCAAAGAATGAGGACTGTTTTTGAGAAGCTTTATAAAATAACTGGCAGTCTTCTGATTTCAGTTCATAAGCAGTCCAACTTCAGTGGAGCTATAAGAACTCAGTGATTGAACAGAGGGATACTAATTATTTTATTGCTGTTTGAGCCCAGCGTATTTGAAAATGTCTAAGGTATATTAAAAACATGGTCCTTGCCTTCTCAGCGCTTATAAGTATTTTAGTTAAATATTAATTAAACAAAGCTAATGTTTAATTGAAATTAATTATAAAAGGCAAGAGTGCATAAGATAGGTGAACATGGATAATATAAAACTCAAAGGGACTATGTTTTATCTCTTTTAGCATAGAAAAAAATGGCTTCAAAAACTATAGGCCAATGATAGAAATGGAATTGTCTCAGTGTGTAGTTTTGGTCCCAAATGCACCAGTAATTTTGCACTTTTTTCTCCCATTGAAGTTCTACAGTATCATCTGTTTACATGCATCAATGTTGTCAATTTACAAATGACTACTCCAAAAACACAACGATTATTCTTTCCCAATCATTCGGGCCCCAAAAATAACAGGTGTAAAGAGGCATTTCATCCCCTAGGATGCAGCAGCTCCTCCATGATAAGAATAGATTTGAAATGGTGCCAATAGGTTTAAGTAATGAATAATCTTTCAAATACATGTAGCTATCTTTGTCTTGATATTTGGGGTTTTGTTTTATTTTTGTAAACCAGCTAGGCAAATGCTTTACCACTGAGCCAGGTGCCCAGACCCTGTATACCAAACAAAACAAGGCTAATACACAAACCAGCTTGCATACTGTTAAAGCATTAGAAAAGGAGAAAGTAGTTGGTCATTGAAGTAATAAATGTGAAATTAGTGAAGACTAAAATGAGTACTTAATAGTGTTTGTGCAGTTCTTTAAAAGATCACTTATTATATGCCACCATTCAATAGTCTCGGGTCTTCATTTCATCTTAAAAACAAATGAGTTTTTCTACTTTATAGTTAAAAATAATGGCATTGATTATTTTTATTCTGATTGAATTTAGATTTTTAATAAGATTGTTACCACCATCAAAACTAAATCTTTTACAGTAGCAACTATTCTACAATGTCTAAATCTGTTAGAAAAACACAATCAACTTGGAATATAAGAAAGCAATGTTTTATCATCATGAAGTAACTACTTTAAACTCCAATAATCTATGTTTTGTCTCCCCCTTCTGGACTACCTAATTATAGAAAGGGGAAAAGAGAGAAAAGAAAGATTTAATTGTTCTTCACAGGATAGATTCACATAATTGGTGTGACACAAGTATAATTTCAACATGAAGTAATCATTAAGGTGTGACCCTGTTAACAATCTAGCAAAAATTCACTTTAATAATAGAATAGCAGCTCAACAGTTCACAAAAACATACTGCCATGCTTAGTGGCATTTGATGGATACTACTAGTAATAGATGGTTTCCAGCCAGGTGCATATCAAGAACACTCTAACTTACTTAGAAACTGGGAATAAAGCAATCACTCAGTCTCTTGCTCTATTGACAGGGTCTCACACTGTACTTCAGGCTTAGCCTTGAATTCCTATGGCTACTACTGCATTACTTTCTTTATCATCCTGATCCTAGAAACCCACTAGGCTCTCTTTTGGAACAAAACCCCGTAAATCACTCAGTTAGTGAAAACAATTCTCACATCCTGATTATTGGTAAAAGTGACACTTGTATTAAGCCTTCACCATGATGAGCTTGTCCTTTGGACTGAGATTATTTAGAAAGATTATAAAAGGTAAAAAGTAAGAGCTTTTAAACATTTAAGATTGCCTCTCTAAAAGACAATACTCCAGACTATGAAATATATGTTGCTGTTCTCTCTGCTAATTCACCAAGTCACTGAGACATACACACAGTACTCCTGACTTAGTAAAGATAGTTGGGCTACAGTTTATGAGACAGTGAACGAAATTCAAATGATAACTGATCTTTTCTCATCAGAAAGGTACAGAAAGTATATTTTAAATAGTAAAAGCCAGAATCTGCAACAGTGAGCCTCATTTTTAAAATCACTCTGTTAATGCTTTAAAACTAAAAAATGTCCTTGCATGGTCAGACTTTACTTCTGCTTTTGTGATCTTAGCTATTTCTCCTTGATTTACGTATCTAACTGAACTCATCATCTTGAACTCCAAACTTGGTCTTGCTCTTGACTTCTATATGAATGTTCGAGTCATTTTAATCAGTAACGCTTGAAATTTCAGTCATTATTGAGGCACGCATCTCTTCTGCCCTTTATATTCATTTGCTGAGGCTGATATAGTTCATATCCAGCCTTCCTTACTCTCTCCTCTATACCCTCCATTTAGTTCCTACTAACCACATTCCAACTCAGTCACGATACCACTGCAGAAACCACTTGCTTGAGCTCTTTGTCCTCAGTCTCTGACCTCTGCAAAGTCTACTACTGTGAGTCCTCCCCAGCAGAAGCCTATAATTCTGTCATTCTAAGTCTCAAAAAACACCCAGGACTCCCCAATGACTATTCATACAGCTCTCCTAAAATGACCTCAGCTTTCCTTTCCAAGTTTGGGGACCACTAGCTATGTCTAAATGTACTTTCATCCATTTGACCTAGCTCTTTGCATTGGTTAATAAATACCCCCCTTCCGGTCCTTTGCCCATCCCATGCTACCTACCCATAGTGCCCTTCTTTCTATTCCTCAAACACTCGATGAACATTTCTGCCTCAATACCTTTACACTTGGCATTGTGTCAGACTGCAAAGCTCTTCCATAGATATCTGCATGGCTCTATTTCCCCTGAATTCTCACTCGCTTACATAGCTTGCTTATTTAAAACAGGACATCCCTAATCACTGTGCTTTCTCATCTTGCTCTCTTTTTTTTTAACATGTTTTCCTCCATAGCACTTGCCAAGACCTGTCATAATATCTGATACGTGTCTTACTGTATGTTTCCCCAACTAAAATGTTAGCTTCATGAGGACAACCTGTATAGTTTATCACGCTAACAGTACAAGGAGTTCAAGAAATTAGGACCTGTGTATTTAAATTGTGGTTCTTAGCTCTAGCTTTTTACAGGTCCTGCCAAGGAAGAGTGGGAATGGTCCATTCACGAGAAATGCTGACCTGCCATTTCTGTAAATGGAGCCTGAAGGCCAAGGTCTATACACATATTTCCAGGCTTTTGTTTCATCTTTTCTCTAAATAATAACACTACTATGGGAAAGGTAGAGACAGAATGAGACTGGCTCTCTCCCTCCAATTTTAGCATAAGCAGGAAAAGAAATTCATTTTGCCTGTTTCATGTATTTTATGTACTTTTTTCTGAATATGGGTGTGGATTAGAATGCAAAGTCAGGCATTATGGTCAGGGGCTCCTATAATAATTCCTAGAATATTGTCTGGTATATAACAGATATCTATGACTCTGGGTTCAAAAAATAAAGGATTTGGGTGTGGCAGGATATGCTTGTAATGGCAGTATGTAAAGGTTATTGAAGGAAGATGAGGAATACGAGGCCAGCCTTGGATACATGAGACCCTGTCACCACACTGTTAAGAGAGAATGAATGCATGTTAAATTACTGGTTTATTTTTTTCTGATATAGGGTCTTATTATATAGCTCAGGCTGGCCTGGAGCCTGATATATAGACCAGGCCAGCCTTGTACTCAGAGATTCACCTGCTTCTGTCTCGGATGATCTGAAACTGAACGCCTTCACCAGCATGTCTAGCCATAAGTCAGCTATTTAAATTTTGGTCTTTTCAGAGGTAAAATTAACATTCCTAAAGTCCCCATTTTGCCCAAGGCACTGAATGGCTTATATTAAATTGCCTTATGTTTAATCCTATGAGGTCTAATCATTATATTTATATTTTTAAAGTACCATTGTATAATAAAGTCAATTGTTTCTTTTTTTGCTCTATGTAAGAATGTTTACTTTTATGTATGTATATGGATAAACTATTCTTAGCGCTATTCTTAGTTTGCAATGAAATAAATTCAATCATTTTAACTGTTTTCTAAATCTGCTTTGTAAGATATTTTATTATGCATTAAAAACTATTTTGGTTCACAAAGTTTGACCATATTTATTTAGAATTAGAAGCCCCCAAAGTCAACATTCAGCGTCACCTCTATCTTACTCCAAATTCTCGACAATTTTCATCTTTTCACCTCATAGAAAGAATTTATAGAAAATCGTCAACTATTTTAGTGACCCTTTAAAATAAACGTGTCAGTAGTAACTTGTGATCTCATAGGATGTTTCTATTGTTTTTGTTGATGTTGCTTCTGTTGTTTTATTTTTTTTCTCAAAGCCCAGCAATAACCCACAGCAAATGACATCTGGCTTCCAATATAGAGATGAAGTCTTCTTCTAACATTCAGCAAAATCCTTTCAACCTTTTTCTTTTTTGGAAGGGGGAAATTTCCCCCAACTGAGTTTCACTGTATTAACAGTCCTGGCTGTCCTGGAACTCAATCTGTATATACCAGGGTGGCCTCAAACTCATAGTTATCCACCTGCCTCTGTCTCCCAAGTACTGGCATTAAAGGCATACACCATAACTGTCCAGCCTTCCCACTATTCTTGATCCAGAAATAATTGCATTTCTACTTTTAAACCTTCAAACTGCATATATTTTGTATGCTTAGAAAAAAAAAGATACTTCATGGTCTTAATTTCAGTTTACAATGTAATTGCTGTGATTTATATTTTTCAAATAATGTTTACATAACTATTATAGTTAATAAAAGGATAAACTGGACATATGATTGGTATGTTTATTTCTATTTTGAATATATTAAGTACAAATAACCCACTGAAACCTATCATGAACTTTGTATTTTCACTTCACAATGAAAAGTCAGAGGCTCATATATATCTATAAATTACTCAAGATCATACAGGCCCTATGCAACATAGTCTGAAACTGAACCCATTTGTATATGAATATATGACTTCCACAAAATATAGACTCTGTCCTACAGACACAGAAATACAAACCCAAACAATGATAGAGACTAGAGGCTATTCTTCAAGTATGCTAATTACTATAAAGTAAAATAGGGATGTCATTTTTAAAAATCCCTTAGTGAATATATAAAGTACTAGGAATTACCAAATAGAAAAGAACAACTTGTGTAAAAGAAAGAGCTACAGGAATTCCAGTAAAGTATCAAGTGGAAATGGGATGTGTTTGGGGGAATCAGAATTAAGAAAGGCATCATAAAAAAAGCTGTGAAGTGAGTACAGGCAGAATAGTCACAAAGCTAGAATCACTAGGACCTGGAGATGAAGTTGTAGCTATGTCCCAATAACAGGCAACTTTCAGATTTGCTTTTTAAAGCAAAATGAAAAGCAACAGCAATGGTTAAAAAAAAATCAGCAGCAAAGCCTACTATTTCAGCTTGCAACCAGTGTTAAGAGAACAAAAGGAAAAAGGCCGGGCAGAGGTACTTCATTGTATATCCCATCTTTCCAATTTCATTCTGGCTCTTCCAGCACTCATGTTTAAACTAATGTTAAAATCTCTAAGTAACCACAATACTTAATTTGGTGATTTGAGGAATCTACTGTCTATAGCATCTCTACGAAATTTCTACCTGCCTATTTACCAGCAAAAATACTCCTCCCACCTTTTGAAGATTAGTGAGCCCATGACACATAAACCCTTTGAAGCTGTCTTTTAACTGGAGTGATTTTATATATTGTTTCGTCTCTCTCTTTAGCTGCAAAATAAAGTAAAATTAGGACAATAAAATTACCATAATGCATCCCTCCTACCTCTACTTTAAATTAAACCTTTCACATTTCCTGTAGAAGGGATTCCTACAGTTTACTCTCTTTGCAGCAGAAGTTGACAGCTCAAATGTAAGAAGCAGATGCAAGATCAGAAAATGGCCATGCAAAAAAGACACACTCTGGATCTAACCATAGCACATATCTCAAAACATCACCTTCCAGAACACTCTAGGACTCATGCACAGTCTCTGCCTTTGCCATGACAATACAGCTTCATTGGGACCCCTCTCTGTTCTGTACACCTGACTGTGTCATCTATATTCTTTCCCTTTAGAGCCAGTTTCTGGAAAGCAAAAGCTGCATTGATTGGCAAAAGAAACAAGCAAGAGCTTTATTCTAAAATGTTAAAAACATGATGCTAGCGGACAGAAGGACTTACATGGGACAGCTTCTTCCTGCAACATGAAAGTTTCAATGGATACTTAGATACTTGCTGGGCCACCAAAGAAGAAAAAGTATTCTAGTTAAAAGCTAGTATGTGCTTGATTCCAGAAAAAAGTGTCATTAGGAACTGTCAAGGGTTCCTGTCAGGATAAAGACAGGAGCAGAGCTAAGGATGACGTTTTAAAAAGGAGGCATAAGATCAGAAAGACGGCTCAGTGGCCTGACAACCTGAGTTAAATCCCCATGGTGAAAGGAAAAAACTGAATTGTGGGAGTTGTCCTTTGGCCTTTACACATGTGCCATGGCACATGTACACATACACATACAGATAAATGCAGCATCTCCCATGGAGAGAGAGGAAAGGAGGGCATAAATAAGGAACTTTTAAGGGCAAAGTAAATATTAAACACATTCACTAGGCTAAATGCATCATTATTCTGTGATTTTTAAAGATGCTTCATACTCTATTCTCCAAAGAAATAATATACACTCAAGGAGACAAAGTAATTACAAACAACTCTGAAATATGATATGTGTAATATCTGGATTGTTACAGAGGTATATTGTAATTTCAATACTGTAAGTACAAAACCCTTAAATGGTAGCACCAAAAGACTTAAATCATAAATTGATAATCTTAACATATCTACTTAATATGTGAAGTCCAGGGAAACATTACTCATAAAAAATCAGAGCCAATATATACCATCCAACAAAATTAGCTCTTCAGGTCTCCTAACTGGTTTAGTGTGTGTGTGTGTGTGTGTGTGTGTGTGTGTACACATGAATGATACAAAATTCAAAGTAAGACATCATTATAAGAATTTGGGTAAATAGAAGACCGTACTTGAGAAATACCCCTACACGCTCTAATGATAAACAACATACAGCACACAATTTTAATTTCACCCAAGTTATCTAAAATGGCAAACATGTAATTTTCCAAGGGAAAGAAGAAAACCTCCAAGAAAACCCAGGCATACTCTACCTTTAAAACAGATCCCAAAACTTTAAGAAAGTACTTAACTTAGCTAAATTTTAATTAATTGATTGCAATATTTAGCTTAACACTTTGGGAAAATCAAACATTAATTATTGCATGCAAAAATCACAAATCTTCAAAACAAAGATTTAGTACTAAGCGTAAAATACATCTTTTGTACTTACCGTAACTTTACTTCCAACTATCTGCATGCAGTGGTCAACAGAGAATGGTAATTAGTAATTAGAAACTTTGACAGAAGTTAAGTGTTTAGTAAATTAGTCAATGGCCTACTCTAGTAACACATTTAATGCTTTAGATCTTGAGGTAAAAATAAAATACCAATATTAATGTGTGCCATTTCAAAAGATATAGTCTATTCATGGGTATAAATGATCATAATGATTTGAAATTTTTAAAAATCTGTACTCTAACAGATTTTCCATGCCTTAAAAATCTAAATATAAAATGCAATTGCAATATACACTCAGATATTTGCCCCATTCACAGCCCCTGAAAGAAATTATCCATGAAAAATTTATTCCAAATATTGCTCTTGTTTTCTTTCCTAGCTATGGAAAATATAGTGTTATGGTCAGAATAAGTAATTTTAAAGTACACATGTTGATTTAAAGTCATGCATCAAGTTCAGAAATCAACTTTATTTGAAAGCTGAATATTTTATATTGTTATAAATTTAAAATGCATAATACCATTTTAACTTATACTTTTAAATTATAAGACTAATTTGTTACTATTGTTCTTTTCTAGGTCATCCTATTGTTCCAAACATGAAATCAGAGTTTTCTATATGATGTGAGAACAAACAATGTAACTTATCCATAAAAATGCAAGGAAACAGTTCAGAAATTTGAAGAGATGAGACAATTTCTAGGATTGTGTTTAAGAAAACAAGAGGAAACTCCAACACAAACATAATCTTATGCCAAAATCCAAATGTAAGCCAAATCACAGTTATCAGATTCCCATACTTTAATATCAAGCAGTGCACCAATAGAGCAAATTCACTATTCAAAACCATTGATGTGAGAACATTTATTATCAATGTGTTAAATTTTTTCAGGTAGTGCTTCTAATACAAACACCAAATTTAACTGAAAGTTAAGTGAGTATCCTCATCTAAGATATTACGAGATACAAAAAGATAATGGTGGCTTCCAAGTAAATTATTTCAGAAAAATCCACAAGTCTCCAAACAGCAAAGGAAGTTCCTTAAAAATTCATCCAGTAATTATTTAGATGAATAAAAGCTTCTTTGGTGCCACTAACAGGCATCTGAAATGAAAGATATGCTGTTGACCTAAGTTATTCCCCCCCCCCAACAAAAAGACAGAGGTTATATTTGTCTCTTGTTTCTTTAGCACAGACATGAGACCAAAAAGGAAGAATGAGAGTCTGCGTTAACAATTAAGACAGGTTCATAATCAATGAAACAACTAAAATGTGGCCCATTGAAGGCCTGTTTGAATGATTCATTTGGATTGCAAAATGATTTAATTTAGCTAAAGCACATACAGAAAGATATTTGATTGATTAGTCAAGAGAAGCAAGGAGAAAATAGTTTGGTCATATCTGGGTTCAACTGTTTCATGTTACCCAGCCCATGGAAGAAAAGGACCCAAGGAAAAGTATCTGATGATGGCGACAACACAACCACAATAAATACAGACGTATTTGCATGTACTACAACTTTCAACATTGTTTTATTGGGTAAGTCTACAAATCTATAAATAAAATTGATGTAATGATTTTGGATTATGTACTATTGAAGAGTTTTTTGGAAAAATTATCCCTCTCAATGTCTCACATGTTGTCAAATGTGTAACCTAACATGTTCTAGAATCTGAATTTCAATTAGTAATTAAAATTAGAAGTAAACTACTTTCCTCTTATTATCACAAGGACAATGTCCTGCAGTTCACTAACATTAGGACTCTAGTAAATAATGTTTCCTCATGAATGTGTCTACATATGCTGTTAGTTGTATGCAAGATCTTCTCTAAATCCCCAGCACTATGTGCCTCTTTCTGGGTTATAAATCAGTAGGACAGCTTTAACAATATCAACAGCTTGTTTGCCAGTTCTGCAATGGCACTTTAAAACCATTCTTCTTCTTTGTTATTTGTAACTATATAATCCATACAGGCCAACTCCCTTAGGTCAGGCCTAGAACCACACCTCCTACAATAACAAGCATTTGGCTCCCAAAGCAATAAAAGCACACTAGGTTCTCCACATACCTATTTAAAGTTCACTCACCACTGAGTTACTCAATCTACTATTACTTTAGTACACAAAAGTGTCTATTATAAGACTTTACATTAAGTGTGTGGGGATGACCAAACAATAGTTTTATAACATCAACTTGTGGTTTCCTTAATATACTCTTATTGTAACAAAATTAATGATGTAATACCAGACTTGTTTGTTTTAGCAACAGGTTCTGACACATGTCTGTGTGTTGCTTCATCATCTTTTAGTGCCCTTTCCCAGGAACACGATGGCTATTCCTCACTGAGCTCATTTTTTCCTTGTTAAAATTCCATATATAAAAACAATGCAGTAATTTAAAGGGAAAAACAAATTTTACATTAAAATTTAACTGTAGTCCTCCCATATCTTACATGTAACTATGAAACATTTTTTCACTTTAACACTGACTCTGCATTAAGATGAGATCTGTGATTACCCACAAAGCCTTTTTATAACATGATAGGTATCATATCTGCGTGAAATGAGGAAATAACAAGTATATGAATATAATTAAAAAGAGTAAAAATGTACAAGGCAGGCAAAGCATATTTAACACCCAATAAAAGCCAGACAGCAGGGCAGGAACTTAAGCTCCACACAGACCAACAGTCACACATTCAGTGATAATTGGTGCAAAACTGATTGTCACAATAATGAACAGGTACAAGCATTATTTCATATTGAATGCTGTTACTTATTGAATGGCATCCCTCTTATCTTTAAAAGGAAATTAGATAAACAATTTTCATAGTTTTAATGACAGAAAACAGTACTAATTAATGTCTCTTCCAAGGTGAGAAAACTTCAAAACATTCTTTGTCAACAAGCACTCTTCCATCAAAATATTTGGCCCACGAAAAATAACAGCAAAAAAAAAAAACTATAATCTTGGAATTCTTGTGAAAGAAAGAAGAGTAACAAGTATGCTGAAGGAGACAAATAAGGGCCATCCAATCAGTAGTACTAATTTCATGGCTACTTAAAATGGAAAATTTCATATCTTATAAGAAATACTCAATTTCTATCATTTGAATTAAGCAGTTAAAATAAGCTGTTATCTAGCTTCTTCCCTTCCTCCACCTTTCTGCATTTCCTCCTCCCAATCTCTCTCCAGTGTTAGATGGAATCCAGAGCCTTAATAGGTTAGACAGGTGCACTTCATGCTAAGCTAGAGCCTCAGTCAATGGTTTTTGATTTCAATATGAAAATAAGTTAATAATAAAAATAAGTATCATAAAAGTGAACATTTATTTTGTGGGTTGAAGAGAACACCATATAAACATAAATTAAGCTATGCTGCGCACAGATAATGAGTAATTATCCAAAGGTTACGGAATGAGAACATCATATAATCTTCATTATAGTCAGTCCCACTTACCCAAACAACACCAACAAATGAGCCAGAGACACTAACAAATTCTATCATTAAAACACCACATGATTAGTCATATATTATCTCCACTTTGTACTGATATCTAGTTATATAGATTTGCTAGTATACTTGCCTTTAAGCATTTGAAAAACAACACTGAATATATATGCCCTGCATTTCCTAAAGCATTTTACTGGGAACAATAACTTGAGTGCAAAAATGAGAAAAGATTCATCAGAATTTCAAAGTAAAAACCCTATGCATCACCTAATTCTATTGAAAATGATGCTCATGGCAAATTTTACTTATCACTTGAAACATATTTCTGCCCTTGGATACCAGAGCCTAATTAAAAAACATGCTGTTGCTCTGCTCTGGCAGAGCTGAAATGCATTATGTTTAAATAGTTCAGCATTCAGATTTAGCTTGCCAAAAGTACAATATAGAATCAATACAATTACAAAATTCAGTAGTTGCTACCAGAATTAGTGTACTAAAAAGTATGAATGACATAGCCAAATATTGTTAGAATATACTTTTACAGTGAAGGACGTTTTTTTCAGTGGTCAATGTTTTAAACTGCAAATACTGTGTGTTAAAGGTATGTGTACAGATACAGATATATAATATATTCATACACCTACATATAAATTACATGTGTATGTATGAATATGTGTGTATACACATGTGCATACAATGATTTTATGGAATCTGGACATGAAAAGTTCTTTTCAAAAACACAAGAGATACATTTTGTCATATTAAAAATACATTTTTTCCTACAAAAAATTCAAATCTGAAGGCTATTTTTCAAAGAGCCCTAGAAGGGTAACAAGAAAAAAAAAACAATTCTACTAAAGTTGTAAGTTTTTCTTGCTGACATCAAATTCTTTCAATGAAACATATGTTTAGGTTTTGAAATTCATACAGATTTGATTAAAGTTCCTGGTGTGTGCTTTCCTTTATATTAAGGTGAGCTTTATCACACCAATTATGAACTAACTTACAGTTTGCACTCAAAACAACAAAGCAAAATATGAAAAACATTCCTAAAAATTACATGATTAAATGTAAACTTAATTAAAGGTGGCTGCGCTGTTTGTGTTTTCTCCCTCAAAATCTGAAATTTTCATGTAACAATCTGTATAGTAGGTGGAATACCAGCAAACGCTGCCAATTTTTAGCGACTGCATAAAACCTCTGCCCTCAAATTCATTGGATTCTGTCAAAAGAATTCTATATTAGTCTCTTATCTATAATAATGGCTCTCTTGTGTCTAATGAACAGTTCAGTACTGAGATATATATGCAAAATATGTAAAAGTGTATACATATCATTTCCTTAATTGGCAATATGAGTGTACATAGTCAAAAATTTAAAGAGCTGTGGTTTGTTAACTGTTAAGTAAACAGATAAGCTCATTCTGTTGGTGCCTGGGAAGTGACTCTACTTACAGATTTGGTAGTAGCAGAAACATACTGGACAACCATCTCACGCTTGGTGGTAAAATCCTTGTTTCGTAAAGGGGCCTTCTTTTCTTCATTAAGGTTCATATCCTCCTGGTAGAAAGAACATTACTGTAAGGATGGATGAATTATTGCTTAAATGCTTCAAAAAGGATTAATGCAATTAATATTTAATAACAAATATTTCTGAATAGTTCACTATGATTTAACACTTGATATAACATAATTTTGTGTATGTTTCACATGTATTCATGATTATTTCTATCTAGGCAGGGAGAAGAAGAAAATATTTTTAAACTATGCTATTGAACACTTTGTTGTTTCATAACATAAATATGCATTACACAGTACTTTAAGACCATTCATTTATCTCACTAACACACACACACAGACACACACACACACAGACACACACACACACACACACATACACACACACACACACCCCAAATTACCCTTGGTCCATGCTTCCCAAGGACCACTATCACCCAGGAAAACAGATGTGATAGACAAATTTAACAGGAGACATAACAACATAGAAAAATTCTCAGAAAGTTGCTGCATATGAAAAAGAAAAAGAGGAAATCCAGCTGACTGTGTGTCTATGTCTGTATTGTGTATGTATGAAAAGAAAAAACTGTCTTAAATTTCCTTGTGTCACCTATATAAATGCTTCATTATGAAACTTCACACATGTATAAAATACACTTTGATCATGTTATACCCCCTCTGCCACTTCTTATCCCTAAGTCTGTTCCTACAAACTGTTTACTCTTATAAACTCTTCTGTTCCTCCTATTTTAGCTGGCAGAGAACTCATTCATTCCCTCCCCATTTGTGTACAGTTTTTGTTAAAGTTTTCCTTATAGATCTGGATATGAAATATAAACAGAAGAAAATTTGAAAATATAGTAAAGTCAAAGGACAGCGACTTTTATGTCTAATTTTCTTTTAAAATTGGAATCACTTACTTGTTGAACATATACTATACACAAGGTACTGTGCTAGACAGTTAACACTGAAAAGCTGAGAAACTGCTTTTATACTAAAATTAAATGCTATTATTTATGAATCAATGTCTGGTCCTTAGTATTACACTGTTATTTAAGTGTATTGACTAAACAAACATAACTAATTCATGATCTAATAGGTACAAGTTATTATAATGGAGGCATGTATAAGATTCCTTGAAAACATAGGACAGATGGTAAGGTCAGCAAAGATTTAGTCTGGATTTGAGTTATGAGCAATGAGAAAAATCTGACTAACAGCCAGGAGACTAGTTAAAAGATGCCAGTGGTCATCTGTCATTTTTGGCTGCCCAGCACCATTTACACAAGCTTTCTACATTTTAATGCATCCTCACATTGTCAATTTCACTTTAAAACAATGACTCCATAAAAACCGCATTTGTCTACTTCCCTTATATATAATTTCAGTACAGACATGTGGCTTAGTCGTCTCCAACGAAATGCATTTATAAAAGGTATAGACTCAGAAATAAACTATGTGAAGAAATAGGCCATGAACAGGCCATCCATCTTGCTGGTGTGGGTGGCAACAGAGATGACGTAGATAGGGAGCTGATGGCAGCAGCCACATATTTTTTACCTAGACAGACCAATTGGTTATGGAATGGCGACAGCTCCTTAATCAGACTATATTTCACTATGTAGCTCTGTAAGCAATTCTTATAATGCCATCTGGAGCCTGTTGCTGCAACCCTCCAGGTTGAGGAGCAAACTACTATCCCTTAATACTTAATATACCTCTTTAAAATCTAGATTATGTATTCTTACACTCAAAAATATGAGATACTGGAGCATTTCAAGTGAACACTCTTAACTGTCAAACTAAAGAGGATGGTAGCTGGCTCAAAGGAAATTAATTTAAGAACCATGTAAATGTTTTTTGAAGTCTGCATTTTCTCAGGCTCAAATATATAAACCAGCTTCAGTTTGTGTTCAGGTGACATTGATTACAATCTATCCCTATCACTCCCAACTATTCTGAGGCTTCCCTTTCATCTTTAAATAACATACATTTATTCATTTGACCTTGGATTTTATGGTGTCATTGGCTAAGCACCTCATATTGGGCTTGTTTTCATCAAAATTCCTATGTTCTCTCCACATGAGGTGGATTATTTCTCTACTGCCTCAAAGCATTCTGATGAAATTTCTGTCTGATATAAAAGTAGCTACAATGAATCTACATCTCCCGGGTACAGTCAGCTGTGCAACTGTGAGAATGTTCTGGATTTTGTAAACTTGCCAACATAAATGAAAGGGTGGTAGTGTTATCCCTCCTTCCAGGGACAGTTCCACATTAGTACCTCCATTTGATTTTTAATGGCACATACTGTAGTGATCAAGTCCTCAAAAAAGCATGGCATTGTCAGAAAATAGACAATAAGAAGCATGTAAGATTATACACCTCAGAGAATGCTTTCAAGATTGAGTACGATCATACGTATCAAGCCTGGTGTAAACTAACCAGTACCCAGAGAATGATATCTCCCACGAATGTTATCAATTGCCCACGCTCAATTTGGGAACTTCTTTTCACTTAACCCATTATGCTTTAATACTAGGTTCACAGTGACTGTTACATATACTATGTTGTTTCATACGTCCCACCGTTTTTTATATGATGCCTCTCCTTCTGTCACTTCTTCCTCCGTGAGCTGCTGCCTTCCACTCCATCCACATCTGGTCAGTTTTTATACTTTAAACTATGCTCATTCACTAAATTTTCCATAAGATTTTCTGCAATGGCCCATTTTGAAATGGAAACCTTCCTCTTGTTCTTCCATACTAATTTTATTTATAATTAACACTTTGTCATAGAACTATCACCATAAAACTCTAGGGTTACTGAAGGTCAGAACTTACTTATCACTGTAATCCCAGTCAAGATCCTGGTCCCTGGAATACAGTAAGCACTTAATAAATGTTTTTTGAGCCCGTGTGTTATTTGGGAACTTTTCTTTAAACACTGTGAATTGACTCAAAATCATCAGCTGCCTACATTGGTTAGAAATGGGTAGCATTCATATGAACAGAAGAGTCTATAATGACTCATTTCATTCTTTTAGAAATGAAAAACATACTACTAATTATGTATTTGATACTTTCAAATCATTAACTCCAGCTTTATAATACAATAATAAAACTAAATAGAGCAATACTCATAACTCAATATTAACTCTAAACAACATAATTGAATATGAAACTACTTCTAAACAGAGAGTTCTTTCAATAGTCAAAACACAAAGCAAGTTTAAGCATATTTCATGTTGGTTTAATGTATCCACAATATATGAGGAATGTAGTGCTAAAATAATATTGAAGTCTAAATAACTGACCACTTAGAATAACGTTCAATTAAGCCGTATTTGTAAACATCATTTCTTTCCTGTTTTCACATCTCTAGACACATTCCTTTACTTCCACAAATGTTGTTTAATTGTTTATTGTTTTGTTTTTATTTCATTTATTTATTTCTTTTGGTGCTGGGGCTTGAACCCAGAGTCTCATGCCTATGCAGCACATGCTATAACATTGGCCTGCACCTATAATCTCAAACCCTGTGTCACTAAAGTGATGAAGAAGGAACTCTATAAAAATAGAGCCAGATGAGAAGGTTAAATGCTGTACCAGCTAGTTATTACTTCATTTACTCTTTCATTCATTTTTTCTCATCCCTCTTTGGTTTTCTCTCTTTCCTCTACCTCAAAATCTTAGCCTAGAGAGATATGGACTTTTATGGACTATTAATTAATGGCGCCTTAGTACCTAAAGCACACTAGTATCAACAATGAATATAATTATTTTTAATGCTTTGTGTTTTAAAAGTTGTGGAACTTGATAATGTTATTTAAACAAATAATTTTCAAGGTTGTTTGGGTGGTAGGTAAGTTTGAGCTTGGTTATATTCAGTTTTATTGAGACAGGATTTTGTTGTGTAGCTCAGGCTAGCCTAGAACTCATAATCCTTCTGCTTCAACCTCTCAGATATGTATTCCTATACCAAAAACTTTATTTTTCATTCCATAATTCTAACTTCTTTAAACAAAGAATAAAATGTTTGCTTCCTAAAACCAAATGAAAATACCAAAGATTTTTTAAATGTAATTTAACTAGTGACCACTTAACATAGCACTTATCAACTGCCTCAAGTTTTTAAAAGATTTGGGTAACTCTATTAAACGAAATAGACCATAGCCACATAATGTATAAGAGCTCAGGTAGAAAAACAAAAATCAAATGGATAAAGTGGAAAGATAGTACTTCTGTATATAGAATGAGGGTAAAGGCAGAGGTAAAGCATAACATTAAGTGAACATTACTAAGTTTGATATACAACTTCCACATCTATTTCTTTTTTCAAGGTCCTGTCAGAGGCCTCCACTCCAGATCATGTACGTTAAGGAAATAAAGCTATCCCTGGTCAATCGTACCACAAAGGACATGTGCTCAACTATATTCATAGCAGCATTGTTTGTCACAGGCAAAACCTGGAAACAACCTAAATGCCCCTGCACCGAAGAATGGGTAAGGAAAATGTGATACATTTACACAATGGAGTACTACACAGAAGAAAAAAAATAATGACATCTTGAAATTTATAAGCAAATGGGTGGAGCTAGAAAACATCATACTGAGTGAGGTAACCCAGACTCAGAAAAACAATTATCATATGTACTCACTCATAAGTGGTTTTTAGATATAAAGCAAAGAAAACCTGTCTACAAATCATAATCCCAGAGAACCTAGACAACAATGAGGACAATAAGAGAGATATACATAGATTTAATCTACATGGAAAGTTAAAAAAAAAATATAAGATCTCTTGAGTAAATTGGGAGGCTGGAGACCATGGGAGAGGGTTGAAGGGGAGGAGAGAGGAAGGGAAGGGAGCAGAGAAAAATGTAGAGCTCAATGAAAAGAAGAAAAACAAAAGAGAGAGAGAGAAAAAACATAACTAGTATTTTCACTATCTAATAATAGTTAATTGTGAGTACAATCTTCAACCAATGTTTCTAGACCAAACAGAACACATAAAGGATCCACTAGGGTTGAAAAATTGCAGTCATTGAAAGGATTAAAGAAAATAAGATTTACTAAATACTTAACTGAGAATATACACTAGATTCCTCCATGAAGTGGCTTAAAAGAGCAATGAGATATTCACAATGCATAGTTATTCACCTTCAGTGTACTACAACACACTTCAGTCAATGTTCGGCATAATTACTGATTATTTTATCTAGTTTTAAGCAAATAAACGCTCAGAAAATGGAAACACAACTCTAAGTGATTCCTATAAAGACAACAGTTTGAAGATAACAAGATAATACCAATAACACAAACACAAGGGAACAAGATAGGTGACTGTTATATCTCTTATTTGTAACTGAGGTTTTTATCCATTATCACATAGCAAAAATAATAAAAAATCTAACTCTAATAAGCTGTCTCTACAAGACAAAAATGATTAAAGTAATCATCTGAAATATAGTTATATTATCAATCTTGATGATGATTCTCACTTTATGTACATATTATATATTAAAATACTAGGCAATGGTAGTAAAATTCCACCTCAAAGTAACAGGCCATTTAAATCCTAGCAACCAGAGCATAAAGACAGCATCTTCAATTTTCTCAACAATAATTAGAATCACATGATCTCAATCCTAGACCTTAGTGATAGTGTATAAACTTAATGGCACATGTTTATGTGCCTCTTTAGAATTTTCTTTAATAGCAAGAAACAAAAGGCCCCACAGCAGTTTGGAATCACTTGGTAGCATCAGCTGAAATAATAGATGCAACACAAAAAAATAAAATACTTTCCTTGTCATCAAATACTGGCAGAAGACATACAGAAATCATTGCAAAAACAAAAAATGTGCTAAAGCAGGTATTAAGAAAGTAACACAAGTGTGGGAGGCTCACTATATAGCTGGGTGAATACAGCTGTTTTGTAAACAAGCTTAGAGTTGTTACAACACATACATACATACACACACACACACACAATTTTTCTTTCAGTCACTAAGAGAACAGTTTAATAGGGAAAACATATTGCTAAAATAAAGGCTGAAGTTAATAAGATGCTTTCAGAAAAAAAACACAATTATGAAGAATTACTGAATACATCTACATGTAGAAAACTCAAACAGCCATTTTAGGAAGTATTTTAATCAAAAATACACAGGGTGCTAGACAAATAAAGAAGTCAGCTTTTATTTTAAAAAAAAACAAAAATAATTAAAAATCAAACCAGCTAGGGTGATAGCTCACACCTATAAATCTTGCACTCTAGAAGCTGCAGAAGGAGGATCAAAAGTTCAAGACTAGCCTTGGGTACATGATGAGCTCCCAACTAGTCTCAGAAATAGAGTTAGACTATCTCAAAAATATGTGAAAAACAAATACAGTAAAATATTTATATAATTTTGAAATGAGGTAGGAAGCAAACATGAAAGCATTTTCTGCCTAACCATACTGAATAATCCAGCTAGTATCTGAATGACCTATGGATGTTTCCCCTCACTTGTGGTTCTGAGAATTTATATAAATATATAAAATCATGTGTATTACATGAAAATAGATGTGAAACTGTCTTTGGGAATGAAAGAACTGATATAACTTAGGAAGGTTAATAAAAAAGGAAGCTAGGAGAACACGGTGGAGGCAAAAAGGAAAAACATACTATCTATACTTGCAAGAATACTTGAAAATACATTTTATAAAGAAAGAATATATTTTCTCTCTACAAACACATCTCTGTTTATTGCAACATAAAGTATTTTAAAGGATAGTGTAGACATTTCTCTTTTAATTTAACAAAAAAGTGTTAAAAACTTTTAGTTAGAAAGTAACTTCTTTTCAAAAAACCCATGTGGAATGACACATATCAGCTGACTCAACTTCCATATCAGGGTTCTGCAGAAATCACTGGTAATTCTTTCTTCTCGGGGCTACACACTGTCTGGAGTAGACAGCCATGAGGATGAGGGTCTACACATGAATTATTATATAGAAGAGAAAGTGCAAAGAGTCTATGTCTCTAATAGCATTAATTAAAGACTCCCTCATTAAGACACACTTGAACCCATTAACGTAAAAACATTAAAATGTAACATGCCATACTCATTGCACAACTGGTTGTCATTAAAGGGAAAGAGAATATACTTGTCCTGGTGAAGATTGATTAAGGGACTGGATTGATAAAAGTCAACGCTCTGATTTAGTTTCTGCTAACTACCTAGTTGTTCCATTTGGACTTGCTTTCTGTTTTATGTATTTTAAGCATGTGAGGGATTTGCTGCATGTATGTGTGTATAACTTGTGTGCCTGGTGTCTTCAGACTTCAGAAGAGGATGTCAGGTCCCATGAGAAAGGAGTTACATATTGCTGTAAACTATCAAGTAGGTGCTAGGAATTGAAACCAAGTCCTCCGGAGAAGCACCCTATGCTAGTAATCACTGAGCCATCTCTTCAGCCCTGAACTTAGGCTTCTTTGCCAGCTTGTGGTTTTGATTGTGACATATCAAGCCAAATATCAAAATAAAATGAACTTAGAAGTATTCTAATTATTGCCTGCTTTAAAGCAAGACATAAAAAAAATGGCATCTTTGTCAGCACCCAATAAAAACAATCATGAAAGCAAAGGCTTTTGTCTGAAGAAATAAAT
Source organism: Myodes glareolus (assembly GCF_982192425.1). Classification (NCBI taxonomy): domain Eukaryota; kingdom Metazoa; phylum Chordata; class Mammalia; order Rodentia; family Cricetidae; genus Myodes; species Myodes glareolus. The sequence goes on from NC_142053.1 coordinate 59,562,971, forward strand.
TTATTGGAAAATCTCATTTATTTTAGGTTTTCTCAATTTTGACTATGCTTTCAGCTTATAAAGTGCATAACATTATCATATAAATATATATTCATAGTTTAAAATCAGATACATTGAGGTTACTTGCAGAAATATGTATACATATATACTCACAAATAAATTCACACACACATTTATTTTTATATATATTTCCCAAGTGAGGAGGACAAATGGAAAGGCTTAAAGACCAGTGCACAAGTCCTAAGGTTACAAAGTTTTTCTGCAATATACCAGTGCAAGGTCGTAAGTGTTTTAATTTTTGCTCACTAAATAGTCTCTGTTTTTCTTTTTATTCTTTTCTGGGTTTGCTTTTTATTTTGTTTTCATTTGGGTTAATTGGTTTTAAGTTTTTGAGACAGGGCCTGTGTATCCCAGCTCAGCCTTGAATTTTCTATATAGATCAGGCTAGCCTAAATCAGAAATATATTTGTTACAGTAGAAAAAAAGACACAAAATAAGAACTGAAAAGAGACATAGCTGCATTCAACAAAATCTCATTTGTAGACAATGAAATTCATGTAATTTCTATGTGCTTTCAAACAGTCTTCTCTTAAACCATTTACAACAAAAAGCATGGGGCCAGTCAAGTGATGGTAGGGAAAGGTACTTGGCATGCAAGTCTGGTGACCTGAGCTACACCCATAGTAGGTGGAAGGAGAAAATCAACTCTTTCAAGTGTCATGTGACCTCAGCATATGTGCATTCCTACCTGCACTCACACATCATACACAGCAACACACACATAAAACTAATGAAGTAAAAATATAAAACATAAGGCAAGCATTGTTAGCTTACAGGCCAAACAAAGTGAAGTACTTGTGTGGGGAACAATATCTTTGATATATTTAAGACCTCTGAAATAACAAAGTAGCTAACATTCTGGAGAGAGTTGTCAAAGCAAGTTCACCATGACTCGAAATCTGCTTTTTTGCTACTTCTTTTCACAATGCCAACTTATGTTTTCATATAACACCCTATCAGAACATAAACTCCTTGACTGTTGGGATTTTTTTCTGAGGTTGCTGCTCGCTCTCCTCTCTCTCTCTCTCTCTCTCTCTCTCTCTCTCTCTCTCTCTCTCTCTCTCTCTCTCTCCCCTTTCTTTCCTCTCCTCTTTCCTCTCCTCTTTCCTCTCCTCTTTCCTCTCTTCTTCTCCCCCCCCTCAAAATAGTGCCTAGGATATTGAAACCCTGAATTCTTCAAACTATGAGAATATGCTGATGCCAAAAGAGGACACTGACTTTTAACATTTCCTTTACATCTTCATGTGCTTTTTTTTCTGAGCCCCCAGGAGAGGCTGAACAAACTATATCCCACTAAGGCAGCCAATCCACTGTTATCCTAGAATGAAGCAAGCCATGCTCACCTGTCTCTTTTACTGAGCTCTGTTCCCTGGGAGTAAGGGAAAGTGCTCCATTTATTCCTAAACCTGAAGCCCACAGCATACTATTTAGCACACAGTACAGATCAACTAATAATTGCAAAAACATACTCATAATAAATATGAAAAATTCCCTTTTTAAAAAAGGGTAGTATTTTCAAGGCATTTCCATATGCAGATCTAGAAAAGAAACAGTGTTCCACTACAACATCGATTTGCAAAACTAGTTCTTTAATTTCTCCTCCATCAATACCCATCTTCCTTCCATTTCCCTTATGGCAAAATAGTAAGCTGATCCAAATCCAGATTTGTTTTGACATCTGTTTACTGAGTACATGTTCCTACTCCTTTACGTGTTTTCCATACAGCTCTTCACAGTAAAATAAAATGTATAGCATGTTCTAAAATATGGAGTGAGAATATAGGAAATTTAAATGTAACTGGTGAAAACTGGGATGTCTGAACAATTTTTTTGAATCTAATCATTTCTGACAACTACTCCATGACTTTTTTTATATACATATAAAGGCCTAGTTTACCAATAATGTATTTTATGGTAACTTAACTGTTAATTAAAATTACTTATGCTGAGAGCACTCAAAGGTCCTGAGTCAAGCTAACCAACTTCTAAAGACCTGGTACTGAGTGAGAGAAAAAAAATCCCTTAATAGCAGTCAAGGAAACACAATATGCTTGGGTTAAATTAGAGCACCTGGTGTCCAGAGGCAACTCTTCTGTGTAAATTAATGAAGGGAAAAGGGAAGAACAAGATTAAAAGCTCCAGTGTGGCCTGTGTGAATTCTAACAGGTGGAATACAAAACTGATAATTAATCACTTATTACATATAACTATGCCATCATTAAATTAGGCCAAATATGCAAAATACATCAATAAAATATAGTAAAATGGTGTTTTGTAAAGAGTGTGTGCTCTATGGAAAAATTTCATATGTAAGACCTTTAAATCTGTCAGTAATAGCCACTGGTATTATTATTTAGTCTATGTTTGCTAAATCAAATATTCAAATATCTATTATGTGGAAAGGGATTTATTGATGCACAGAGTAGTGTGAGAGTCAAGAAAACATTCAAAGTAAAAGTGAGTCATCTACCTTCTTCTTTTAACACACGGTAGATAGAGTCTTAGTATGTAGCCCTGTTGGCTGACCTATAATTTTCTAGAAAGCCCAGTCTCACCTCATACTGACAGAGATCTACCTACCTTGGCCTCCTGATTGCTACAATTAAAGTTATGTACTACCACACCAATTAGCTGTTTTCATTTAAGAATTTTCATTCACTTCAAAATAAATCAAGTAGGTTTTCTGGGGAGATATTAGGGAATAATTAATAATAAAATAACTAATACTTTTTTTAAATGTCCTATTCTGCTGTAATTTTAACTTAGTCCTCTACTAACTGCTACAATGACAAATGCTATTGGTCCTTTAGATCATGAAGCAATAAGATTATCAATTATCAGAATGAGAGAGCATAAATTTAAATACTGCTTTTTACTGTTTTTCCACCATAAGTTTTATGAAAACATGTCATTTCCAAAAAAGTTAAATAATCCAGTGCATTAGAAATTATAAGTTAATCCATTTGCTGTCAAGCAACTAACAGAAAGGAAGTGTGTGAAAGGTGCTATTTAATACACTTGGGGTATGGCACCCTAAAATCCAAACACCACATCTAGACTAAGCATGATATACAGTTGCATGATAGTTCTGTAAACTCCAAATCCTGAGTAACAGAAACAGTCAAATATCGGTAATATCAAAAGACTTTAACCAGATCATCTTAGTCACCATCAAATAAGATAAGAATATTTTTGTTTACATTATTTGTAAGGAGGAAACCCACAAGGAGTGAAGAAAACAAAGAAATTTCATATCTGAAAACATACTTCTGTGTTTCAGAAAAAGTAACTTCAGTGTCTTCTCCTAATCAACTACAATGACAATACCTTAACAGCTTTCTATTATAAGACTGTTGGCCTTTGGTGAGGTTCTATAAAGGGCAACTACTGATAAGGTGGTGTCAACCGTAGGAAATGTTCCACCTCAGACTCTTTATCTCATACCCTATGTATCTCCTCAATAAATATGCACTGAAAACATATTGGTTTTATATATAGCTTTAATAAAATAGTAAATATATGTGTCACCAAAATTCCAATGCTTTAGATTTATTATGTACCTAAGCGTATGTATCAGTTTGTCCACTTAATCGCTTTAGCAAGTTACTGAGTCAACTTTCTCAGTCTCTCTCTCTCTCTCTCTCTCTCTCTCTCTCTCTCTCTCTCTCTCTCTCTCTCTTTCTCTCCTATGAAGCTCAATTTCCGTATTTGAAAATGAGATCAAGTAGTAAACACTTGGCAGAACAGTCAGAAGAATCAACTGAAATAATGTAAGTAAAGTAATTTCATGCCTGGCCCATGACCATACAGTAACCAAAAACAATGCTGATTCTGAAAATAACATGTTCATTCTAAGGCAATATTGGTCAAGCTAAAAATAGAATACAAAGACGGTACAAGAAAATATCTCTAGCTCTTTCCTTTCTGCCACCGCCATGCCATCCAGACTGAGGAAGACCCGGAAACTCCAGGGCCACGTGAGCCACGGCCATGGCCGCATCGGTAAACATCGCAAGCATCCAGGAGGACGCGAGAACGCTGGAGGCATGCGTCATCATAGGATCAACTTCGACAAATATCATCCAGGTTACTTCGGGAAAGTTGGTATGAGGCATTACCACTTAAAGAGGAACCAGAGCTTTTGCCCGACTGTCAACCTAGATAAACTGTGGACACTGGTCAGTGAGCAGACCCAGGTTAACGCTGCCAAGAACAAGACTGGAGTTGCTCCATCATTGACATCGTGCGATCGGGCTACTACAAAGTTCTGGGTAAGGGAAAGCTCCCTAAGCAGCCTGTCATCGTGAAAGCCAAATTTTTCAGCAGAAGAGCTGAAGAGGAGATAAAGGGTGTTGGAGGTGCCTGTGTTCTGGTGGCTTGATGCCACTCAGGGAGGCCAATTAAATGCTAACATTTTCCAAGTGGAAAAAAAAAGAAAATGTCTCTAAAAGAATAGATATAACTATTTATAGTTATAACTATTTATATAAACTCTCTCATTTATCTTGTTTGTTAACTTTTAATTAAAGCATGTTTTTCACAAAGGCTATTCCTGATACGTTTATGCTATTATTTTAAAGTAGTATGTTTATTTTATAAATGATATTCACACACATATCAGTGTTTCTGTTTTGCTGTTATCAGTGATTAAGACAGCGAAACAAGGTAGTAAACTGATAAGAAATGTTGGCAACTGAACAATGATCAGGGTTTACCTGATAAAGGAAAAAATGCTACAAATGCTTATAAGACATATTCACTACAAAGATATGTACTCACTGAATAAATTCACTTACATTTATTTGCTATTTATAAGTTTTTCAATCAATATAGAACTGTATTTATTGTGTGAAACACACATTGCTCAGTGACTCGATCTAGCTCAATATATACTCTTTCAAATAATTGTGTGCACTTTACATTTGCATTTATTTTCAATACAATGTATTATTAATTATAGTCATTATCTTAAATTAATAGATCTCTGTAACGTTTTTGATGGATTAAGATAGGATGTCTCTATGTAATACAGGTTAGCTTCTTAACCATGATCCTCCTCCTTCACCCACTATAGCACTGATATGGAAACAAGAAGACTCATTGTGTTGATGACGAGAATCTAAATTAGCACTGTCATTATAGAAAAAAATATATTTATCATTAAAATGGTAAATAGCATAATCCAGTAGCCACACCACTGGATATAAAGACATTTTGTTGTTAATATACAAGTATCTAATATTTTTATGTAGATGACATTGTCACTGCTAAAAAAGTACTAGCTAAACTGATCAGTAACTTAAAGCTAGAAACATAAGTTTGAGTGAAAGAGAGAAGACTGAAAAAGATAAAGTGTTACTAGCATGACAATCACAAAGAATGTTTCTGGGTTTGTTATTGTCATAGTTTTGGGCAATTAAGACAGGACTATGGAATAGGAAATAGGAACAATTGAGTGACTGAAAAATATCATTAATTTAAGATACAATAGGGCTTGTATGACAAAGGCAGGCAAGCTACAAATGTTATTACATTCTTCATATAAAATGTATGTTGATGAGTAAGATGAGAATGCTAAATTAACAAATCATCTCTAAAAGATGGTATCTCTAAAAGAGATCTGGTCAAGCTGACCAATGTGAGATGGCCCAATGCTTCATTTATCCTTTTTCCAGTCCTAAAGCGCTGAATAATCCAAATATTATATTCGTTATTTTAGAACTAATTTAGATCACAAAAAATAAGAAACACCATACAAAATGTAAATTGTATGACTGCTGCTAATATGAGAAAATAGAATGAATTAATTCCTTGGTTCCAATTAACATTTTGTTGTTTATTTTACACTCTGCCTTCTCAACTGTATTTCCTATACTCAACAGACCTTGTAGACTTGGGTGCACTTTGCTTTGGGCCAGCAAGCACAGGAATAAGTTAATTGCAAAATTGATTTAGAGTGCCACAAACTACAAAATACTAGAAGACAAAAGGAAATAAATCTGTCCCTGATTTTACACACTCTGACTAGAACAGATATGCATTCTAGAAAATAAATAAATAAACAAGCAAATCCAGATATTCTTAGAAAAACTTCTGTTTTGTCAATAAGAATTGGTTCTGTCCTTTATATGACAAACAGTCCACCACAAGCATCCCTATTAAAAATGCAATGCTATTCTAGATACACATAGTTTAAAATGACAATGAAATTAGAGGTCAAACTCACCATCATTTTTTCAAAGAGGTCCAGAACTTCCTTTTCAGACAAATTCTGAAATCGTTCATCATATAATGGCTGAGCCACTGGAAACTCACTGATCACGGCTTGAGAATCAATAGGATGTTGAATAAGAGGTTTTTCTTTTTTGACGGTAGATTTTCTGAAACTTGTAATTCGGTCACGCTGCAAACAGAAAAAATAAATAAAAGCCCTAAGAGAAAGATCAGGAGCCAGGAACATGAAGAATGGAAGCATCAAAATGGCACTTAGTATAATATATATTATTATTATTGTCTCTTGACAAAACACTATTGTAAGCAGCAAGCTCCAGTTAGAGATTGAACTATTTTGCAGCCTTGAAGTTGTTATTAAGCTTCAGAAGTCTGGGGGTGAAAAAAACATGCCTCAAAAGTAAAACGTAGCCACTTGTCATTTCTGTTTTGTACAGAAAGTAAGTGAATAGACACTTTGGATCAAAATCTTGCTGTGGTTGTTTCTGGGAGAATGGGTCTTTAGTGCCAACTTCATGCTATGGAAAGAGAAAAAGAAAACAGCTACTCATGGCAAACTAAAAGGGAAGTTTGGGGTAATAGTTTTCTTCAGCACATGGCAAAACCTGTAACAAGTGTACATGAATACCTGTCAGTGTAGCAGTTGACTAAACTGAATAGAATGGAGTCTGAAGACAGACACCGAGAGTTCAATTCCAAAATGGAAAAAACCGTATCTCTGAATCAGTTGTTGGGAACTCACTTTCTCTCTGTTTCCTCTTTATACTACAGGGGTCACTGTGAGAGCCAAATACAATTGCTGTGTGTTGATGCTATTAGTTACTGTTATTGCTATACTCCTCAACTTTTTTCCCTCCCTAATATTTGGCATCAATAGAAAGTGAATGAATGCTAATACCCTCAGTCCACTTGTTGGAAATGTAAACAGAAATATCTTCCTCATCCAAATATTATTCAGCTAAACTCATGACTTTATGGGCATTTCCTTTAAACCATTGATACCATGTACAATCTCTAACAAGTAGCTTGCTCTTTCATATCAGATGAGTCAAGGACTTTGGTTGCACGTCAACAGACCATTTGATTTAAAAACCACCAAATATTTGACATTAAACATTAGTAGTATTCATAAAACTGAAGGCAAATCAGTTTTATTCTGGTGTCTGTTAGGAAGCACATGCAATACCATCAGGTCACATTAAGCAAGCAGACATGTTAGCAATGAGGACAGTGAATGTGCACTGCCATGTTACCACAGTCCTTTCAAATAACCTTAAGAATACAAATACATTACAGAAATTACTACAGTTCATGTAAAATTTTGTTGACCTCTAAGAGAACATATTCTTTATTTTATTGATTGAAATAATGTTTTAACCATAATGTGTACTTTGAAAAAAAGCAGTTTTAAGCAGCTTAGTTAGGATTACAAAAATTATTTGAGTATATGGTTGCTTACAGAGAGATTATAGAGACCACAACACTTTAGAGCTGAGAAGAAAATTGAAATAGCATCTAAACCAACTCCCTCAAATTCACAGAACAGGCTGACTCACTTAAACACATGAGTCCCTGGTTCTGATGTCAGTTTTCACATTACAATTATTTCTGTAAAATTATTTAAGCTGCATTATTAAACTTTCTTTTAACTCTTTGAGGGCAGTTAGTTGGTTTAGAAAGGTAGTATCTTTACACAACTCAAGAAAAACAATTTTAGTAATCCCAAATAAACTGAGTCAACTGTTACTGAAAAATATGGTGGACATGAAAGCATTTAAATATGCAATTATCCATTAAGTTAACATATCTCTTCTCCATTCACTTCATATCACTTAAAAATAGTCACACAATCCAAGCTTTTATACTGAGTGTCAGCATTACTAACATGTAGATTTGATATTTCTACACCCTTCATTTTAATGCAAAAAATGCCTTTTTATTTCAGCTATACTTTGGTAAAAAGATGAAGTCAAGCTGCATACTTTCATCTTCCAAGAGCAGTCACATTATTTTACATTTTTTTCACATTTTTGTAGATAGGTAACTTGCAAAAAAACAAAACTGTGCAAAATCCTATTCAAGAAAGTTGAGGTATAAAGAATGCATTTCATTACTGACTTATAACTTTTAATAAGAATTACTACTGTAGTCTGAGCTTGAAAATAAATAAGCTTTTGAAATTCAATAGCACATATCTGACTAAAATAATGAACTGAATTTCTTTTTGATTTGAAAATACTTTCCTCTAATATAGTTATTTAATGTATTCACAATTTATTTGACTATCAAAAGAAAAAATGTCCATGTTTTCTAGGGTCCACATTTATGCACCAAACTTTAAAATATTGTATTGGTATATATTACAATGATAAAAAATAAATTTAGTCTGGATCTGACCCAACTATTTATGTAAGTTTGGGACAGTGTTTCTTTTTATTGAAGAAGGGTGAGACACTACATAACCCTGGCTAACCTATAACTCCTTATGTACACCAGGCTGACTTCTACCTTGCAATAATCCTCCTTCAGCATCTGGAGTGCTAAAATCACAGGTATGTGCCACAGTGCCTGGCTACTATTGTTTATGTTAATATATGAAAAAGCAGAAACTACTCTATTGGTAATTATTCTATTTTGTTCTATTTTCTAAGCATCCAGTCACTTTATGGGTTGCATATATCAATGTTTTAATGTCCACTTTTGTAAGTGAAAATGTAACATGCATAAGCAATGCAATACCATGCTGCTCACACCACCTTACCACATCATCTGCCAAAGTTTTTATTTGAATGTTCTATTAAAACCAAAAGAAAACAAACAAAAGAAATACCAGTCAGAAAAGAGAAATTCATAGATCGAACAACAGTTATCTGAAGGAATTGAATGATTCTCATATTTTACCAGATTAAACTTCCAAAAAAATTTACAAAGTTCAACATTCACAAAATACAACCATTACAAAATGAAAATATATATATTTTCACATCTGGCTGAGATAGCAATATAACAGTGCTCAAATACGACAAATGAGTCAGTGAAATTATGCTCCTTTTCAGTCTTTGAAATAGTTTGACAATAAATATTGTTTTAAAGATGACTAAATTCGGAGGCAGAGGCAGGCGGATCTCTGTGAGTTCGAGGCCAGCCTGGTCTACAAGAGCTAGTTCCAGGACAGGCACCAAAAACTACCGAGAAACCCTGTCTCAAAAATCAAAAAAAAAAAAAAAAGATGACTAAATTCAATTTTAAAAAGGAAAGCTACGTCAATATATAGCCACTATTAATTAATAAGTACAATGTTAAACTACAACAAAAGTAAACAATTCAATAAGCCTCAGGATTCAAAAGGTATTTCAAAATTTTACAATAGCATACAAATAGTATGAATTCTAGATCTCACTATATAAGTTCAGCCACACATCACTTCATGACAATGATCTGCTTCAAGAAATGCACGGTAAGTGACTGCATCATTAGGTAAACATCACAGAGCATACTCAAGAAAACCAGGATGTCATTAGATGACACACTATTACAGGATCCCCATTATATGTGCACACCGATCTCTGATTCAGACTCTTCACGTAGCACATGACAGTACACTGAAATGTCATATATTTAAGATAGAACCATTCCACAATGGTTAGAAATTGAATTTAGCTCTTCTGACTTGTTTCAAAATCTTGTTCCTTACAGAAGATGAATAAAGTATATTTAACATGATCATGGATGTTGGTATGTGTTTTTACTAAGTAAAATACAGTGCTTTCATTGCAGAGAATTCCATTGTGAGTTTTCAATAGGTGAAAACTGCTTGGTCTCAAAATGTCAGGAAATTTCCTACAATGACTACTATCCTCCCTGTGCTATTAAAGATAACCCTTCCCTAGAACAGTTGTGGCAAATGTACTAGTGCATACAAAGATCTTTTCTATACTTTGAATTCTTTGATTTCCTCAAGAATTTAAAATTCTAATCTCTGTATTAAATCATCACAAACCACAACCAATCTTTATTACCTTAGAGAAAGAATAGAGGGCTTGCAAGATGGCATAGTAGGTAAAGTGCTCACAGAACAAATGTGAAAACCTGAGGTTGAAACCAACATTAAGCCAGGTGCAGTACTGTGCATCTATAATCCCAGGACTTTGACAATAAAATGAGAGGAAGTGGCAGAATAGCTAATGTGTCAACTAACTATGTAGCAAGAAACAACAAAGAGGCCCTGTCCCAAACAAGATAAAGAGGTGAGGACCCAGAAACACCCAAAGTAGTCCTCTGACCTCCACTCAGCCATGTATGTGCTCTGGAATACATGTATACACACACTCCATATATACAGAGACACATGCATGTGCCCATATACATATACACATGTATGTGCCCACACTCATATATGCACACATACATGCATATGCACCCCTACACACACACACACACGAATCATACACAAACACAAAAGATAAAATGGGGATTATTTATATCAAAACTAAAGAAACATTTAAACGATTAATTCACCTTAGAACTTTCTCCACCAACTATTTTCTCTTGAGTTTCTGTGGTAGGTTACAGAAAACTTTCATGCACGGTAATGGACTTGATTTCTTGTAAAGCGCAATTACAGACCTGGAGTGACCCTGCTAACATCTGACATGAGCCTGTCCACCTGGGTTTTTGAGATAGATTACATAACTCTTTAAGCAACTTGTGCTTTCCTTTTCTTCTCCTTCGGGGTTATAAAGCTATGATTGGAAACATCTATATCTCTAAAGCAAGAATATAAATTAGGAGAAAAATGATCTATTTAGTCAAATTCCCTAAGTTAAGGTACATGTACATCAGAAATGCTTCAAATCTGTATCTCAATTGAACACATGTTGACAATTTAATCAGTGGAGACAAACACAAGAAAAATAGAAATGCTAGTTATCTTTTCACTTGGCTTTACAGGAAGAGTCTGGAATCTTCTAACAATTCTCTATTTTCGAAGTAGCATTCTTTTTGTTCACAATAAGCCACATAATATGAACAGTTAGAGTTCGGTGGAATTTAAGATAATCTGAGCAAAACTTCTCATTTTACAAGTAAGAGTGTGCCATTTATGCTAATGGTACCACTGCATTCCATTTGTCTATGCTTAAGACTTCTACAATGCATCAGTATTCATTTCCAATAGCCTAAAGACTAACTGTTCAGTAACCACACACACACACACACACACTCACCAAAGCTCTACCTCAAGCCACCATCAGCTCTTACCCAGATTTCCTCAGCAACCTCCTATTTTGTCTCCCTTATTCTAGCTTTGTTCTCTTACAGTGAGTTTTGAAAGGGACAAAGTTACACTTTGAAAACTAAAGACATGTCACACCCCTCTCAAACCTGCAATGACTCTATTTTCCCTACCAGTGCAACTCAGATTCATTACAATGACTACAAGACCCTGACCTCATTTCTTACTGCTTCCCCTTCATTCAACTAGCTCCATTCACACCAAACACCTCACTGCTCCCAATAAAGCAATCACCCACAGGAATCCACTCTTCACTCTGCCTGCAACATTCATTTCTGTTATCTGTACAACTTGTTCCTTAATCCCCTAGCAATGTTTTTTCTCAGTAAGGCTTACTCTGGAAATACAGTTCTAGTAATAATGTGGGCCTAATCCCCATATTCCTGTTTTTATTTCCTTCTTCAAGTAAAATTTAATATGCCCATCTATAATCTATTGTTCTTGTCTGTTGGCTTTTCTTTATTTTCTCTAGTGCTGGGGATGTAACCCATGGCCTTGTACATGTTAAGCAATCACTCTTCCACTGAGCTATAGCCCCAACCATTTACATCTGTTCTGTTCCCTATAATATAGGCTATATAAGGATAGGAATTTTTTCTGTCTGGTTTTGGGCTGTGTTTCTGATGCCAAAACAATGCTTGGTACACTAAGGCACAATAATGATTATGAATTGCTCTCATACTCCCTTTCATAAATATTTAATGCCTCGTGGTACTGTAAGGACTAATAACCCAAAGGCATTCAAGCTCTGTATGACTTGGCCCCAGGCCACCTTCTACTTCTTCCCTCTTGACCCTTGTACTACATAAAACAAAAACTGAAATCTTTTACCTACTGCATGTCCTGTGATGTCCTGTTTATAGCTTTGCAGATCCCTTGACCTGGAATGTCCATTTTAGGTATATTTCTATTTCTAGCACCTCTTAAATTTAAAATTTGACTATTGACAAACAAAATGTGAAACTCTGGTTGAAAATAAAACTTGATCATGTCTGAGCTCTATTTTATTCTTGAAGAATTTTTTCCCTAATACTTATTTTCAAGAGGGATACAGAACCCCAAGGCACAAAGCAAACTATATACATGTAAAAAATTATCCCAATTACTTTTGATAGAGAGCCATGAAAAGAACTCTGCTATCTTGATTTATAATTGTTTTCCACTACAGAACATACATTCTATATAAATGTGAACACTTACTATAATATGGCTATTTCCTAATACATTTCTCTCGCTAAAATATTTGCTTTCAGTAGCTAGATAAATAGCTCAGCAGTTTAGAGTACATACTACTCTTGTAGAAGATCCAAGTTCAATACCCAGCTCCCACATCAGGTGACTCATAGCCACTCTAACTCCAGCTCCAGAAGACCCAACACTGTTTCTGATCCTGCAGGCACCTGTACACATACATTAGACATTCATGCAAACACATACATAATATGCACATAAAAAATAAAAAATATTTATAATGTTACTTCACAAATACCATATTTCATATTTTTTTAAATTGTTTTAGAGAAAAAATGACCATGGTATGCTGAAAAGGAAAATCTTTAACAGTTTAGAGACTGAGTTTCAGAAACTGATTTTTGGACACTGTATACCAAAAATATACTAAAAATCATAAAATAAGTCACTATTAAAGAACCATCAATAGAAAAGAAATACTTTCTGCCACATGACTGAATGTCAGTGAAAATAAAATGTACAAAAGCAATCCATTACAGTAACAAAATGGCACCAAAGAGGCAGTTCAAAACTGTAAAGAGCTGCTTTGGGGCAAGACTAAATCACTCACGTTCATATGAACTGATCATTAAAACACATTTCAAAATTTCTGCATTAAAGTACACTTTCACACAACTGAGCATAGTAGTGTACACTTTTAATCCAAGAAACTTTAATCTGGGATTAATTAACCCCAGCCTTTAATCTACCTCATTCTGGGGAGGCAGAAGCAGGTGTATCTCGGAGGTTAAGGTGAGCCTGATCTACATAGCAAAGTTCTAGGACAGTCAGAACTACACAAAGAAACCCTATCTGCATTATAGTGCAAGGGTTGAGCATTCACCAAACATGGATGAGAAACCATGAGTTAGGCCCTCAGAACAGAAAGACGGCATTTTAAAATAAATAGATAAACATCATTTCATTTTTAAATGTTTTTTAAGGAAAAGTTCTCAAACATTTTCTGAATTTTATTTATATAAATGTAAATATCTTTCCCTCAAACCACAAGGAAGTAATCATGGCTCTTACACCTTTGTACACACTATAGAAATATACATATACATGGATTCAAAAAACTAAAAAAACAAAAGATAAAAGTGACCCCCAAAATTGGAGTCACAGCCTTGAATTAAAAGCACTGATTAAAGTCATTTTGGTAAGTTTTTATTATGCAAATCTAATGATAATGGTCATTACAGTGGGGGCATATTACATCAATAAGTATAGCGACCATATATTTTCATTAAATTCAACTCTGAAGAAGCAATCAAACTATGCATTAGTCAAGCAATCAGAGTTTATTAAACTTCATTTATGATGAGCTATATTAAATATAACAGTGCAGTATTATATAGTATTACCTAATTATAAAAGTATTGCTCTAGAATCTCAATCCCTTAAGAATAAGAGAACTGGTGGACTTAGTTATAAACTCTAATGCCAAAGTTCTGATTGCAATGCAAAAGATCACTATTGCAAGAAAATTAAGTTTTAATTTTCTCAATCAGGCAGAAATTAACAAAAGCAGCAAGATATAAAGAGTCAACTCTCGCATGGCTAATGTTACATGGAAATACAATGCTTTATAAACATTGTGCAATTAGTCTAGCACCACAGAAATTGGGCAACTAAATTGGATGTAATTCAAAAGTCTCGTTGTCAACTCAAAAACTCAATCACTATATTTGACAACTTTCTTCTCCTTTAAAGAAAATCAATAAGTTGGCCATTACAACAAAGATGAATGGTCAATTATTCACCCAGCTTTAAGGATCTTGCTCTCCAACAGACCAGGGCAATGTGACACAGAAAGACACATTCAAATCAATATAACAAATATTTGAGCATCTACTATATAGGTTCTAGTTTAGTTAGAGATCAGAGGATTGAAAGAATAATCACCAAAAACGTGGGGAAACGTGGAGTGCTGTGGGAGATCTGATGAAGCAGTACAGTATAGCCTGAACATACTTTTCAAGTTAGAAAGACCTTGAGTAAGTGAAACAAAGGAGTCAAAATCCACGAGGCAGGGTTGGATTCCTCTACACAACATGTCTCCACAATACCTACCTATTCATATTGGCAGCAGTCATATAAGGAAGAAGTTCTGCCTTTCCACTTTTCAGAGTTTATACTCCGAACTTTCTGAACTAGCATGCCCAATCAAAATAAGTCCAAGTCATCTAAACACCTAGTAATCAAAATCAACATTTTAAGCAATCACTGGAATCCTACATAGAGATTTTGTGTTAGTTTCATTGCTCTCTGTTCTACTTATTTCAGCAAGAAAATTATAATCTGATTTTTAGAAGCAAGTTCAACATAGAAGTTTGCTTCTAGGATGACAGGAGAACAAATTTTAGCTTTCAATACCAGGAAATATTTACTACCTCTATTTAAAATTACCCCAAATCATTCTTTCGTCTCCTTTTTAACATAGGGTCATTTTCCAACAGAAACACATCATCTTAGGCAATATTGTCCTCCATCACAATTAGCATTGATGAATAGATGCTAGACAAACTGGCAGCATGCTAAGCACTGCAAATTTAAAGAGACAGAGACCTGCTTTCAAAGGCCAAACACTAACAGATGAGAAGATGAACTTATTGACACTAAATTTCAATTATCCTCCTTACTTTGCTGGTTATCATCTATAACTGTCCATTTTATCGTTTAAGTAGAAAATTTCCTTTTAATTTTGTAACATTAAGCACACCAACTCAGAAATATTGTCAAGTTGAAGCCTCAAACTCTAAGGCACCAGAGTTTTTGCTACTACAAATCAAAATTCTTTTTGCCATTGTTCTGACAAAAAACATTCCTTCTGGGATCTTCTTCTCAAGCTGTTCTTTCGATGTAAAGGAATAAAATATTTATATACAAGAGATCAAATATAACATCAAAGTCCAGGGCTTCAGTTTTTCTCATGAAGCAAATGACTAGTACTATATGAAATTAGTTTTGTTTGTCTGTCCTAACAAGGTATGAGCTCAATATGAAATGAACTGTACCACCATAAACTTGAACATCAGGATAGTCAACTATGGTATGGGAATTCAATAGTCTCTTCCATTTAATAAATATGATCCACCTTAGGACATGCTCAGGAAATGTATGCTGGCCACTAAGATGTTCAACAACAGTTCCTAATAATGAGTTGTTGAAAGTCACTTAATATCTGAATTAAGTAAAAACAATTGCGGGAATATCAAGCTTTTTATAGTAAGAGTTTCTTCTACAGGCACAGAAATTAATTGGTTTGCTGTGTACTAAATCATCTGAGATAGGAGAATTGTACATGAAAGTTTTTCCTTCTTGGATTATGAATTTAAAAAAACAGGAATAAAAAATCTAGTCTTACGTAATTACAGGTATTTCAATATTTCAATGCAGTAATTAATATATTATATTATACTTGGATCAATGAGTTAGCCAAATGGAGACTAGTGATTAATAAATAAAATTTTACCTTCTCTGTTAACCAATGTATGAATGAATTAAGCAAACATTAAGCAAGTACCCACTGTTAAACAACCAGCACTTTATGGTATATAGAAATATAAGGCATGATTCTTCCATGAAGGCATGTGCAATCCAACCAGCAGTGAAAATTAACCACATAAAAACAAGTCAATAATGAAATACTGAAGGTCCGCAGTTTCTCCTCCTCTACCACATTATCCTCTACTATAAAGACAATGCCCACTATCTGTAAGACCTTGTTCACTATCTACAAGTCCCCTCCCAGCAGAGATTTCAAGGGTCTTATTAGCTTTCTAATCATTGACACTTGAACAACCACTGGCACCTAATACTTGTTCAAGTATTTGGAGGACAAATTCTTTTAAGTACAAAAAGAATTCAGGGAAGAAATGGTTTAACTATTTCTGAAGTGGAACTTGGTTGAGTAACTCTGCTAAGAATGGCACACTAAGGGGAACAGAGAAAAATGTAGAGTTCAATAAAAATCAATAAAAAAAATTCTTCCTCTGACTTCCAAAAATAAAAAAAGAATTGCACACTAATCCCTTGATAGGAATAATATCCATGAAGAGGGAAAGAAGGAAAGAAGTCAGATAGAAGAGCCAGCACTCTGTGTTTCAGGGAAGTTGGGAGGAGTGGCCTTAGAAAACAAACGATTCAAGAGGAAGAGCATTACATTTTCAAGATGCAGGCCGTGGTCAGTAGAGTAACTCTTGAAATCCACAAGGGGTAATCTACATATTTGCCAACCTCTGGGGGTCCTAAGAACTTCCGGATTCACAGAAGGAAATGGGCGGGGGTGATTTTTTTGTTTTTTTGTTTGTTTGTTTTTTTAAGTAAATTTTATTAAATTATAAAAGTTTCCATTTCCGCCCCCCCTCCCAATACCCTCCCACTCACCCCACTCCCCCTCCTCCTCCCTCTTCGTCCCCCAGGGCAGTCAGGGTTTCCTGCCCTGTGGGAAGTTCCAGTTCCTTCCCCCTCCCTCCAGGTCCAGGAAGGTGAGTGTCCAAACAGACTGGATCCCCAAAATCCAGTATATGTAGAGGAAACAGGTCCCAGTGTCATAGTCAATGGCTTTTCAGAAAGACTTCGGGCCAGCCACAGTCAGAGAATCTGGCCAAATTCCGAGAATCTGGTTAGATCACGTATCCACCAGGAGGTAGGAAATAGACAAGAGTCCCAGGTAACCTCGGGTGCATGGGGGGGTGGGAGGGTCGATGGAAGGGGAGAGGGTTAGAGAGAAGGGAGTAGGGGAGGAACAGGGAAAGCTTGGTGGCCGGGGATGGGGGGGGGAGGGAGGAAGGATAAATATGGGATCAGGGAAGAATATATTTCAACTAAGGGAGCCATTTTAGGGTTTACAGGAGACTTGATTATATATGGGATCCCAGGTCCAAGGAGAGATCCCCCAGATTGCTCTCTGGACAGAGGAGAGGGTGCCTGAATCGGCCTTGGCCCATGACCATACTGATGTATATTTTGCTTATCACCATAGATCCTTCATCTGGTGAAGGACGGCGATACAGACGGAGACCCACATTGGAGCACAGGACTGAGCCCCCCGAGGTCCAAATGAGGAGCAGAAGGAGGAAGAACATGAAAAACGAAATCAGGACTGCGAGGGATGCTATCACCCACTGATACAAGGGAACAGATCTGATGAGAGTTTACCAAGGCCAGTTGGACTGGGACTGAACGGGGGTGATTTTTTTAAATTTATTTTATTGAGCTATACATTTTTCTCTGCTCCTCTCCCTTCCTCTCCCCTCCCCTTCAACCCTCTCCCATGGTCCCCATGCTCCCAATATACTCAGGAGATCTTGTCTTTTACTACTTCCCATGTAGATTAGATTCATGTAAGTCTTTCTTAGGGTCTCATTGTTGTCATGGCTCTCTGGGATTGTGATTTGTAGGCTGGTTTTCTTTGCTTTATGTCTAAAAGCCACTTATGAGTGAGTACTTATGATAATTGTCTTTCTGGGTCTGGGTTACCTTACTTAATATGTTTTCTAGCTCCATCCATTTGCCTGCAAATTTCAAGATGTCATTATTTTTTCTGCTGTGTGGTACTCCATTGTGTAAATGTACCACATTTTCTTTATCCATTCTTCGGTCAAGGGGCATTTAGGTTGTTTTCAGTTCTGGCTATGACAAACAAAGCTGCTGTGAACATAGTTGAGCACATGTCCTTGTGGTACGATTGAGCATCCTTTGCGGGGAAGAAGGTGATGTTTTCAAAATGCTGAATTTGAATAGCATGTATCCACAATCTTCTCTGGAACTTTTGAAACCAGATATGTTTTGGAATTCCAAGTAATTCAAGTTTGAGAAACATAGTTACATGTACAACAAATAACAAAATAAATCCAGGAATATCCACAGTAGCATACTGAATTACATTTGAGTTCAGTAATAAAACAAAATGTTCTATCAAACAGGATAAATAAAGTCTATACACAGACTTAAGTAGGCATAGTTTTATGACCAAATTATAAAAGGTTGTTTTCACAGTTTACAGGTTTTAGAAATTCAGAAAGTGGTTGTGGCCCCATGATATTCATGATTGACTGAAAAAAGACTCAAAAGCTCAAAAGAAACTTGCAATAATTAGCAAGTTTGGTCTTTTCTATGAGTGGTAATATTTTGTTTATGCTATGAAAAAGTTAAAATTGTCTGAAGATCAGAGTGCAGAGCTAGCCACTAATTAGCCATTGAAGCCAGCCAGTGTTGCCATACACCTCTAATCCCAGCACTAGGGAAGCAAAGGCAGGTGGTTCTTTGTGAGTTGAACTCCAAGTTTTTATTATTAAAACCAAATGGAATCCGTGCTATACCTATGTATGTAACAGCAACCCTCTACTTAGCACTATGATAAGAACCCTATATATGTTGCCTCATTTTAACCTCCACAATAATGCTATGGAGAATTATTTTATTTTGCATTAGCATTTGTATTTAGTGTTGAAGTTATATGATTAAAGTCCCATGCTCTGAAACCTCTATCTCATTCCGAAGCCTTTGGTAAACACTATGGGTCAGTATAACACTCCTCGTTAAGGCCTGAGCTTGTTTCTCAGTCTTGGTCTTTCTTTGGCCACTTTGCTAGCCTTTCAGTGTGTATTCCACCTCACCATTCTTTCTTCTTTACTTGGCCATCTCCCATTCATCCTTTCTGCTCTTAGGTAAGGTTACTGTTCTCTTGTATTGAGTAACACATGGTTGCTGACCTCCCCTTTTTATAAATATCAGACTACAATTATTTTTTTAATTGTCTTCCTTGCTATACTGGGAACTCAAAAATGGTCAGGACTAAGAATCTCTCCTCTAACTCTTTGCCTGTATTTCAATCTCTACCCGTATCTCTCTCCATTCCTTTTTGTGTTGTTAATTATTTTCAAAGTCTTTTGTGCAGCTCAAGCTAGCCTCGAACTGTCAATCCTCCTGCCTCACTCTCCAGTTCTGGATTTGCAAGCATACAAAACCAGACCCAAACTCAGGACTAGGTCTCATCCTTTTTTGTTCCTCCTCCATCTTTGGAAATTTTAAACAGTGTCTAGCATAGAGTGAGCATCCAGATTTGTAATGATTGATGGAACTGTGGTTGGGAAAAAGAGGAGTGACAGAAGAAAAAAGAAATCCAATTGTCATGATAAGAACACAGATTAGGTGGTAGCAATTGGAACAGAGAAAGCTGTTAGTATATGTAATTTTGTTTAAAATTACCCTTGTTATTGAAGCAATGTACCCAGACATATGATTGTTGTTTGTATTAAATAGAGTAATTTAAATATATGCTGTTGTGATTACTATCTTTACAACACACAAATAACCTCTAAATGGCTATGATTACTACTACTAGATACTTCACCTTACAATGACTTGCCATGCATCTACTTCAAGCAGCTTTTATAAATAACCACATCATTTATTTTTCCGATGCAGCTGAAAAATTAATCTGACAAAACAAAATGATTCACTCCTTTAAAGCTTCAAGAGTATAAATTGCCTAAAACTGAAAATTACACCTGAATTTTGAATATGTTATTACTAAACCTAATTTTATAGGGAAAATGCATAAAATTCAACCAACAGTTTTAGTTAATGACATTACCTGTACTTTTAGCTGATATTTCTGAATTTCCTAACAATCCACAATTCAGGACTGAGTCAAATCTAAAAGTCTGTTTATTTAGTTCATGTTTTTAGCTCTTGGGAAACATGAATTCAAAGATGCAACACAAAGCCCTGGTTTCCATGTAAAAGCAGAAAAGCTTTGGTCCCGAGAAAGCCAGGCAGCCTTTTCAGACTCACACAAGAAATTTTTTAAAAAGCATCTTATAAAATCAACCTTAGAATAATACATTGACAAATATTTTAAAACTAAAAGCTTGAGGAGAATATGATGATATGGTAATGCCAAAAATACTTCAATTTTCAGAAGGCTTACAATACAGAATTCAGTATATTAAAAAGTGCATAAAACTGTTTAAGTTTGATTTTTCTTAAGACAGGCTTCAGATTCTTTGCTCAGTAGTGGTAGCTTTGGTAAACGCATTCCTCTGACAGGGAGTCTTAGCTCTGTATTTATTTTCACTTTTTAACTCAGTTTTAATATGCTTAAGGCATTCACTTCTGAACTAGCAAGAGAAACTGTCAAAATAATAAACTGAAAACACCAAAAATGTCACTTATACTACTATGATTTACAAATTCCATCATAAAGAATTAACAGGTAGTTTTCATTGTGGACATGTTATTATATTAGGCAAACAACAATTGAATTGGTGTTTACTCATATAGGCCACACATTTCTTCTAAACTTGTGCTTGTTAAAATGAACTCTTCACAAATGTGGATAACTTTGTATATGGAAAGATAACAACAGTTAATAGAACATCAACTATACCTGGTATTCAAAGCATCATATGTAGTCTAGTCACTGTTTCATTACAAAATAAAAAGCAATGACCTTCACATCGCTTTGTCTGAAAACCTTCAGAACTAAAGCGATAACACTTGCAAATTTACGGAACAAAGCAAATAACACAAGTATCTTAAATGCTGTGAATCACTTAAATGCTTTAGTGCAAAGATTTTCAGGCTCAAAACATTTTCCTTTTCCCCTAGATATTAGAACAACAGTGGTGCTTGTTTATCACTATATTGATCATAGTTTTTATAAAGCCAGCAAATATGAAGATGCTATTAACCTCTTCTATAATTCTTGAACTTTACTGGTGCCAACAAAGAATTTCAACCAGTAAAAGAAACCTTTTATACAGGATGTGTATCATATAATTGTACCCAGCACTTCAGTCACATCAAACTATTAAACTTGCTAATAGTACTCTCTGTGTCTTTGTGTGTGTAACCTTTTTTAACACAAGAAAAATCCTGACTTCTCCAGGAAAAACTTGAGAAGTTCTAAACTTATTTTAATAGCTTCTGTAGACTTTCTTATTTCCTTCAATACTGAATAATTTGGATTGGTAACAGTTTAGCCAATTAGGAATTAGAAAGTTGAACTTAAATGCCATACAACTGTCAGAATAATTTACAGTCAGTGTACTGAAATGAAAATATAAATGTGCTTAAACATTTACAGAATTTTTCTTGCTGTGTTATCTTGAGTTTTGGTCCCAAATTAATATGCCATCAGGACAGGAATAGCCAAAAATTTTATAAAATACCTAAGTTGACTTCTCACCATTACAATTCTATTTTCTAATAATGTTATGCTTACTCTATATAAAATGACTAATTTAATAGCAATAATCAATACTACAGAGATCTTCAACATACATGGGCTGTTTGTAGCCCTGAGATGTTCAGCTATTTCTATCACTGTATTTTCCTACAAAACCAAAGTTTTCAAATGATGGTTAAATTCACAAGTCAACTTAGTGTGCACATGTATGTGCACACAAACAAACATACATACACCCCTATGATATACCTGCAGATTCATAAGCGATGGGGCTCCAGCTATGATCCCCTTTGGAACATTTTCTGTAGAAAATAAACAACTGAACTCGGGTTGTAAAAATGCTTTTCTTCCCTATAGGCAAGGTTAGCTGCACTAGCAATGTTCTACAAGGAGTCAGAGGAAAAACAACTGACCACTTATTTCAGTGCAAGTGTTCAAAGAGACACAATCCAAATCCAGACCCTTGAGTATCTGAAATGAGAATCACGGGGCAATGCACTCCTTCTATTAAAAGAAAATATCCTGGAATCTAAATGCCTTTATAAGAACTGCCTCAAGAGTACTTAGGGTGAACTCCTTCAAAAGCTTAACTATAAATTTGATCTACCAAGTTGAAAGGCCACTGCATTTTCACATATCCATTGAACTTGTAAGATCTCAAATTTCATAAACGATATACAAGCACACTCCTACTTAAGCCTTAAGTGGTGAACATTTACTGTAGGAAAATACTAGAATGTGTTCTTCCCTTTTTAATACTGTAATTGAATGTACTAAGTTAGGCATTTTTTCGTGTGAAATGCAGAAATGAGACTACGTGCAGACCCAAAGCCATTGACAATACCCACTTGGAACATGTCACTTGATTTTTGAAGAAGTAGCAGTTTCATAAAAATTTAAGTGACATGGTATCACTCACCAGTAGCTGACTCTGACCAGTGCTTTTGTGAGCTATAGCATGCTTTAAGGAGGCAGTAAATACCACAAAACACAACTTTTATTACCCCCAAAACCTTGGTTCACATTTGATTACGATATTTATTAACATATATAATTTCCGAATTCAAAGTTAGTAATGAGTATTAGACTTTGGAACATACTCCGTAAATTGGGTTAAGTATTGTATACTGATTAGTAATGACACATTACCTCAAAAGTACATGACTACATACTTAAATGACTCACCCATAAAACAAGACATAGCTATTTAAATCTTGCCTGTCGTGCTTACTGCCAAGTTTCAATGCAAGAAGTCAAATAAATATAGTGAAGGATAGAAGAAAAATGGGGAACCAAAGGAAGAGAACCAAGGAGATGAAGGGAGAAGGATCAAAAGAGGTGTACGAGAGAAGATGAAGCAAGAGAGACTGAACAAATGAGGATCTGTGTTGTTATCAAATCCTGAAGGGCAATAACTAGCAGGGAATGCTAGTGATTTTTAATTTGTATGCTGAAGTGGGGGGTGAGTTAGTTAGACCTAAAGACATAATCAGCAGCGTGAGTTCTAAGAGTCACTAAATACTGTAGACCGGGTGTTGTTCTTAGGGCTTTAATTTGATTCCTACAATAAACCTGTAATGTGTGGACTGCATCTATTTGTGATTACTAAACATAGACACATAGAAGTTAAGTAAAACTACTTTGTGTAACATCCACTGGCCTATATGCAACACCACGTCAGCCAAAACATACCATCACAAAATGAATAGCAAATACAATACTGTGGAGTATGGTGGAACTTGTCACTGCACAGATGGAAATACATCAGTACCCTAATATAGTTACAAGTTTCCTTGCTTGCTTAGAAGGAAACTAATATAAGTTCCCACCCTAACGTCTTACAACATTTACATAGCTACTTTCAGAATTCAAGCAAGGGCTATAGAGCACAAAGGTCACATGCCCCAAAGATTACTTCCTATGAACCTAGCTTGTGTAAAAATGGTTGTAGGTTTTATTTTCTGACACAGACCTTTCCAGGTGTTCATTTCTCAGCACTTGACAAGCCTACCATAAACTGAAAAGTAGTGAAGTGAGCATTACCTACATGGTCAGGAGCATTTCAGAAGAGCCTGTCCCTACTTTCATGAAAAAATATAGACGAAAAATGCTGTGAAATAAATGCTAATGATATCTGCAAGGAAGATAAATTTTTAGTTTGGATTTGCATTAAAAACATATATTGTATTTATTTAAATTGCATGACAAGAAAATTACATTAGACATAGTAAATCTTAAAATAAAAATTAAAACTCTTCCCAGTTTCTGCTGTTATCTAGCTAAATATAGTTTCAGCAACATACAAAGTAAAGTATATTAACTTCATCTCTCAAGGATTTGACAATTTCACTATAAACTCTGGAAGTAGTCAATAAGGAAGCCTTACTAACCCCATCAAGAACATAAAACTATAAACATAATGGCCTTGCTAAGTGAAAAGCAGGGAGGGTTGAAACCACAGAAAAGTTCCTGGATAACTAGATAGGAAGTAGAAGGCTTGGAGACCACTAAGGATGGACCCCTTCCTCAGAATCACCTTTGAGCCCCACATCCCACATCCCTGCTTACAGATCAATATTTAAGAAAGGGAAGCATCAGACATGGTGGCCCATGACTTTAGCCCTAGCACTCAGAAGGGAGAGGAAAGTGCATCTCTGTGAGTTCAAGGCCAGGTTGTTCTATAAATGAGTTTCAGGTCAGCCAGGGCAACACAGAGAAATCCTGTCTCAAAACAAAACAAAAAACGAAAAAGGAATAACTAGAGAGGAAAGCATCATAATTGCCCGTCTTTAAGATTTAAAATACCAAAAGGAAAATAGAATTAGCTGGGGTTTGATGGGGGACCTAAAGGGAGAGCTAGTAGGGTATGGCTACATTTTATAGATTTTTTTAATGTTTTTATCTTTATTTTCAAAGGACTTTGTTACATTTTTTTCCCAAAAAAAAAAAAAAAATGAAGAGGTTGGGCATAGTGGCACATCTCTTTAATCCTAGCACTTGAAAGGTAGAGAGGTAGGTGGAAGATCTCTGTGAATTAGAGGACAGCCTGGTCTAAACAAGAGAGAGAGAGAGAGAGAGAGAGAGAGAGAGAGAGAGAGAGAGAGAGAGAGAGAGAGAGAGAGAGAGAGAGAAAGAGGAAATATGACATTATTTCCGGGGGGGGCGTGGTTTTGGCTTCTTGATACATTCTAAACTAGCCAAAACATTGCAGGATTACAAAGACACTATAGTCACTTCCCATAAGAATTAATCCAATTTAACCTATTAATCATCTGGTCAGTAAAACACTCACCTGAAGACATGTAAATCAGATAGAAGAAATAACTATGGGATATGTACTTATACACCCTAGATATCTCTACATACATAGTGATGCTTGTGAAACCTGGCTGCTAAACCTGATTCCTTTTCTAAGTTCTAATAGAAAGAATGTAACTTTTCTTTAACCCTGTATCTTTTTGGATACAAGCCCAAATGCTAAAGCTACTTACTTATCCTGATGCTCTGTTCTGCCTGTTTTTCCCTCTGTGTCTTCGTCTTTCTCTGTCTCGGTGTCTTTCTGTCTCTGCCTCACCCACTCCTCTCCGAAGATCCCCATTTTCCTGCTTCTTTTCTGACTTCTAGATCAAAAATATAACTCCTTTCACCCCTTTCTAGCTTTTCTTTGAACACTGGCCCAAATCATAAAACTATTCATCGTCACACCTTGGTGGTCCATACTTATCCTCTAAAAGATCCTCTCCCTCACCCCATGCAGCCGCTCACACATACTGTCCTGATATTTTTTTTCAGATGCTAAAATTGATTCTAGCTCTTTTTTCTAGATTGTTTATTCGAGTCTTTTTATCAAACTGACCAAGAACCCATAAGAGGAAATGTGTAACAAAATGAAGTAATCTGTATAACTAAAAAACTAAAGTGTCTTCTAATGTCTACAGCTTTTATGGTTTAATCATTATAGAGTTTTAATGAGGAAAATACTGAAATTGAAAACAAATCAGAAAGGGTTACTTCAGAAATACCCATCTGTAACTGAGTGGTTCACAGCAAGTTTTCAGGAAGTACAATAACCAGGACTAAAGCCTGTCAAACTGATAGGGAATTTTCTGCCAACATCCATGTCAATGTGACCCATCCAGCATAAACATAACATTTCCTCTTACTGAACAGTGATTTGGATTTTCTTCTGCCTTCTCTTCTCACAGCCAGCATGATGAATGAGTGTTCTACATTAAAGCCACACAGTCAACATAATCTAAGCAAACTGAAGTATGTTTGAAGTCTTACAGAGCTTTATATGAGTTCTTTACGAAGATCAATTATGAAAACATCTCAAACATTATAGGGCACAACAAAACATGCTTTCTAAAGAGGGTACACTATAAAATTCTTGTCAGGACTAACATCCTGATTTTGTGCTATGTAGTAATCCCACACCATCTGTACTTTTCCTTCACTGTTTCTGGAAGTTTTTGCAGACCCAAAATGTCAACATTTGCCTTGACTCTTTCCAGAAAGAATATAGTCACGTAAGGTATGGTATTATAATTATTCTATTTTACTATTAATTAATCTTAGTGTACCTAATATGTTGGTATTTTTTAATGTGTATCAGTGTTTTGCCTGCATGTATGTCTGTGCATCATATGTAAACCCAGTGTCACAAAAATTAGGCCACAAAAGGGTGCTGGATCTCTGGAACCAGAGTTCCAGATGACAGAATAGCCACATGAGTGCTGGGAATTGAAACATTGTAAACCACCAAGCCATCTTTCTCTCCAGCCCCAACTGAATTTAATCTGTAAATCAAACTTCATAACAGTCAAATATGTAGGAACAAAATTCTCTCTTTCTCTCTCTCTCTCTCTCTCTCTCTCTGTGTGTGTGTGTGTGTGTGTGTGTGTGTGTGTGTGCATGTGTGTGTGTGCGTGTGTGTGTGTGTGTGTGTGTGTGTGTGTGTGTGTGTGTTTACCACTATCTGTTGCTTCGGCACTTACTAGTAGCCTTGAAATGTGTTTCCCGTGCATAAGGAAACGAAAGACTGATATGCAAACCCAGAAGGGATTATTTTACAAGAAGAGAGTGTTGCAATTAACAAATACAAGGGAAGAGATACCATAATATGACCCAAGGGAGGACAATTTGGAAGGAAAAACATTTTGAAAACTGGAAAAGGACACAGTTATACACTTTGTATGAATAAACCCAAGTTTGGTAAAGAATATAATCGCCAAGTATCTACTGAGCAAAAAGAGAGACTGCCAAAAGGCCTGTATGAACATTGTTGAGCTGTCAATTTTCAGGGGAATCCCAAAGATTATGCTGGAGTCTAAGCAAGAATGGTAGAAGGGCTTGGTTAACTTTTAGCACAGGTTCCTCGAGTTTAGAAGTAGAAGAGAATGGTAAAAATCTCAACAAGTTCAATTAATTTCATTAAGCAGGTTTAAAAGACCGGTTTTAAAGCCAGATCTCTGACTTCTAATTTTATAGGATTTACCATATAAAACAACTAACACACATACTCAAAATAAAATAAAAATACATAAAACAAATTTATTTTCAAAATTTTATTACATTCTATGTATTGTGTTATATGCCTTTTTATGAGTAGGGGCATATGCTTGGAATGGTACATGTATGGAGGTCAAAGGAAAACTTGCAGGACCAGGTTTTCTCCTTCTAACACGTAGGTTCTGGGAATTCAACTCATGGTTACTGGGGATTTTTCCTGTTTGGCAGCCTTAGCCCTTACATATCAAGCCACCTATCCTGGTCCAGAAGTAAGTATTCAAGAAATGATTTCCCACCTAATGGACAATAGGCAGCAAAGGACAGTGATTTTTAAAAGATGTTACATACAACTATACTAGGAAAGGGGGAGTCATGCAGACAAAACAAAACAACCCACAGATTTGTGAAAAATTTTGAAAAATTTATCCTGGCCACTCAGTAGCATACTATTGGCACATGTATATAAGGGAGCAACCTATGAATATAAAAAATCATAGGAACCAAAAAATATCTAGCAAACAACAAGGAAAAATACACAAAATCTGGCATCCATTTAAAAATTATCAATCTAATCTGTGTGGGGTGACTCACACCTGCAATTTAAACTCTAGGGAGACAAGTCAGAAGATTGTCACAAGTTCAAGGCCAGCCTGAGCTACACAACAAGACCCTGTCTCAAAAATTCAGAAACAGCTGGACAGTGATAGCACATGCCTTTTATCCCAGCACTTGGGAGTCAGAAGCAGGAGGATCTCAGTGAGTCTGAGGCCAGCCTGGTCTACCAAACAGTTCCAGGACAGCCAGGACTGTTACACAAAAAAACCCTGACTCAAAAACAAAATAAAACAAAAAAGTTAAAAAACGCAGAGTTTGGAAGGAAAGCCTTTAATCCTAGATTGTTTGACAATCTAGGATTGTCAAACTAAACAACTGAGACATCAAAGATGAATGTAAAAAAGAAATTTGAAATTATTTGTAATAAGTGGCAATAAAATCATAGTATATAATAATTGTGGGATGCCACACAAATGCTATGAGAGATTTAGAGCAATGGATCCCTTCATCATAAAGTAAGTTCTCAAAGACCTTTAGAAGCTACCTTAGGCAAACAAAAAAATCAAAATAAACAGAAAAAAATGAGTAAAAAAAACACTGTAGGAAAACTATAAAATATTTCTTTGAAAATACATATAAAATTATTAAAATTAAAAGAATATTGTAACCATGGTTTTATTACTGTATTTTAAGTAAAAATCTAGTCTACAGAAACTTCCAAAATACTGAGAAAACAGTAAACTGCTAACTAAATCTTGGTATATGAAAGAGAAGATAGATGTTGGAAAGCTTATCATGAGCATAGCCATCTTTATACATGAGGCATATGTTTACTGCCTTGACTATGGAGACAGTTTTGCACATATGCAAAAATCAGCACAATGTTCTTATTAAATACTTTTGGTTGACTGTATGTCAGTTATGCATGCTATCAAACAAACAACAGCAATCTCCATTTATAAGATTTAGCTTTTAATGCACTAGAACATACAAATTCAAGTCACTTTTCCCTTTCCAAATTATAAAAAAAAATCTCCAAGGGGGAAGAGTGTGATGGAAGTGGCTTTCTCATACTGCATTTCAAAGTATTTATATCTAGATTTTCTTATTAAAGGGATACTGATTGGACATATTTGCATTAATATGTGAGTTTATTATTTCATAGTATCAATTTATCTGTACAGAGTTGCTGTTGCTGTTTTAACAAAATACTAATATAGATTTTCATGCCCTAGCAAAATGAAAGAGTTGTATAGGTGATACAGATAAACCCTTTAGGTTGATCTTTTGTTTTGGAACAAAATCATAGGACAAAACATTAAAGAAAAATGAGACAAATGCAAAAAAGAGGAGACATCTTATTTTCATTCTATTTGTAAAGCACTTTCCATTATAACACTCATACTTTGGGCTATGTATAAGTACTCACTTCAAATCCTAACCTTTTTAAATCAATAGAAACCAAGAGAGACTTTTTCTTAATTACTTGTGCAATTTCTTATAAAATAATCTCCTCTAGGTCACTGAAACTTGGAGCAAGAACAAGGGTAAGATAGAGCACTGCATTCCATCTCATGGATGTCCCACTTCCTCTCAACTATAGCTACTAAGGCCAATGCTGACAGAAGACAAATTTTGACTGTTTAATGAATATTGTCAGGGAAAAACATGTCTAATTCAGCCATAAAGATCAAAGTTTAAGGGCTGGAGAGATGGCTTAAGAGCACTCATTAAGAGAATTGGTTCTCAGCACCCATATGGAGGCTCACAACCATGTGTATTTCCAGTCTTAAGGAATTTAATACCCCCTTTTTGCCTCCAAAGGCACCAGGCACCCATTCAGCACAAATGCATACATATAAGTAGGCAAAGCATTCATATACATAAATAAATCTTTTTAGAAAAATCTTTAAAGAAATAAGTTTAGCGAGGTGAGGTGGTGCACACCTTTAATCTCAGTATTGGAAGCAGAGACAGATAGATCTCTGTGAATTTGAAGTCAGCCTGATTTACATAGCATCTTCTAGACCAGACAGTTACCCGTTGTGGTTGTTTGAATGAGAACGGCCCCACTGGCCCCCATAGGCCCACATATTTGAATACTTGGTTTCCAGTTGCTGGAACTATTTGTGAAAAAAAGAGAGTTGTGAACTTCTTGGACGATGTGTCACTAGGAAAAGGCTCTGAGGTCTCAAAAGACTCTTGCCATTCCCAGTTCACTTTCTATACCTCCAATTTCCACAGCAAGATGTAAGCTCTCAACTGTTCCAGCCAGCATGCCTTTGCTTGGCCATCAAGGACCTTTGACCCTCTGAAAATGTGAGCTCCCACATTAAATGCTTTCCTTTATAAGTTGCATTGGTCATGGTATTTAATTACAAGGTGAGAACCTGCCCAAAACAAAGCAAAAACAGTGAAGTTTAGCAGTAACTGTCTATAGACTATCGCTTTCAACTCAATGTGACACCACTGATTGCTTGCATCATAAGTTAATATTTACCTTAAATTGAAAGTCTTTGTTCTAAGGTTCACCGTCATCTGTTCAACTGCAAGGTTACTGTGTTACACACACACAAAATGAATAGTCTGAAAAAATATGTGGTATACTTTTTTAGCAGCCATGAATGATGCGATACATTTTTAATCATGACACTCAGGAGGTAGAGACAAATGGATCTCTGTGAGTTGAAGCCAGTCTGGTTTACATAATGACTTCTAGGTCAGCTACTGTAACATAGTAAGACTATTTCCACATATACATATGTACACATACATACATGCATACATACATACATATGTGATAATCAGAAACCACATCCACATCGTCACAAAAATTTAAATTATATATTTAATTATATTTTCCTATGTACTGCAGGAAAGGAAATTTTTAATGTAGTGACAACACAGAGAACTTGTCAATTAACTATATAACTATTCATGACATTTAAAAGAAAAAAGGGTCTGAGTAATCTTCAGTAAGTAAAGTACTTGCCATGCAAACATAAGGAACTGTGTTTCGATCTCTAATAACCATGTAAATTTACGCATAGAAGGGCAGGTCTATACTACCAGTGCTGGGAATAGGGTTGACAGGTGGATCCCTGAAGCTTGCTGACCAGTCAGGCTCGCTGACAAGGTGAACTCCAGGTTAAGTGACAGACCCTGCCTCAAACAAATAGGATAGACTGCAATAGAAGCCTGACATAGAACTAGAACTCTGACTTACACCACACACACACACGGGTAAGCATGCCCACACAGATTAGATAGTTTATCTCATAGAAAAACAAACAGAAGAACAGAAAGAAACTAATATTTTCTTTGATAAGTCAATAATCACAAATTAACTTAAGAATAGTTTTTTAGTATTTACATACATACAAATATGTACAGATAGCACATGCACAGATGGACAGAGAGAGAGAGAGAGAAAGAGAGAGAGAGAGAGAGAGAGAGAGAGAGAGAGAGAGAGAGAGAAATTTGAAGAACATCTTTATCCAGTTTCCTAACAAGTTCCAAATGATTTTACCTAGTTGTTCTGTCTTCTATGTAGATGTCTTCAAACAAACTTACCAACTACAACATAATTATTCATCAAATGGCAAAAAGAACATTCATCAAGTTTATTCACTGATCAACTCACTCATTCAAACATAATACAAATTTAAGGAATACTTGCCAAAATGCCACACACTGTGTCCATTATTGTAGATAGAACAGTGAGCTGAGAAGGCAAATGACGGGACATGTTTTAAGGAGCCTATCGACTAGTGGAGAGATGGACATGAAGAATTATACAGAGTCAATGAATTGGTGTACACCACGTATCTCAGCATTCAGGGGACTGAGACATGAAGACCACAACAAATTCAGTACCAACCTGGGCGACGTCGGGTGTCCCAAGTCAGCTAAGGCTGCATAGTGAGACCATGTCTAATACCTTGCCTCCCCGCTAAAATAGAATTACACACAATAACTTAATAAGAACTATGAAGGAAAACTATATATGCGCTGAAATCAATTAGTACAGAGCAATAACTGAATCAAGAGGTAATAAAACTACTAAACTGAGAACTTAAATTTTTTTTAATTTTTAATTTTATTTTTATATGTATAAGTGATTTCCTACGTGTATGTGTATATGCCGTGTGCATGCCTGGTGCCTGTGGATGTCAGAAGAAGTTGTAGGACCCCCTCTGACTGGAGTTACAGGAGAGTTGTGAGCCGCTATGCTCTTGCTAGGAACTGAACCTGGGTCCTTCTGGAAAAGCAGCAAATACTCTTAATCACTGAACCATTTCCCTAGTCCATAAACTAAGATATTAACAACTTCAGATTACATAGAAAAAAGAAATATTAGAAACAAACTACATGAAATCTTTGATACAGTCATTTTGGAAGACATTTTCGCAAATTCCTATAAAACTTAAATACACTGGTAGGATGTTTCTGCAATTGCAGTCCTCTACCCAATTTAGCTAAAACTGATGTAGGTTTCTGGGTTGCAATAAAGTTCCCCTACTGGTATAGGTTGCAGATAGAAGGGAAGGCCGTGGGCCCTGTGAAGGCTGACAGCATGTACCAACTTCTTGCACTTTCTGGTTGATTTAGCTAAAAACCTAAAATTGCTGCTTTAAAAATATCTTTTTAAAAAATAAACACAATGGGATTTTAAGTTAGTCATTATTATAAAAACCAGTGACTGCACATGTTGAGAATGAGGCCCTGTCAAGGTAAAGGAACAATTTTTAAACTGAAGAGCTAGTGCACAGAATACTGACAGCTTCAGTCTTTAAATTACTCCAGGTCTCCATTCTTGTCTCTTCTCACCTACAAAAAGTCAGAAAAACATACTAATCTTTGCCATGTATGCATAATTTCTTGTACAAACCTGTATATATGTAAATGCACAAATACACACCATATACATCTACACATGTGACATACCATTCTCAAATGGGATAGTCAGACCAGGGTAACCTGCATGAAAAGACGGGGACCACTGCAAAGTCAGGACCCCTCCCTTTTTTTTTTTTTTTTGGTAAATACAGAAGGAGGATATAGAGGAAAGTAGCAATTAAGCATCTAGGTGGACTCACATTTATCTTCATAGTCTCAAATAGATTACACATTACACAAACAAAGATCAAGGATCTCTTACAAAGAAACTAAAAATAGTCATAACTGTATTGTGATAAGAACTGGAAGGAAGGGTAGTGTGGAAGATTAATCTTCTTCTATCGGAGAAGGAAGTCAATAGACAATATCTAAAAGAGATAAAGGAAGACATAATGGCATATAGGCATAATATTTGTAGATACGAAGGAAACTACTAGAATAAAAGTGTTAAAGATTTCAGGAAGGTCACCACAAATGAACATTTACATATAGGAAGGGGTGGGGCATGAGTTATCACTTTCTATCACAAATCTTTCTGTACTGCAACTGTAATTATGTATACAGAATAATAAAAATATTTGAAAAAGAAAAACAAGGCCATATTAATAAAACTAGCAGATGTGTATATATAATTTATACAATATATATTGGTATATAATATCTATTTTTTCTATATTTATGCTATAATAACATTATATTCCATAGCAAGGAAAGCATAGGGAGGAAAGGGTTTCTTTCTATAATTGAGAGAAGTCAAGACAGGAAGCTGGAGGCAAGAAATGAAACAGAAAGCATAAAGGAGTACTGATTACTGCCTTGCTCACATGGTTTGCTCAGCTAGCTTTTGTGGGATAGTGTTCACTGTGTACATTGTGCCGGTCATTCTTCTATCAGTTAGGAAAAAGAAAATGCCTCATATACATACCCACATGCAATACAATAAAGGCAATTCTTTAATTGTGGTTACCTTTTCCCAAACATGTCAACTTGACAAGCAGACTTAGCCATCACGAACTATGATGAAATCCACAAAAAATACAAATAATAACAAAGTGAATTAAAACATCAGACAAATCATGTTGGATACATAACTAATAGGCTTGAGGAAGTGAAAGGAAACACAATTAAGAAACATTTGTACTGATTCTACAGAAGATGATAGACATGAAACACAAAGGAGACACAAATGAAGTGAGATAGTCAAACATATAGAAATTAGAATCCAAATACGTTTTTACAAATATTTTAAAATTAAAAAAAAGTCAACCTCACCAGGGAATAGTGGTGGTGCACACATTTAATCCTATCACTAGGGAGGCAGAGACAGGTGGATCTCAGTGAGTTTGAGGTTAGCCTGGTCTACAAAGCAAGTCCCAGGATTGCCAGGACTGTTATACAGAAAAACGCTATCTTGAAAAATAAATAAATAAATAAATAAGCCAACTTCGATTATATGCATGAACAGAAAAATGCCAGCAAATATTATGGCATGTTAATAGATTGTTCTAAATAAAACTATCTAGATATAGATGTTTTAATTTTTATTTTTCTATTGTATGTTTTTATCATATGGATATTCTCCCCACATTTATATCCATGTACCACAAGAGGGGGTTGTATACCCTGGAACCTGAAGTAAAGTTTTGAGATACCATGTAGGTGCTAGGAATTGAACCTGGGTCCTCTGTTAGAACAGACAGTGCTATCAACTGCTGAGTCATCTCTCCAGACCATAATTATGATTGAAGAAAAAAAAATGAGGTGGCAAGTTGTTTGGATGGGCTTGTTTCCTTATTTTAAGACAAGACCTCACACTTTGAAATTGCCTTGAAATCCTGACTCGGCTTCCCAAACACGGAGATTTTAAGTGTGTGTCATAATGACTAGTTTCAAAAAGGCAAGTTATTTATTTAGTCAGGAAGGAAGATAATGAGATTCATTCACTACCTCATATGCTATCTTTGATATTTCATCCATGAGATTTAGTATGCAGCTAGCACAGCAATGCACAGGCATGCAAGCTCTTTGTATCACCAATATAACTACCAAACATACAAATTTTAAAACTATTAGCTAGTTCTCCCCTCATTCTATGCTGGTGGGTTGCAGGATATTACATGTGAGATCCAAAGACTCACTAGCATTAGGTCTCTGCATCCAAACTAATCCATGCAAACTGGCAAAAGAAAAATGGAAATTTCTTCATTAGCCCTCAAAAGCAATCTAGAATTTAGATACCAGAGAAATTTACAATTAGGAGAATGAAGCAGCAATTATAAGGAAAACTCTGATACAGTTGATCCTTACACGCCCAAATACTAACCATTTGATCACACATGATCATTCAAAAGACATATAGGGTCAGTATAACATATGCTTTCTGCACAAAACATGCATGGTAAATGTTGGCTACCACAAATCTAAAATCCAAGCACTCAGGAGGCAGAAGTAGGCAAATGGAGTTCCAGGTCAACCAGAGCTACAGAGCCAGACCCTATCTTTCTATTTCAAAAAAAGAAATAAACTGTGAGGACACAGGAAACGTTCCAGAATGCCCCACCAGACTTCCCTTAGGAATGTGCTTAGTAATATCCCAAACAAAAACCCTACTAAAAGACAAAGGACAAAGGATGAATATCAAAGTACAGACACAAAAGCCTTCCCACTTACAAAGAAGAGCCAGAAATGTTCTTAATAGTAGCCTTGGGTAATTACTTGAAAATCTTTAAGTAAAAGAAATCCATCATTATATATTGAAATATTCCCTGCTTTATGATTTCCACAAGATAAAATTCCCATATTCAATAAGTGCCCTCATCTGCCATAGAAAGGATAATGCAATAAAATAGCAGTTTATGATGAGTAATTTATAAGAAATTAAAATCTGTTTGACTGCTATGATCATTCAATAAACTTTTATTCAAAGGTAGATCAACTCTTTATTATGCCTAGAAATGACACAAAAAAGGAAGTACTCTAATATTTGATTTCTTAGCATGGAAAATGATGTTTTTACTATATACAGCATCATATAGACATAGTAAGGTGGTTAATTTTTAAAAGGTGGCTAAAATTAAAACTTATTAAAAGTAAAAATCTATTTTCAACATTTTATTATAATGGACAACACTGAAGTATAAATTCATTTATCATTTTTTTCATCAGAACTAAGGCCTTTTTAGGCTCTCATCTGGAGTTCAAACCAACCTTCTTTCAAAAACCACATTCTACAACTGCTACTTACTCTTCTATATAAAAGAAACTACAGATACCTGTGAAGCCCTATTACCCCTTCTAAAGTATGTTGGATTTTTCTTCCCCTAGACTTTCAGTTACCTCCTTCATGCTTGTTTTAGTAGCAATCTTTGCAGTGTGTGTTTGTGTGTGTGTGTGTGTATACATATGTGTGTGTGTATACATATGTGTGTGTGTACACACATACATACACATATAGAAGCAAATGCAACCTACAACCTACTCTTTGGCAAACATAAAACTCAACACATAGGAACAGAGAGTAATTTGTACAGCATTATTAACCAGTGCTTTAAAAGATATTCATCATTTGCCTCAGTGACCACTGTCTAAGCTTATAGATTGCATGTAAATATTGCATTAGTAGGTAAGAACAATGAAACACCTTTTATTAACTGATGCTTACATTAAAACATTAAGGAATATTTCTTTTACTCCAAAGGCCATATAGGTAGTACCAGACTTATGAACGTCCCTTACATGTGCTCCTTGACATTTGTCTCTCTCAACTCCTGAAGCTTTCTGTGCTGACTTTGAGAGAACAATCAGGCTGGGTGGGGGTGATGCATGCCTTTAATCCCTGCACTCAGGAAGCAGGGAAAGGTGGATCTCTGTGAGTTCGAAGTCAGCCTGTTCTACAGAACTAGTTCTAAGACTGGCTCCACAGCTAATGAGAAATCCTGTCTCAAAAACTAAAAGAGAGAGAGAGAGAGAGAGAGAGAGAGAGAGAGAGAGAGAGAGAGAGAGCAAGCGGTTGAGGAAACAGAGAAACAGAATGAGATGGGCTGACTCATGTATCAAACAAATCAAGAGCTGAGATGTAGAAATAAGGGCTGGAGATGCAGCTCAGTAATAGAATATCTGTTTAGCACATGTGAGGCCAAGCTCAGCCTCCAGCTACCACAGAGGTTAAAAACAATATAAAAGTGGGCTACCCCTTGAGGTGTAGTCTAGTTCATGGAGTCCTCTTCACCTAGCTTACGTGATGACCTAACTTTGATAAACAGCACCACATAAATCTTGGCACAGTGCTGCACACTTGGAAATCAAGCACTTGGGAAGTAGAGACAGGGAGAACAGGAGTTCAAAGTCATTTCCATATACAAGGAGTGCAAGACCAGCCTGGGTGACTTGAGGCCATGTCTTGAAAGAAAGGAAGGGAAGTGGGGAAAGAGGAGAAAAAGAAAAGAAGGAAAGGTGAGAAAGAAGAGTCAGGGAAGGAAAACAAAAAGAACAAATTAGGGAAAAAAAATTTCAGAGGAAATCCTTGAATCACAATAGTTTCAGGTAAGAGTCATTACTTCCTCAAAACATTCTTTTTTACCACCTGACCTTATTTCCTTCTTTGTGCTCCCTGGTGCCTCTTTTCCCAAGAAGCCCATCTGGATCTGAAAAGATGATTTTATAATAACTGAGTTCTTTCTCAGAATTAAGAGTTAAGCTACCACGCCAAGCTGAAGTGCTTGGAAAGAAGAAATGGACAAGTAATTGGGGAAAATTAAGGAGAAGCAAGCGGTTGGGGAGGGAGTCCTAGCAAGAGGAGCAGCCTCTTAACAGAACTATAAGACAGAAAGGAGGTCTAAAGAAAAACTTAGAAAAGCCCAAAGATAAATGTACTAATTTCAAAATATAGCTTAGGGTCAGCCTGGAACCTAGCGGAGAGGAAAGGACTTTCTTCTTTGTTCCTACACCATATGGCACAAGCCTGCTCCCACAGCTCAGGCTGATTCTATTAATAAAGCAGCTCATCTGCAATGTAGATTAAGTGGGATTCGAAAAGGGGGCGCTACCCTGGGAAAGTAACCTCCATTCAGAACATGTTCTCAAAGAAACAATTTCTTGCAGATAAAAACAGAAACAAAAAAAAAAGTCTGGCAAATACTTCTCACAATATAGCATGCTCCCAGAGTCTGCAGATTAAAGAATACACACAGAGCAGAATTTGAAATGCAGAAATGATAAACAGAAAGAGAAGATAAAGTTCAGATTTGCAAGAAAGAAGCTGTTGTTATTAAATCACCGTGTCATTATGATGTCCTACTGCAATGTGTCAATCTTTGCTAATCTCTAACCCCTTTGGAGACAAATCTTACATCCTCTAGGGATTAAAAAACACCTCTACACAGGGATTCTGTATGTATCTCTGCCCTAGTTAGATTAAGGTTGAGGACACACTGTTTTCTGTCTATTCTTGCCAGCTACAATTGAGTAGTTAATTTTTTTCTCCTGCTTACATTAAGAAAGGATAGTAGAGGCTTTTGAACATGTTTTTTTCAATTTATACATATCCCCAGGAGATTCTCAAATACTCCATCCAAAAATCAACTTCTCCAACACAGGAAAGCGCCTCCCTTCCACGGGAAGCAACATCTCAGTACCTAGCAGTGATAACCTCACAGTCACCTACCTGTCCTGTGCCTTACAGCAAGTTCACCTCCCTGCATTCCACCACGCCTGTTTGTAAGGAGCAGAAAAAGCCCTGTGCAACTGAAGTGCTGAAGGGTTTGTGTTATCAACATTGACACGGCCATGTCAAGGAACCCACAGCCTCAGATTCATAGGGATGGCAAAGCCTCTCCCACCACTGGTGTGAGACCCAAAAGGATGGCAAACCCTTCCCCTGGTATAGATGTTGAAGTGTGAGCATGAAGTGTTCAACATAGCTTTCTCTTCTCAGATATTTATGGTCTGAAATCTGCTCCCCTACAGAGACTGCTCCCACCGAGATTAGCTAAACTTGTAATCCTTAATTTATTTGTATACCATAAAGCTTGTCTCCTTGCTTAATTCTATGTAACAACCCCACTTCCTTATTCAGTTGTATGCAGTAACTCCTCCTCTCCTTTCAACTGTATATAATAAACACACTGAGCTTCCAGGATGCTGTGGTTTCCGAATCAGAGAGCCCAAACCACGTATCCCAGCTTTCCTGGGTGTCTGTCTATGTCTACATATACACGCATATGCTGCTACAGTCAGGTCTGTCCCTGAAGTTGTACAGGATACAGCACCTACCTCTCCCTCAGTCTCCCATACAGTTCACACTCCAAGTTAGTCAGTCACTAAGACTGTTCATTGCTAAAGCCTCCTCTCCCTTTTCACCCTCAAAAGCCACAGTACCCAGCACTGGAGGCTCATTTCTTTACTACTCTAACTTCTCATATTTTCGAACCACCTATCTTACCTTTTTTCAATCATTTCACCTCATTTTTTTTAAAATATCTGGATCCTGAAGCTGAAGATTCGAATGCATAAAAATTCTGAGCATATGTGAGGTGGGTCAGTTGTGAGCAATAAGTATTAGTTAACTGACCTAAGCTGACATGCAGGGTGAGGAGTAGGGAATGGGTTACACCCTAGAGAACACAGCCCACTCACAGATCTCATTTGGATACAATGAATTACTGCAACCTATGAGAAAACATGGAGCCATTACTGTAAACATACTCTGATGACTCAAGAGAACCTAGAAATTTGGTTTGTATGTGAACTCCCAATTCTTAAGGGTTGCAAAACTCAAAAGTCAACACTGAAAGTCAAACAAAACAAATCTGTGGGCTAGAAATGCCTTGCAGGACTGCAGTTTTGCAAACTGTGTATAACATTAGTGGATGTTCCACTGTATAGTACAGACCCTAGGAAGCTTATTAATGCATATTCTTGGGGACCCACACTACTGAATACTAATTGATTAGGTCCATTGCTGTTCTAGAGTGTACATATTTTTAAACCTATCTTTCCTGGTGACTTAGAAGCAAAATGGTTAAAATACCACTGTTAACAAATCTGTATAAAGAGAAATCTAGATTAAAAAGAATGAGGACAGTAGGGAAAATGGAAACTATATTTCTAATGCCTTTAAAATCTTTTCATTCTTCCCATTCAACATGTGCCTACAGAAGTATGACTTAGTATTAAACTTGTTTCCACTATGAACAACAGTACACATTCATAAACATATCTTCAAGAAATATATGAACACAATTAGCATTATTAAAAAAATGGTTTTTTTCAATGTGTTGGACATTTGAAAATAATAGTGTAGTGATAATTAGCACTAAAATTTACGGTAGTATTCTACAAATCAATTGTATTCTGTTTACTAACTTATTATATTTTGGTAGTATATACTTTCTTAAAATGAAACAGACCCATGCCTTAAACATTATTTAGTCCACTATATGTGAAAGTTATAAAACTGCACATGCTAAAATCCATGGTTTCCTGAAGGCTTAAGTGTTTTGTTTTAAATACTAAATGAATATTTCCCCTTATCAAGTGTATGACACATACACACACACACACACAAAGAGGAAGTGGAAGACGTTCTTAGTGACTCAGTTCCTAGCCTATTTTGTTTCATATTAGTAATCTTTCCTGTGTCTAAATCCCAGCCATTCATAAGCCACTTACCAAATGCTTACTCACACTTTTATTCTCTATATAATATTGTCAATTTCTCCATAACAAATACCTGTATCTAATTCCCAACTTTAAAAGCTAAAGATAGCATTTGGAACTAAACTGTATATATACATAGATACATATATATATATATATATATATATATATATATATATATATATATATATTGCTACCTATGGGAAAAAGTGTCCCATCCTAATATGCAGAGCAGGAGGCTAAGCCATTAGCACAGGAAAAGCTCGTGACTGTCAGTTCTAATTCTGTGGTAATAAAATCATATGGCCTGGCCTGGGAGAGACACTCTTAAGAAGCATATTATTCATGGCACCACATATGGGTGTCACAGAGAAAAAAACAAAACAGAAACTACTCTGACTCATGATTGGACTTCCAATTCCCAAGGCAACATCAGAAAGAGGAGGGGAAAGAACAGGCCAGACAGTATTTTGGGATCAACATACCAGGGGAGCCTCTCCGCAAGGGCCTTTCATATGGCTATGCATTTTGTGTATTTATAACTCAGG
The DNA here is from genome assembly GCF_982192425.1 of Myodes glareolus. Classification (NCBI taxonomy): domain Eukaryota; kingdom Metazoa; phylum Chordata; class Mammalia; order Rodentia; family Cricetidae; genus Myodes; species Myodes glareolus. The sequence continues at coordinate 59,604,153 of NC_142053.1, forward strand.
AAGTTCCTGTCCTCTTAGTTTATAGTAATACTCTTTGTGCCTGGGAAGGAGAAAAGATTTAGCAAGAATGACAAATCTCACATGAGAAAGTTGTCAAGCACAGGATGAATCCTGTATCAAAGACCTATGCCTTTATAGAATAATTTTGTAATGCAACGCTGGCCTATACATCTTTGTTTTCAGCTAGACTGAAACTCTAAACAACCATTCATCTCATCAAAAATAAAAATAAAAATTTACTTCTAAGGAAACAACAGCGAAATTCTAAAACCCTACATCTATGCACACATAAACACACAGAGACACTGTAAAGTTATGTTCAAAATAACATAACCAGTAGCCACCGCAACTATAATTAGTGTAACTCATAAGTTAAAAGTAGGTTTGTTCAAGAACTAAACATAAACACATATTTATTTGATAACACAGCTATATATAATCCTGGGCAAACTTTTGTTCACCTGGTTCTTATCTCAAATTCATATGAGAATCAAATATGCTAATTATCCTGTCTTAAAAGTTGTAGTAATAAAACTAAGCCAAAAATGTCTCTTAGAAAAAAAAACTAACCTGTTGAAGTAAGCTACTTTAAATAGGGACTTAAATTCAAGACAACGCTAAGATTATTTTGTCATAATTGTTTCTAAGTTACCTTATTTGTGGTAGGTATTCCACATATGAAAATAGAAGTACTTTAAAGAAGGTAGATTTACCCAGTTACATATGACACAAATCTTGCAGCTTCTCTTGGAATATTTCAAAGACTGTAAGGCTGTAATCCAGCCAAGACATTACATATTTGGTTTGACAGCACAAATCCTGTAATCTAAATTACCTGACCTTTAAGCCAGTATCTGTTTGTAGGGGGAAAATAACAAGAGCTTGACGTAGAACAACACAAACTTGAGAGGAACAGGTCTATAGAGGAGTTGGGTGGCAGAAAGGACCAATTAAGTTGCTACAAAACTAAGTCATCAAAGTGCATTCTATTTACAGTATGTATTTAGTTTCACAGGTTCAAATCTGTCAAATTAAGGCATTCCAAAGGGTATCAAAATTAATGGATGCTCTATATTTACATTGCAAACAAGGCAATTACCAAGTAGTTTTAACAAGAGTTTAGACTTCGTGATATTTCCAATTATCAAAACTCTAGAGTAAGGTCTGATTATAAGCTTCAATCATCTCCAGTCACATTGTAAGCTCTACTCCTCCTACTCCCTTCCTTATACACTCTACCCAGGTTACAGGAAGAAGCAGAACTGTTTGAGTAAGCATCTGATGTTCACTGTGGTTGAGTCAAAGTCTCCCCATCTTGATAACTATCTACTCTCATACACATATCCGGCCCTCCCTAAACTCCCTCATAGTTTCTCAAACATGCCCTCATTCTTAGCTTCCTTGTAATTTTGTGTTGTATGCTGAAAGTGTTTCCTGAAGAATCAAAGATTGAAATAATGTCCCCTCTGATGTATTGGTATTAGGCAGTATCTGGGGCCTTTGCATGATATTAGGGACTGGACGAGAGACTACTGGGCTCTCAGCCATGTAAGCCTAGCAGCAGTGTGTAACCTACAAGAGGGCCCTCACCAGAACCTAGCCATGATGACATCTTGATCCTGGATTTCCAGTCTCCAAAGCTGTATAAAATAGATAATGTTGTACATAAGCCATCCAGTCTACACTGTTTTCCTATATATATAAGCCAATGCTGACTATGATACACATACTGTTCTCACTAAAGGAAATGCTTTTCCTCACTTTATCACTGTTAAAAACAATCTCTGAACTTTTTAAGAAACTTTTTAGCATTGTCTTCCCAGGAAGTCCTCCCTACTATTCCATTTGAAGTGAAACTCATATGTGTTCCCAAACACCTTTACCCCCACATCTGTACTTACCACACTCCATCCTGTACCAGATGTTTATAACATCACATTCTCCAATTCTGTGTACATAGCAGTCAGAAATTGCTTATCTTTGCCCTAATAATGCTTACTTATCTTAATACTGAGGTGGGCTCCTCTAAAACATTTATTACATTTGATTAATTATTGAACAAGAAGAATTTCAAAGATGGAATTCTTCAAACTGAGTAGCTTGCCTAAGCAAGTCGTTAGTAGTATAACTAACCATGCATACCTACAAATTGGATGTTTAGGGACAAGGCCCAGCAAATCTGACCACACTAGCCTTCATGCTCCAGGACCCAGATCAAACCTACCATCTGAAGAGGCTCTCTGGTCTCTATCAGGTACAGGATGTGGCTACTCACACCTATTTATTATTGCACTTACGACTTTATAGTCACCTATCCCTCTTGTCTCAATAGGCCACAAGATTCTCAAGAGTAAAACCTGGTTGTAACTGTACTTATGCCCTCAGCATGAGGCCTCATACACAGCAAGGAGGTGATGTCCATGGAATGATCGTACATTGTAGCATACATTTATAATGAGCACAATGGTTAGTATGACTTGTGTGTGCTGCAGAATGAAATTGTAGGTCAAAAGTAAAGAAACTGATCATGTCATCTTTAAGCAGGTAAAAACAGGTTAATGGTTATATGAAGAAATGGATAAAAAGTACTTAGACTTCACAAGAAACGAATAAAAGTATAAGAGGAGAGGTTATTGCAAATAGATGGGATGATGCAGTAAGTGACTTCAATTAAATGAAGGGAAAAAACAGAAAGGAATGGTAATTAGAATTAGGCACTTACTATTATCCTCAAATACAAAATACCCTTGCTTCTGGTGAGTTGAATACAAAGTAGCCAGTGACTTTCATTTGTCAAATAGGGAAGTTAACCTTGATTCAACTGGAACAGAAGTCAAAAAGGTCAGTCAGTAACTACAAATAAAGAAAAATAGTCTGCTGATAACTGAGGCAAGAGTAAACCTCAACTTGAAAAGGTAAACTTGATACATACCACATGAGCGGACGGTTGATTTTCATTTTTCTTGCAAAGAAGAATACTGAAACAAACACTGGCATAAAGTATTTTTCTTTTGCCAGGCAGTGGTGGCGCACACCTTTAATCCCAGCACTTGGGAGGCAGAGGCAGGTGGATCTTTGTAAGTTCGAGGACAGCCTCGTCTACAAGAGCTAGTTCCAGGACAGGTTCCAAAGCTACAGAGAAACCCTGTCTCGAAAAAAACAAAAAGAAAAAAGTATTTTCCTCTTAAAGCTGTATTTAGTCAAACCAAACTACAGCTCTTTGCCTTGCCATGGTATAGTCTCCAACTGAGATGTTGATGGCAGAAGTTTGGCATTAGCTACATACAGGTGGCATTGGGGAGAGGGGCATACTGTTGTCTGAATTGGTGTAGAGAAACAATAAACAGTGAGAAATCTGTGAGCCTGTAGGAAGGACTAGGACTTTGGAAGTTAATAATTCTAGAAGCAGAAGGTACCAGGGAAGTCGATTTCACAAAGTCTAAAATAAACACAGGTCACCGGTGTGGTCGCACACACAAGTAATCCCAGCGCTTGTACTAAAGCAGGAAGCCTGAGAGTTCAAGGCAAGCCTGAGCTACACAGCAGGACCACATCTCAAAAAATAAATAAATAAAAAGCCATATAGATGAGGAGTTAAATCTGAGCAGTATTAAGAGCTGGCAATGGTTCAAGAAATAAAATAAAAATCACCATATAAACTCATTAGGAAGAGAGCACATTTTCCCTAGTTGTCAGAAATGTGATAGGCGATAAGAAGTACAATTCACAATAAAAAGTTGATAGCAGGCCAGTCCAGCAGGCTTGTATTAGCAGGAAGGAAGAAGATAAAATACAAGTTGTGAGAGCCAAAGACATGACAGATACTTCCTTGAAAACATGAATGATCTGACCCTATCTCAATACAGGGCAGAGAACAAATGGCCAAAGGAGATTGTCTGAGTACCAACAGGAATGTATCCACACTAAATACAAAGTCAGAAGATCTAAAGCAACGTCTTTCAGGCCTGGCAATCTGTCTCAACCCTGACATTTTGGGTTGAATACCTCTTTGTGGAGGGAACATATCCTATGAATTGTAGAATATAAAGCAGCGCTGTGGGCTCTACACACTATATACTAGTAGCACCATCTTCCAACTCTTAAAAATGTCTCCAGAAAATATTAAACATTTCCTGGGAATAAAAACTATCCCACCCAGAGAACCACTGGTCTAAAGGAGGTGTGTGAAACTTTTGAAAGCAGAGGAATCCTATGGCCTTTCTTACATACTTGTCCCTAACACAAGTTAAAGCTCTCTGAGCTTGATGATGTTAAAAAATAAAAGGAGAATATCAACAACCAGGAGTACATGGTGGGGTGGTTTGAATTAGATTGCAAGTCCAACCGCACCTCCCCCACACCTAGTATCCAGCATTTGAACACTTGGTACACTACTAAGGGAAGATTCTTGGTATGGTGCTGTGGAATATTATTTTAACTAGACAAAGATGTGTTACATTTGTTTGTGCTGAAGAATATTACTTTAACTGTGTAAATGTGTGTTACTTTTGTTTATGTTGCATTTGTTTAACTTTGTAAAGATGTGTTGCATTTGTTTCACCTTGCCTAGACAGAAAAAGGATAAGCAGCGTGCAGGCAGAAAGAATAAATAGGAGGAGAAATCAAGGCTAAAGAAGAACAAAAGAAGAGAGGAGAGAATGAAGGGGACATACCTGGGGCAAGAAATCAGGCAGTTGTACACAAACGTAATGAAAAGTAAGATACACTGAAAGAAAGAAAAAAAGTACCAAGGTAAAAGGTAGATAAAGAGAAACAGATTAATTTAAATTAAGAGCTAGCCAGAAATGAGTCTAAATTAGGCCAATCATTCATAACTAATAAAAAGTCCCAGTGTCGGGATTTGGGAGCTGTTTGATGGTCCAAAAGAAAAAGCTTGGTACAGTATGGATTTGATGGGCCAAGTATGTTACTGGAGATGGTCTTAGAAGGTTAAAACCTCATCCTCTTCCAGTTTTCTCTCTCTACTTCCTGATTGCATTTGAAGATGTGAGCTCCCAGCTTCCTGCTTCAGACTACATGTATGTTGCTTGCTGCCATGTCTTCCTGCAATAATGGTCTCTTATCTTCCTAGAACCATAAGCCCAAATAAACTCTTTATTCTATAAGATGCCTTAGTCATGGTGTTGTAGCGCAGCAATAGAAAAGTAACTGTATACATAAATTTTGAAGGATGGAAATCATTTAACAATTGAAACAATAAATTCTTCATCTGCGTAATTACTAGCCCTCTCATCTTGTCTATCCTTCTCTTTCAAGCATGGTAAAGAGTTCAATGAAAAGGACCAACATGGAAATTTTTGCTCATTAACATTAGTAAGTGTCAAATTACCATAGGGTATCCCATATAAATGCATAAATATTATGTCTCATTAATTTTTTAATAGTGATCATAAGTATGAAATAGCGCGACTGCAGGCTCCAGGCATACAATGAACTATTCATGACATAATTTACCTATTATAGTATAGCGCCTACACTACAGGATGGTACACGAGCCAGGAACTAAGCTGGAGACTTAAAAGTGCAGACACAGACAGACAGAGAGACACGGGGACACGGGGTCATCCTTGATACAAGAATGCCAACTTTATTGTGCTCAGGGGCAGCTTATATAGGGATCCTTAACTGATAGACACACCCCAGCTCTCGGCATCTTTCAGCCGCAGGCCCACCAGAAATCACTCCCTTGTCATCAGGGTCTCATGCTCAGAGCAGTTGCAGGCTGCTCAGAACACAGGTAAACAAGTTGTTTACAAGAAATTCAGAGTCTGGTGGTCCACAGCCCACAACATTATAGTTTTCCAAATTAAAGGCATTCTTTTTCTTTCTGGAGGGATGATAGTAGTACCCAAACTACATTAGGCACTCTCAATTATTTGGCATTTAAGTCCATAGTTAAAACCTCTTACTAGGCACACAGCAATGCTAAAATAGTCTGTCATAAAACTTTCTGCAGACTAATTAAAAAAAAGATGGCACTTGGCTGACTATATCACTTTTATAGCAGCCAATCTTTAGGCAAAGCAGACACAGGAAGCAGCAGGAGAAAGTAGGTGGTTCTTGGCACTTCCCTAATCAAGAAACAATGCATATCGTGTGCTTGTGTAACAGGAGACAGCATTAGTTTTCCAAAGCAGTTTTGCCTAGCACAAAAGTTCACAAACAAACAGAGAATGGGGAGGGGAGGCGAGAGCAAAGAATGCAATAGGACTTGCTATGTATTCTGATAGAAAGCACTAACATACAAATGGGGAGAAAGAAAGGGAATGGATCACCATCAATGAGAGTAGTAAAGCACAGCAAGCCTTGAGGTGAGTCAGAAATTATGGAATAACGGTCAAACTACCAAGACTGCTATTTTTAAGAACTGTGTTCATGTAGCCTTAAAATCCACAGTCATATCCCTTCTGTGCCCATGGCACTTTTGCAAATGGTCACATATCTTCCCTACTATTTCATGGCAGCAATTCAAAGAATTTTAACTTGGGATATTTCAGTAACATTGAAACAAACGGTCCCTGAACTCTGTCTTCTAAATTATACATAAGCATAGTGCAAATGTAGGTCAGGTCCAAAACATCACCATTCCACAGGAATACTGGCTCTTCTGGTTAATTTAGAACAACCCCAAGGTTTAGGCTCTTAGGCAGTATAGAACACTGATGGATTAAAATACAGGTTTTTATAATCACATTGGTCCTAAATGCCAAGTTCACTGTTGCAGATTCCCAAGCAAGTTACTTAGCTGCTCTGAGCCTTTCTTGTTCCTACAAACTGATGCCTGTCAGGATGAAATGTGTTAAGATTCAGAGTGAGACAATTCACCATCAATCTTAGAACATCCTTGTACATTAATGTTGTGTATGTCAAGACAAAAAGGTGCAGCTGGGATTACATACAGGCTATTTCCCAGGACAAGTAATTTTCAGAATGAGGTAACATCTCTCAATCCCAGCAAAGACCCAGCTGTGTGCTTGTCACTATTAAGAGACAAATCCCTCACGTGTTGTTCAACTGTAGCAGAACTAACTTCCTGTACCCATCATCCATGTCTACCCTATCAGATTTAAGATTATGTTGAACCTGAGTATCGTGCAGACATGTTGCTCTTACATTTTCAATGACAGTATTCTTCATGTCTGACCTAGAAGTCTTAGGTATTCTGCAATCATTTGTGAAATGGGAACAGTAGGTACAAAGGATAACATCTCATACTTGGCATGATTCTTAAAGATTTATTTGTAATTAAAAGCATGGGGAGTTGGTATGTGCACATGAGTGTAGGTATTCAAAGAGGCCAGAAGAAGGCACTGGATTTCTGGAATTACAGGCAGTTGTGAGCCAACAGACATCGAGGCATGAAATTTGGGTCCTCTCCAAGGCCAGTGCTCCTAACTGATGAATCATTCCCCCAACCCTCTTTGTATGGCTCTTCAAAAATATATGTAATGAATCCAGAAAAGCAACCAGATACAATATGATATTGAGTATCACTGAATTATCTCTGGATAGCCTGAATATTTGGTTAATGAACCACAGAAATGGTTCAATGCTTAGAATAACCTAGAATGAAGCTAACACTCTCTAGAAAGAAATATATGGATAAAAGAATGTTGCTCACTGGACTAGAATAAGTCAGATTCTAGAAACAAAACAAAACTATAAAGTCAGATGGGATATTCAGTTTTTAATATTCAGCCTAAACAGTGATTTTCATACTTCCTAATTTCAATATAACTAAAATCTAGACATAATGCATTTTTCTTAAAGCAGATTCATTGCAATTCTTAATAATCATTGATCCTTAATATGTAGAAGCTGAAAGAAGCCCATGCAGATCACCTATTTTTAACCCCTTTGTTGTATAGAACAAACTGACACATTAAAAAATAGTATGTGCCCATAAATACATTTTAAAGTTAGTTCATTTCTGAGAAATTTCCTCAAATAACCAAAAACAATCTCTTTTAAACAATAAGATGACAGACATATCCTAGCTAACTCATTCCAACTCTGAATAGCATAGGAAGTACTTTTAGATCCTACAAAATACAGTCCAAGGTCTTAACGTGTACTATGTGTTAAGATAAAACATGGAGTTTCCACTAGCTCACGGCAACACGCTTGGTGATGAGTATGAATGGGAAATGCTGTTACAGAAATATCTGACACATTCAACAACTCATTTAACATTCAATGACAATTCTACATTGACAGTCTTCAAAAAAACTAGTAAACATGATGAGGAATATGATCTTCAGTGCTAGAAACATTCAAGTGATAACATTATTTTAAGGGGAAGAGGGAGTTAAAAGCCCGAATCTGCAATGTAATACAATAATACACCTTGATCTATAATTAGCTGAACAGAACTGGAATGACGAGTGTGAAACACTGGGCATACAGCCCTGTACATTCCCTACTTTCAGTTATAACTAAAACCTCATTTCATTTGATATAGAGACAGGGCTACTTAAAATTTAGGGTGTAGTCTCAGGCCAACTCAGTTTATATTAAAAATGGAGGGTTTGGATCTCACAATAGCATCTAAAAACCATTTGATAGAGCAACTATAGGCTGTACTGGAAAAGTGTAAGAATTTAGAGATAGCAGAACTTAGGTACACTCTGCTTTAGTAAAACAAATACATGAAATATCTGAGCCACCTAACGTGGATAAAATCCAGGCCTCTTTTCTTTGCTTACCATAGTAAACTTATTCTTCCATTTAAAGACCATTAGATTCAACCAAAGAGGGGAGAAATGGAAGCTACTGCAGTGCCAATGACAAATGATCTGTGACGGCAACCTAAGAAAGGTTATTTTCACTCATAAATGTTTTACATACACACTGACTCGTCTGGAAAACATTGATTTCATAATGAAAAGTACCAGACTGCAGAGCATATTATAAGAAGTCCTGTCTCTGCCAATCCCATCTTAACATTCTGTATGTTCTCGCCTTGTATCATGGGTGATGTAAATGAAAAAACATTCAAGTTACAGTACAAACTTCAAAAAAGTACAGTTTTATCCATATGATCCATGACTATGTTAAGCTCTTTGAAAATAATAATGTCAAGAAAATCACTGTGAGGAGAACAGAAAGAGCAGAGGCTTAGTTGAACTTTGAGCCTAGGACCTCAAGGACATGGTCATCCATATGTAAGGATTGAGAATTTAAAACCTAAAGCAGTCAGGTATAAGACAATATATTACATAGACATACACATAATATGCCTAATCAAATGAATGGCAAATGAAATATACCTATTGCAGAAGATTGGAGAGGTAGCTTCGCTGTAAAGACAGCTTGTTAGTCTTCCAGAGTACCTGTTTGGTCCTTAGCACATCTGGCAGCTCACAAGTACCTATAACTCCATCTCCTGGGATCCGATATACTCATGCACACATATGAACATAAAAATATGCATGATTAAAATTAAAGAATAATTTTCTTTAAAAACATCTACCCTAAATGAACCATTCAGCCATGCCCTGTGCTTGCTGAATTTTCATCCACGTATAAAAATAAAATCTATTTGGTTTTAAGTACATCACCCAACCCATACAAGACATTTGTGTGAAGTAGAAAAATACTCTAGCAAGACAGAGTCTTGTGCCTGGCATATGATGGAAATGGTGTGATCTCCATGATCTGATACCCTTGTGTAGGGCCCAACCCTACATAATGACACTGCTCTATTATATGATACATGCTATTAAAGGTCAAGATATAAACGCACAATGCTTTGCTATCTGCATATAGAACCTTCCTAAATAGCTCTGACAAGCATAATATGCTATTAAACATTTCAGATTTTACTAGTGATTAATTTCAAAGCACATAAAACAAGACATCCATAACTTAACTTCCCTTAAGCAAAACAAAAGGAGAAAATGCCAGCTGCCTATGGTGCCCCAAAAATTATCACTCATTTACATTTATGTGTCCAGAGGGCAATCAGCCACTTGACTGGGTCAGTAACTGCTCAGTCAAGAAAGTAAGGAGGGGACATATTATACAAGACTAAAATTATTTAAAAGTTTATAAAGTTTGAGAAATTATACACATATTAGTTTTCAGCACTGTAACAGCAACAAACTGGTATCTAAAGAGTGATGGTTATACAATTTCTTAAAACCATCTGTGGAGAATCTAGACCATTTGCGCAAGTTGATCTACCCCAACAATCTGCAGAGCCATCGCCTCATTAATATAGCATGGTTTTCAAGGAAAACTCCAAATATCTATGAGAAAAGAAGATGGTAATTCAGATTTCCTGGCAAAGGTTCACCGACCCAGTCAACTAGATGCACATCTAGAGTATGTCAGTGTGACTAAATAACAAAGAAAGCTCTCTGAGGTGCCAAATTGGCATTTATTTGTAAGAAAAGTACAGGTAGTTAGCTGAGCTGTGTTGGTGTACGCCTTTAATACCAGCACTTGGGAGGCAGAAGCAGGCAGATCTCTGTGAGTTTGAGGCCATCCTAGTCTACAAAGTAAATTCCAGGATAGCCAGGGCTACACAGAGGAACCCTGTCTCAAAAAGCAATCAAACAAACAAGCAAAAAATACAGGTAGTAACCTAAACATGTTATTGTGTGTGTACATGTGTCGAATAATTCTATACATCTCTTAAATATATATAGAATTCAAGAGTATGTTCCCATTTGCTCAGCTATCTATAGCACTTCTCTAGTAGAAAAATTCTTCCACACAAACTCCACTTCACATGTCACAGAATGAAGAAAGTGAAACCAGAAGTCTAAATTTGGTATATTTTCTATGATACAGAGTAGTTATTCCAGTCTACCCACACTTGAACAGATAACTCTTATAGATACTTTTACAAAATTACAGACAAATGTCAACCTAACTTAGATTGATATTTCTGTAGAGTAACTTTGAACAATATTAACATTATTTAAAGCTATATTTATCTAAGGAATGTTTGGAGCCATATATATTAATTACACAGGCATTAGATTAAAAATTTAATTATGTTTGAGGTAATTGAGGATACTTGATTATGAGTTGAACACTGGACAATACCAAGGGTTGTATTAATATTTTAAAGATGTGACAGTGTCATAGTGATAATTTTTTTTATTAACAACTCTTCAATTTATTCAAAGCAATTCAGTTTCAAAACTTAAGTTACAGCAGTCAGAAAAAAAAGGCAGAACACACAATCAGTACTGCCTGTTCTTGTGTTTAACACTGCGGTGGCTTTATTCAAAATACAGCTGCACAAAAGCATAGTGTTTTTGAGAATTCAGTAATTTATAGAGGTGCACAGTGAAGTCTGTAGGAGTAGAATGACATGATATTCAGAGTGTGAACTAAAATCTCTGGCAAGGAAAAAACAAAGGACACGTAAAGTAAATTTAGAAAAGCTAGAGTTCTAACCACTCTACCTAGACAATAGATAAATGGTAGGTCATCATATTACATTCTTTTTTATTTACATTGTTATAAAATATTTCAACTTAGTCTTATTTTTCTCTGAATAAAGAGACCCACAAAGTAGGGGTAAATTAAAAATTCCTCAAAATGTTGAACGGACATTTATCAAAACGTGTGGCTATCTATAGGCAACTACCACAGCACAACAAATAGCTTTTTTAAAAAAATATTATGAGCTAAGAAAGGAACTCAGATGGTACCATGCTTGTCTAACAAGCATGAAGCTGTAGGCTTAATTCCTAATGTCTCATAAATTGAGCATTAGTGGAACATGCCAGTAATCCCAGCATTCAGGAGGCAGAAGCAGGAGGATAAGAAGTTCAGAGTTACCTTCAACTACATAGACAGTCTGAGACCCTTCTTGAGTATATAATACTCTGTCTCAAAAATAAAGGACTGTAATCAAATCCTCCTGCCCCTGAGGCGAGCATCACAATTACCAGTGACCGAGTCAATGGCCATTTGTAAGTAATTTCTTCCTAATACTGTGTTTGAGTTCTATATAGGTTGTCTGATACAATTAGAAGCTTCTCACTTATGAGAGGCACCACTTTATAGATACCAAACAATAAAAAAGGGAGACTCATTTACTCATGATATGGAAAGCAATGGAACACCCTCTTCCCAGAATAATTCAGTAAAATCTTGATTAAACCAAAGACAGCACAAATGGTGATGAGTTAAAAAAAATTGTGTTTTCTACATTACTTCACAAAAAGGGCGCCAATATCTTCTTCCCCAGGCCACCTACAGGAAGCAAGTATCTAGATTTGTTTAAGGTTCTGTTTAAAACTATAGTCAACGTTTACCACCCGAGAGTAAATCAGATTCAGTCTGATAAGGTCATAAGGTTCAACTTGGAGAGAACACATTTCTTTCTGTTTCTGAGGTTCACAATAAACAATCATCTGAAAATTTGTATCAACTCTTACATGCATCAATTGTGAGCTGTCTTCCACAACGGGTATCGTCCATATGAAACCAAATTAGGTTGCAAGATTACAGCAATGTTTTTATGTCACATAACCATCAACTTAGCTTTTTCTGTCTTCAGAAAAAAAGAAGAAGAATGTAACACAGACCCTAAATCTGACAGACAGAAGGAACTTGAAATGAGAAAGATCTGGGTCTTTGATGATAACCATTTCAATGCTAAGGCTACACAGTAATATACTAATCAGGTGGGCTGATTCATATAAATTAACATATATTATTATATACTATTTTCAGAGCCTGCTGGTATTTACAGTGTTGGTTAAGATCAGGTGAGAAATGAGTAAGATTTCACTTAAATGACATGTTGCTACTGGCAAAGTTCTTAGTACTTACAGTGAAATCTAAGGAGGTTTATAATTATAAATTGTTTAAAAAGGAACAAAAGAAGTGAAAGATTGAATAGCTTTCTACTTTTAAGAGTCCCTGAAGCATAATGACTCAGTGCTATAGATAACTTCCACAATAGAGGTGACAGCTTTTAAACTTACCTCTAAGTCAATCCCCATAACACCTGAATGACTCAGTTTCCTTATTTGTACAAGATCACTAAGCTCCTTGACATGCCAGAATGTCATACGTACCTACTGAATTTTTTTAAGAAAAATTTTAAATGCCTGAAGTTGATCAATTCAAAGAAAACATGTTCTTTAAAAATTTAGAGTGTGGGCTGGAGAGATGGTTCAGTGGTTGGAAGCACTTATTGCTCTTACAATGACCTAAATTTGATTCCCAGCACCCACATAGTGGTTTCAAAACCCTAAGAAACTCCAGTTCCCAGGGGACTTGATAGCCTCTTCTGACCTATGCACACACCAGGCACATACATGGTGCACATACATATGTGCAAGCAAAAACACTCATACACATAATACAAAATAAATTAATCTAAAATTTAAAAAACAGTAAAAAAAAAACTTGAGTGAACAAGTTAAGCTCACATTTACAGTCACTCAGAAGAAAGGATGATTAGTAAAAGGACAGAATATATAATGCTTCAAGACCAAAGGGAATTAAAGAGAAAAACAGGAAATCAATCAACAAATACCAGATTTCGGTACTTTATACAATAATAATATTAGGAATTTCAAACCTCAAAACTGACATGAAATTCAACATGCACAAAAAATATTTTTTTCTAAAACTGGGTATTGAGCCTCATGATTGCCAGGCAAGCACTCTAACATGGAGCTACGCCCCAATTCCATAATCACATTTGATTCAGGTGATATAAGGGGCTAACAGTAATATGTATTGCTATAACATTATAGAATTTCCTAAATGTGTTCTTAATGTTTACTGTATTTTATCTAAGCCCCTTTGTCTGGCAAATCAGACAGACAAGGTGGCATGTTTTTGTAGTTCCAGCTCCTGAAGAGACAGTGGCAAGAGGATCACCTAGGGTCAGGAGTTAAAAAATAGCCTGGATAACAGAAATGCAGGATCATGTCTCAAAAATTAAACTAGTATTTGGGGCAGAAAACCATTTCTCTGACTGGCAGATATTAATTAAAGACCTGAAATTTCTGGTATTAATGCTCATTAAAGATCACAAGCAAATAAAATACAGAAAAGAGACTGAAACCAAGAATTTTTGACTCTACAGTCCATATCGTTTTAGATTAATCTGAAGACTCCTAGTAATAACAGCAAACTGTTACTTGGTGCTTGGTAATGTCAGTACAATCTCTCTGCATGGGAGTTCTGGCTCTGACATCAGAAGAATCTAAACAAACAAGAGGAGGAGGGAGTTTCCCATGACCCTGAAGAGGTTGTCTGAACTTCTAACTCAGAGAAAAGACAGAGGAATCAGGCATGTAGGCTCCGGTCATAATCCATGCATTTGGGATATGGAGGGTGACAGGATCCGATATTGGCCAGCCTCAGGAGCTACATAGTGAACTCAAGACCAGACAAGGAACTGAAGCAAACCCAAAAAGAAACAGGAGAATGAACAGGAATGTTCATTTGATAATATACATATGTACATACTAAAAAAAACCCTATAACACATAAAAGATAAAAATTTGGGGTTGGGGATGTTACTTGGTTGATAAGAGTGCTTACTTAGCACATATGAAGCCCTGAGTTGAGTCCTCAGCAACACATAAACCAGATACAGCATGCAAGCACATAATCTCAGCATTTGAAGGAAGTAGAAGCAGAAGGATAAAAAGTTCAAGATCACCCTGAATAACACAGGCAGTTCAAGGCCAGCATGGAATAAATGAAATTCCATCTTTAAAAAAAAACTATCACTTTTATTTTTATTTTTTGTTTTTGTTTGGTTTGCTGTTGTTAAATCTCTTTTCAACAATATAAGTCCCAATATATGTGACCTATAGAGACAAAAAGTCCACAGCTAATAATCATTGGCTGGTTTACAAGAATAAACATAAAAAAGGAACCATGCCCAGAAGCACTTTGAAATCTCTGTAAAGCGAGATCAGTCTATAACACTGAAACTCATGACAGCTAAATGTTCAGAAGAAGGAAGAGCCTTCTTCCTCAGTAAGATGAAATATCAGTGAAGGTTTAAAGGAAGACAGCACCAAGCTGGGCTATGAAAGCACTGCGATTCATTAAAGACAAACAAAGATGCTTCCAACTTGGTGAGACTACCCAGGGTGGTGTCAGGAGGGAGAGGAAATGGGAACTAGATGGATAAAGAAATGCGGTGCAGGGCAAACATGAGAATCTACTGGAACCCAGGACTCTAAATGGCAAACTCCACCATGCCATTCTGCTTCTCCTGACTGGCCTTCCTCCCTCCATTCTAGCCTCCCTTTCTAGGAAATTCTCCTCAGGTATAAATTTCTTTCTGAAAGACATGTCTAATCAGGGAACTCTCATTTCTCCAACAACTTACTCTGACTTTCAGAAAGAAAGGTGAAATTCCAACAAGACACACAAAGATATACTATGGCCTAGAGCCCAAGCTTTTGTGGCCAGGTCCACTAATAAATATAACTTCATTTTGTGTCTGCCGTATTTTTGTTTCAGGCACTCATATCTAGTTTGAACATTTTTTATTAGCATATTTCTACATCTATCTAACTTCGTATATTCTGCCATTTTTTTTATGTAGAATGGCTTCCCCACCCCAATTCCTTACCTCCCACCCCGAACCCCTTTCTTCATTTAAAACCCTATTCACACCTTGGTGCACGTCTTCTACTATAAGCCTTTCTCTTTTTTTAACCTTTTATTTATTTTTGTGAGTTTGACAGTATGCATTTTGATCCCATTTATCTCCCCATCCCTTCATATGCCCTCTGCACTTGTAACCTTCCCCTCCAAAAAATAAAACAAAATAAAATTTAAGAGAAAAGGAAAAAAAGAAAAATTATCACCATGGAAGCTGTAGTGTGGGTCACTGAGTCACACAGTATACCCTTTAGTCCACATATCTTAACTTGCAAGTGTTCATTGCAATGAGTCATGGGTCTGGTTCGAGGCCTCTGGCTTCTGCTACACTTATGATACTGAGTCCTCACTGGGACTCCTCTTGTTGCCCTGGGCTGTGGAGATCAATCCTGCAGTTTTGAATCTGCAGGTCCAGCCCACATGCTCCAGATCATAGATGGGTTGGATATTGGCATGTACCGACTCATAGCCCTTGTTCTGTGCCTGGGTGGCTGCAGGGTTCATCAGCTTACCAGCTCTCCAGCTCTCCCCCAACCTCATCACCATGGTTGAACTCCTCAGCACTGCCTCAGTTGCAGCACTCACAAAAGCGGGCCCTGTACCTTCATACATAAATACATAAAGGTACAGTTTTTAAAATCTAGTTTGGCTGGGCAGTGGTGGGGCATGCCTTTAATCCCAGCACTTGGGAGACAGAAGCAGATGAATCTTTGAGTTAAGAGACCAGTTTGGTCTACAGAACAAGTTTCAGGAAAGCCAAGGATACACAGAAAAACCATGTCTATAAAAACCATGGAAAAACAAAATCCAATTTGACTAAAATGCTCCTTTGTGACATTCTTATAACACTCACATATAATTGCCTCCCGTCTCTGCTTCACTGGACTAGGAGTAATTTTTTAAAACAAGGTCACGCTCTATAGCTCAGGCAGGCCTCAAATGTGAGATGTTCGTACTTCAAGAATGCTGGAAATACATACAGGTATGCTCCATTATGCCTGGCCTGCCTATGAGCACTTTCATTTCACCAAACTTGGAAGTTATAGTTAGTACTTGGTAAACAAATTGTGTACATAAACCATTAAGTTCAGAAATTATTTAAAATCAAAACATAATTCATCAACTGTAAAAAAAATAACCAAATGCTCAGTTACATAGTAACCAGAATATTAGTGTGCTATTATAAATAGTTTTTAGTTAACAGCTAAACATTCTAATTCTGGCTCCAATCTACCTCTCCTGCCTATCAAAACAAGTTATTAATTTCACTATCAAAAAAGCAATAGCTTCAGAAATTAAACAGGCAGAAAATCAAAATACAAAAGTTTCAAGTAATGTCAAGCTACTCTATATCTACCATCTTATGATAGAAGATGGAGGTATTAGATACACCTTAAAAATGTCCTCCTCACTCTCACTCGTGTGTGTGTGTGTGTGTGTGTGTGTGTGTGTTTGCACGTGTATGCATATCTTTGTAGAAGCCAGAGGTCAATCTTGGGGGACATTCATCAGAAGGTACTTCCCTTTTTGAGGCAGTCTCTTTCAAAGGAATCTGTGACCCCTTTAGTTAGGCTAGGCTGACTGGCCTGTAAGCTCCAGGGACTGGCCTGTCTCTTTCTACCCCCAGCACTGGGATAACAAATGTTTGCCACCAGACCAGGCTTTATACCAGATTTCTAGGCATCAAACTCAGCTCCTCATGTTTGCATGCAAGCACTTTACCAATTGAACTATCTGTCTAGCTCCAACATTGCATTCTCTTATGGTTGAGAGAATTGCTTTAAATATGTGAGCTGCAGGACAGAGCTTCTTCCTTACCTTCTCTAGGGTACTTTCTCTCCTATTCAGTTTAACAAAATACAAGCCATGTTGATATCAAACTAATAATCAATCTAAGAGCCGTACTGTTTAATAGCATGTTACTATGTTGGACTAACCAGAAATTTATATAAAATCTAAAACTCTAATATTAATATATTATTTAAACTGTGTTGGGTTATTGAAAGAACTGTGTTGGGTTATTGAAAGAACTGTGTTGGGTTATTGAAGAACTGACTCCCCAAATAGAAAGATGGATGGATGAATGGATGGATGGAAGGATGGATGGAGGAGTGTGTGGACTGATGGATATAGGAGGATTCATTAGAAGGATACATATCTGAAAAAACTGAAATAGATTCTGTTAAGATTTGACTCAAATAACTTTAAACAGAAGTCATTACAGTTCTGAATGGCCAATGTGAAAAAGGTCTCACTGATAGCCATCAATAAGCTGAGAATATAAATAGCTGTCACTTTGCCTACAAAAATGTACCCTATAGTCTCATTTTTCCAGATCCACAAGCAACTAAATGAATGCAATTGCATCACAAGTCTAATAGTTTAAAAAGCCATTAGACTACAGTGATCCAGTTAATTTTTTAACATGGCAGAAACTTCTGTCATGGCTGAAGAGTGCATAGATATTGTGACCTAAACTTTTCATCCCAGCAGGATTTCCTTGTATGACTCTTCCTTGTTCCCAGTGTTTTCTCTTCTCCCTTCATCAGACTCCTCAATTCTCCCACCGTCATCTCCTTTGCTGTCTTTTGAATTGCAATGTTTCTTTTTCTTTCTACAAGTCACAGATGGTTGTAAAAAACTTAACAAAAGGCATGAAACCCAGAAAAATAAACATTTCCAATTTTTGTCATATAATTTGAAGAGTTTTGAACCCCTAACGGCAGAATAACCCAGACAAATAATTTCTATTGCCATATGGCTATTTTACAATCACACAGAACTCCTTTACACACACTCATAATTGAGAATTATAGTCTACATAAGATATAGCATTAGTGTTTTAAAATTTAGCCTAAAGTCTTATACTTGCAAAACTTTAAGTTAAGAATCTCAGGTGAACTTTTCCCTAAAAAGTTTACCAAATCATATTTTGGTCAAACTATTTGTCTGAAAATGTGCCATACTGCATTCCTGTTTTTATTAGTGTGACATGTTTGTTTATAGAAATCCTGTAAAGCTCAAAAATATACTTGGGGGGGGGAGAAAATTCATGTCAGTATTATGCTCTGGGTTCCAATACTTGATGTACTGCATCAAGCTATGTTCACTATGGAACAGTGAAGTTGGCTGGGAACTGAAAGTGATGCTATCTCATAATCATCTAGCTACCTTGTCAAATCAAGGAAAACATGAAAGAGGAAATAGGACAAACAGCCAAAGCGTGGGAAGAATATTACTACGGTGTTCTTACTAATTGAGATAAATGTTTTTTCCTTTAGCGTCCTCCAAAGTAGAAGATTCTTACTAGATGAATAAAACTACTTATGGAAATTATCCTTTAACTTTTCTTTTTAATTAAACTTTTTACTGCTGACCAGTTTGTACCGGGACAGGTGTGGGGGAAGATAGAAGTAAGATCATTCTTTTACCACAAACTGGTAAATTTCAAAGCCACATCATTAAAACTTTGACTACTTGGTTGGGTTGGGCATGGTAGCTCGTACTCATAGAAAGTTCCAGAATAGCCAGGACTATCTAGAAAGACCCTGTCTCAAAAAGAAAAACAAAACAAAAACAAGTTAAATTCATTCAACTCTAGAAATACACTCAGATCTGTTTTCTCGAATTCATTATGTTGCAGGCACTCATTATGACTGTGATAGTAGAGAGAGTCAAAAAGGCTGTCCATTTCTTTATTTGTAAACGTGGGGGTAATAGGACAGACACATTAAGCAAGTAATTTCTAGATCTATCTCGGGTTTGTATGGAATTGATGATATTTTAAATTTGCAATATTAATCTAGCACAAGTCCTTTCCCACATAATGGATATGTCCTAATGTCTGACCCCTGTTTTCCTGTATCGACAGTCTGTAATAGGAAAGCAAATAGGAGCCAAAAGAGAAGTGCAAGTCCAGACCAAATGGCCAGATGCCACAGGAAATGGTTTGAGTTGCATGTCACTGTCTCACCCTCTCTTCTATTATAATCAAGTTGTTGCTTACAGCTGGAATATAGACATGCAACATGTGGTTTGTGCTTGGGATGTGGACTGGGAATCTTCTGTTTCAAAAGGCCCATGAGAGGCTGAAAAGTTTATTTGCTGAATCTGTGCTGGAAACCTCTTTCTCCACATTCCACTGAAATTAGAAAGTTTACAAAAAAGAGGAACCCTTTTAACTGATGTGCTGAAGAAACCCCAGTATTTCCCAACCCAATACCAGGCCCCGTAGGTTTCATGTCTTTTAGCAGGAAATGAACTACAGCTACTGGTCCACACTGTCAGGACTGTCAGACACATACAGGGCACATAACTGCTTTTGAGCATTCTCAACCAAGTGGAAACACTCTGTCGGAGTAGTTGGGGGTGGAGGACCTCGCCTAGTCTCCAACTCCCAAGCTCCCCTCAAGCCACAAGGTTCCAAGGAAATGTTTCTTGGGCGAGCACATGGTGGGGGGAACGCACGCAGGCAGGCGCCTCTTCCTTGAATTTCTGGCAAAGTCGAAGGACCGAGAACCTATGTCGTGCTTCTCTTGATTTAAGTAGCTACGAGTGGCTCCGATGTGTTCGAAACGGAGAGGACGGAGGTTTCCCTTGCCCCGGACCCCAAGTGTTAAGAGGCCAAACAGCAACTGACAAGAGGTGGGAGGGAAATGGAATCCCGCAAAGAAGGTTCGCGCCCACAAGTTACACAAACAGCCCTACCCAGAACTCTAGGACGCGACGAGGGGTGTCCCCAAGTCGGGGTGGGGCCTTTCTCCTTCGCAAACTGACACGAGAGAGGGCCGGGTTAAGTGGAGAAAGGGTGTTCTTCCGCCCCCACGCCGTCTCCGTTCCCCGAGTTGCGCGGCGAGATCACGGTTGCAGCTGGGAGGGGGGCCCAGATCCCCCGCGTGTTCCACGGCAGGACGATTCGGGGCTCTCGGGGGGTTGCGGGAGTACTTACCAATTTGGGTTTGTTTTTCGTTTCCTCTTCGTTGGCTGCCCGGTTCCCCGCGCTTCGCTTGTTGCTCCGGCCCACGCTGGGTTCCTCGCCGCCGCCTCCAGCTCCCGACGCCGCCGCCCCGAACTGCTCCATCTTTCTCTGGCCCTGTCACCTGCCGCCCTGGAACCCCACGTCTCCTCAAGGGCAAAAGCCCCTCGGAGCGCTCCGGATGTCCCACGTCCACGGACAGAGAGGATTGCCCGCCAAGCGCCGCTCCCAGGCCCCCGGGTCTCCCCAATCCCAGGCAACCCCGACGCAACCACTCCGGCGCTAGCACTCAGAGCTGGGGCAAGCCCTGCCCCTAAGCAGCTGCAATCACCACGGTCGCCTCCGCCCTCAGGGCGGTGTTAAGGGTGGAGGAAAAGTAGGTGCCTATCTCTTTAAGACGGCCTCAACACACGTGATTCTTCAAAGTGCCCGCTGCCGGTCGTCCGGGCGGGCACCTCAGAAAGCCTCTTCCTACTCCTGGTGCTGAGCCGGCCGGGCTACTGAGCATGCCCGGAGCGGCGACTGGAGCCTAACAGAGGACATTCTGCTGTGGTTAAGCACTGATTTCACTTCCCTTCCTGATTGGCCTAGCACCAAATGGAAGAGAACTAGTCTAGACGGATTAAGGGGAGCCCATTTTAGAGATAGGGAAACTGAGTGAGGAGGATTCTCATTAGCATTTTACTGAGGAGGTCTACTGAGTCTCAAGCTTTCACTACTGTTGGCCGATGCACTTTCCTTAGTCAGAGGGCCCTGAGGGGGTGTGCTCTTGCTACACTCTGTGGGAAGGTTTAATTAGCAAGGCAACTGGCAACGTGTAGGAAAACCACTGGGAGTTCTGATTAATTGCCTAGACAGATTGTATGGGCCAAAGTGGAAAGAGTGGGTGCTTCTGTTTGCCATGATTGCTTTGTGGCCAAAGAAATACAGTCATTGCTTTCTTTCCAGGCTGTTAGTGGTTAAAGCCACCAGCCCCTCACCAAGTAATCCGTAGGGTGATATTAAGCTCTTTAACCAAAGCACCTCTTTCCAGTTTACCATTGAACTGAGTCCTATCTGCGATTTCCCAAGCTAGTTTAGGTTCAGAGTTATTGTGAAGAGTCAATAAGATCTTGTGTGTCATAGCTTTATTTAAAAGATAAATCCCTAGACAACTGCCGGTGTTGTTATGCAGCACCAGCGAGCAGCATACATTGTCTTCAGCACCAAGTTTCATCGCCAGGAACTAGATTTCCCCATTCTTTTTCAAAGGAACCCTTACAAAAGCAGGGTTTGAAAGAACCACTAAACCATCACGAAATTAGAGACCAAGTGTTGGGGGAGCCACTTGTAAAATAAGCTTAAACACCAAATCCATAAGCGTGCCCATAACTGTTAATGACTAAGCTAGCTTTAGGCTGTGAGTCCTTTAGGCCTCCAACAATTAAATTTGAAGTTCGTTATACTGAAATGAATTTGTGTCAGAATGAATAGAGTGAGCATTTATTAGGATGAATTTGACCATCATATGGATGTGGTGACGCAAATAACTTGAACTGTGAATTGAAAGGATTTTAGATATCTCAAAAGAGCTCAAATACCAGCTTTGTCTTTGTCTTTTATCATTAAGTTTCATTTTAATCATGCAGGCAGCAAGTCTTTGTTTCTGAAGTAGCCAGCTACCCAAAAACGGCAGTACAGGAGGTCATGCTCTCAGACACAATGAACAGAAGCTCCAAGATACATTTGCTTTCTTGAAGATCATGCTTAACTTTGAATTTAAGGTGTATTTTGAATTTGAGTCATTACATACATACCACCTAAAGTACTGAGTTAAAAAATAATACAAGCTGCAGAAAGATAATGAATGGTATGGCCAGCAATTTAACATACTTCTTGTAGAAGAAATGTGAGTATAGGTCAAAGCGAGTGGCCACCAAGTTTAAACATTGCTCAATAATCTGTTCAGCAAACATCTTTATGCCAGAGGGTATAAAAAGTTCTCTATGTTGGAGGGCTAAAGCTGACCTAATTTCTGCCCTTTAGGTTACTAGAAGAAAAAGGCTAAAAGAATTGCATCATGGGACAAAAATAGGTGACAGGGAATGCATGCAGTACATATGTCAGAGGCTCAAGAGCACCTTCCCGAAAAAGATAAGGCTTGACTTAACTGTTAAAAGTCTACTTAAAGTCATGAAGTACCAGCAACCAAGTATTACAAATTTAGTTTATTTTCATGGAACTCTTGGGGTATTGGGAAAGGTATTTAGCAAAACTTTACTGACAGATTGCCTTACAAAAAAAAAAGGAACCAGTGATAGCATATGCAAAGACCCCATAGTTTAAATAAACAAACATAAACCTAAGGTGGAGGATTGTTAAAAGAGGAGACACAGCAGGGCATACTGGCACACTGAGCAAGCAGAGGCAGGCAAATCTCTATGAATGTGAGCCCAGCTTGCTCTACATAGCAATTCCAAGAGAGTCAAAGTTATAGTGAGACATTGTCCCAGAAAACCAAATAAATAAATAAAATAAGAAACACAATTGAACATTGTTATCTGAACAAATATGAAGCCTCTGACTTGTACACACCACTGTTATTTTTAAAAGTGGAGGGAGGGGAGTTGGTTCATATTGTAATATGAATTAATTCTCTATGACATGTATATATGGACTTGAAAGCAAATTGATATTTTAACTGCAATGTTGACTTCCACTGTCCTCAGCCTACACTAAACTCCATTCACTAACTAATTGGACACCTATAAAAGATCTGTAATCTCTACCAATGGTAGAAAGTGTGTCCCTAATGTGACTTACATTTGGCTTTATTGTGGCTATCTAAGACCCTGTCTTAAGTCTTGCCATTTGTTTTTCAGCGTTTTGCTCTATTTAATGTGAAAAGTAAATTATAAACCAAATACACAAGCAGATACTTTTTTTTCTTTTTTCAGGAATCAGGGTCATGGGTCTCTCTTGGAAACTAACACACAAAAAAGAAAACAGTAGCCTCAGGCAAGGATACTTGTCCCTTAACTATGAGCCTAGCCTTTCAACCAACTGCTGTCTTAGCTGATCTCACTTCACCTACATTCCTGTAATTTTTTTTCCTTCTTGTGACGCACAAATAGGCTAGCGGGGGTGGGGGTGGAGGGAGGAGGATGTCTTTTCTCTGGCACCAAAAAGGAAGGTATTCCCATCAACTAGAGTATCAGAAGGATACTTTAGACCTATTGATGCCCCAGTTTCTCCCTGTAGTTTGTCATGAGTATCACGTCAAGTCCCAAATCAGTTATCGGAAGAAAGAAAAGTATCTTTCTTCAGACTGACCTTAAAGACATTCATTACCCCAGGTTCTCATCTAAACAGTCTGTCATTCACAGAAAAATTAAACACAAATGAGAAAAAAGAGAAAACAACAACTCCAAGGTCACAGCAAAATATTTGTAAATCATTGGACGACTAAAAGTAAAATAGTTTTTGCTAAGCATATATTATGTGGCTAGCTATCATCAAACTAAATGCAAAGCAGATTTAAACAAGGGGGAGAAGAGGTGTCAGAACTACTGCTGTATCTCCTCCTAGAGAAGCTCTAGATTTTCTTGGTTGTCATTTTGTTTATTTGTTTCACAAAAAAAAAAAAACCTACATACTACAGGTAACAGGGCTTCCAGAAAATGGTCAAACAAGTCCACTTAAATGTGAAACAACTATCCTAGTAAAAATAGTCTGGTGATTAAATCTTCACTGGCATTTAAATGCAGCATAAGTCATCTATGTAATGTCTCCTCCCTGTTGTTTGTTCCCATTGGCATTGAATTTTAGTAGATGCCATTATCAGAATTTTAAATTGAATTGAAGAGTAGTCAACTTTTTTTAAAAAAAAATACATTGGTAAAAGGTCTTCCCAGCTTCACTGAGTGCACATAGCTTTGCCATACCGTTTCATATGGTTGAAAACTTAAAGGTTGAAGTCATTAAACCAGTGGATAGTATGCTGAAGACAGCATTTTATGCTGGATTCTTCAAATTAAAGTTTTTGTATGACTAAGTGGGCTTGAATATGTGGAAGTTGGCTTATGATTACTTGGAAGATTAAAGTGCTAAGAAAATTCATCAATGAAACAATTGGACTTTCAGATTATTTTGACATCATTCTCCAGTTTAAGAATTGCTACAGTTACTATTTGTGGTACACAGACACTTAGAATGGAACAACCTATTAAATATAAAAATTTCCGCCTTCACTCAACCTAAAATCTACTTGAGGAAACGAACAAAAGAATAAAAGGCTAAGCACAGTGTGGCAGATCCTATTTGTAATCAGAGCACTTCAGAGGCGGAGGCAAAAGATTAAGAGTTCAAGGGCAGTCCCTGCAAAATCATAGTGAGTTCAAGAGTCTAGTGTACATAAGATAATGTTTATGAATGAATGAATGAATGAATGAATGAAGGAGAGATGATGAGACAGAAGAAAACAAAAGTGTTTTGCTGGCTAGTTACATGTAAACTTGACCTGAGCTAGAATCATTTTGAAAAAGGGAACCTCAACTAAGAAAATGCTCCCGCCTGATTGACCTGTGGGCAAGCATGTGGAGCATTTTCTTAAGTTATGGTTGATATGAAAGGGCCCAACTGCCACCACTGGGTTCTATAAGAGAGCAGGCTGAGAAAAGGGGCCCAAAGGCAGGTAACAAAGTCAGAGACAGCCCCTGTCCTCCACCAACTGCTAGGAGTCCCACAGGAAGACTAAGCTGCACAATTGTAACATGTGCAGAGAGCCTAGGTCAGTCCAAGGCAACCTTCCTGGTTGTCAGTTCAGTCTCCATGATCCCCGATGAACCCAGGTTAGTTGATTCTATGATTTTTCTTGTGATGTCCTTGGACCCTCTGGGTCCTACAATGCTTTCTCCCCATCTTCCCTAGGATTTCCCGAGCTCTGACTAAAGTTTGGCTATGGGTCTCTGCACCTGTTTCCGTCAGTTGCTGGGTGAAGCCTGCTGATGACAATCGGGGTAGGCAACAGTTCTCATACAGCCTCAATGGAGAGGAGGTGCCTAGTCATACTGCAACTTAATACACTAGGGCTGACTGATATACACGGGAGACCTGCCTTTTTCGGAAGAAAAATGAGGAGTGGGTGGGGGCAGGGAGGGTAGTTGAATGGGGGGACTGGGAGGGGAGGAGAGAGGGAGGGGAAACTTTGATTGGTCTGGAAAAACAATAATTAATTTTTAAAAAAAAAACAAAAGCAGGCTGAGCAACCTGTGGGGATCAAGAGAGTAAGCAGCACTCCTTCATGATCTCTGCATCGACTCCTGCCTCCAGTTTTCTGCACAGCATGGGTTCCTGCCTGTCCATGAAGTGTTGCCTGGATGTATACAATGAAATAAAGCCTGACCTCTCCAAGTTGCTTTTGGCCATGTTGTTTCATCACAGCATTAGCAACACTAAGACAGATGCGAAAGGCAAGAAAATTATCTGCCTAACTTGGAGAAGTGACCCAAAATATAGCATACTAAAGAGAAAGGAGGAGACAAATTAGGTCTAGAATAGATGAAGTTTTCTAAAATTGTTGCTTGTGCTGCTGAACTTTGAATCAGAAATCAGACTTGGAAAGGCAAAACAAAGAAAGGGCATAAGGAAAAGACAACATGTGGAATAGCCTGGAAATGTTGACCAATGATGTTCAAGGCCAATGAACCTATGCTAGAATAAGACCATGAGTGTTGCATAATACTGGGAAACATATTCAACCCATGTCATAGCCTTTTCCCAGTATGCAAACAGATTTGAGTATAAGACACAGTGGCATTCACTGATAAGGATCTTTAGCAAGGAAGTTATAAAACACAAAACATTTTAGGAGCAGTTTTGGCAATGGTACTTGAAATAAATTTGAAAACTGATTTTTCAAAACAATGTTTCCTTTAGTAGGGATGCAGCAGAGCAAAGTCCAGCTGACTCCTTTGGCTGGTTCTCCACTTGGCTTCTTTGCCACCCCCTGAGAAAACCCTGTGAGACAACACTGCTCAAGTCTGCCTAAAGCTAGATCAAGTCCTGGGGACTGGAACTGGAGCAGCCCCGAAGGAAATACAGAAATGCCTCCCAGACTCTTTTAAGAGGAACAATCCATTTCTCCTCACATACTCTACACAGGAAACAAAAGAAAGGAACAGCAGATAAACAACAATTAGCAAAATACTGCCCCAAGAAAATAAAGACTAGAGGTAAACAGGTGCCTGCCATTGGCAAGCAGAGTCAGACCAAGGTACAGAAACTGAAAAAAGTAATTATGGCAGGATAGGAGGACTTAGAAGGTACTGTAGTCACCATGAAGAGTCGGGATAAACTGGTCCAGCACTGAAGAGTGTAACTGCAGGTAACAAGCAGGCAGGCAGCCAAGCTCTGAAAGTACACCAGTGGATATCTCAGCATGCAGACAGAAAATTAAAGTCTCAAAACTTTGGCAACAAACATACAGAAATGTGATCAAGTAATATGAAACAGGAATTCAGTCACAGGAACTGGGATTAGGAAACAAATTACCAGTCTCTTGAGGGGTCGGGCAATGAACACTGGGGAAAAAACAAAAAACAAAAAACAAAAACAAAACAAAACAAAAAAACACGGAATCTAAAGAAACTAGCAAAGCAAGTGAAGTCTATGAAATGAAGGCAGACAAAAAAATCAAATTGTTATCTGCAACACCCAGTCACATCTTTGATTATCTGACGTAAGAATTAAACCTACAGCTGTAGGGTCACAACCTAAGCCTCCAGACTATTCAAATCCTCTGGGTCCCAGTGGAGGAAAAAAAGACCAACAAGACAAAACTGCAAGCACGAATAACATAACTACTGATGGTCATTACCTTGGAGATAAATGTTAATGGATTTGGAAGTGAAAGCAAAAACGGAAACGCACAGATCCACACAAATTTGCCCAAGAAACAACAGTGCCAATGTCTCCTTGGGGGCGGGGGGTGAAGCTTGATGGTGAATTCCCAAGTTGTTGCACCCTGTGGGTTTTTGCCCCTTGTGGTTTTAAACAATATACTCAAAACTAAGCCTTTAACTTTTAACAAACAAACCCTCCAAGGTGTTTTCCAAGAGTATCTTAACAGATCATGAATGGTATCCCTCCAGTCTATATTCTTAAAACACAGACATTGGAATGAACAGAATGAGGCAAGCTTTGTGTTTCCTTGCTAACCTACGCGGCTGAGGGCTGAAAGAAACACCACAGTATTCATGAGGATATTTACTTTACGAAGTTTAGAGTTTTGTTGTTACTGTTTGGAAACGCTGACTTGTTTTGAGTTGCTTTTAGCTTGTTTTCTTTTGTTTTGTTTTGAGACAGTCCTGCTGTGCACACTGACCTAGATGTTGTTATCTTGACTGAGACTTCAGAGTGTTGAGATTCCATGTGCACACCAAGATGATCGGTTCGGTTTGGACTTTCTTAAGAAACCAGTAAACAGTCTCTTGAAGATGAACATATTGTAAAAGAAGGACTACAACTGTACAATTGAAAACTATTGTTCCTTTTATTTGGCAGTTTATTTTCTGACCTTTCCAAAATAATCATTAAGTACATGAAAACTAAGAAAGGCATAAATAACAAGAATATTATCTATATCTGTCCAGCAATAATTAGTCAAGTCTAAAACACGTTATTTGTGTTTCATATATTATTTCACATCATTATTTTAACATCTTTATTGATATATACATATATATATCTATATTTGTCATCACATTTCCTATGATCTACCCTTTAAAATAGCCAAATTAATAGTTTTTAGTACACTTACTTAAAACATTTTACAGCTCTTAACACAATAAATTTTAGAGTACTTTCATCACCCTCTGAAAAAAAATAAAAATAAAAAAAAACACATGCACACATCAAAAAAACCTAAAACACTTTCTGCTTAATAGTCACTTCCCCCATATCTTCCTTATGCCCCAACTTCAGCATAAGGCAATAATCAACTTTGTATATCTATAGATTAATTAATTCTGGGCATTTCATATAATGGAATAATATATATACATATATATATACACACACATTGCAACTGTCATATTTATTGAAAAGAATGTTGTCAATGTTTATCATCTCACACCTATTCTTATTTTCCCATTGTTATCTACCCATTTCTTGTGTGTTGGTAGAAGCCCATTCCCTTGCTGTTCACACAGTGGCAAATATGGCTCCTTACAATTCAAGAACTGGCAAGCTGGCAAGAATGAAAGGCTTCTTCTCAGCCCTCCTGGCAAATACAGATTTGTGATAATAATATGACAGAAAAAATATTATCTAAGATTTGATCTCTAGTATTTTATAGAAATGATAACAAACACTGTGTGTAGCACATTATATACTGAATACCTCGCAGGATTTTATGCACACGGATTAAATAAGATAACCTAGAGGCTAATTTGTGTTATGGTGTGGTATGCTATGTTATGTTATGTTATGTTATATTTTACCTAATAAATAACTAAGAATATGCAATTCTTATTTATTTAAGTCTACTAATTTAACATATTAAAAATTAACACGTGCTTCTACAATGGCATCAAATTCACTCAGAAGACCAACACTGTAAAAGTTTAATTTTTATTTATTATTTTTGTGGGTGGGGAGGGTTCAAAGAACAACTTTCAGGAGTTGGCTCTCTCCTTCCACCATGGAATTCAGGAATGGAACTCAAATCTTCAGGTTTGCCTGGCAAATGTTTTAACCTTTTTAGCCCATGAACCATCTTGTGGCACTCTTTGTAAAGGTTTCCATGTAATTTTTACTCTCTCCTTGTTCTGCTTGTGCTGGGGATCTAACCCAGGTCTCCAACTTCACATGTGACTTGATGCCTTCTTTGACTTTATTTTTTCTTTTATTGAAAATTTCTTTCAAACAGTGTATTTGGGTTTTGATTTCTGTCCCCTCTACTCTACCTAGTTCCTCCCCCACTTGCCCACCAATCCAGATCTATCCCCTTTCTGTCTATCATTAGGAAACAAACAGACATCAAAGGGATAATAATAAAATATAATAGACAAAACAAAAACAAACTAGTAGGACAATACAAACAAATACAGAAGAGAGTCCAAGAAAAAGCACAAAAACATATAGACAAGGAGACCCAGTCATTTCACATACTCAGCAAAACCATAAAAACCATAGCAACTCATAGGATTAAAAAATGAATAAAAATCAAATGAAAAACAGGGAGATAAAGGAAGAAAAAACTTTAACAAGGTATTATGAGACAAGGAACCATCAAAGATGGCATTGAATCAAGTTAGTGTTCGCCATCTACTGCTGGGCATGGGGCCTTCCCTTAAGAGTGGTTTCCTTCCCTAGGGAAATTGCCTAGGAGAAAACTAATCTTTCCTTTCCAAGTGGTTACAAATTAGAGATAGTTTCTGGTTAGAGATGGGGGTAGGCAATGTGCCCACATCTCCTCTCAGCTCTAGGACTCCATCTACTGTAGACCTGCTCAGGCCATGTGAATGCTGCCTCAGTGTCTATGAGTTCCTCTGTGCATTCATTCTGCTGTGTTCAAGAGACCTTGTTTTCTTGATCTCCTCCATCCCTTCTGGCTTTCACACACTGCACTTTTGCACATGTCTATGTGCTCTGAGTGGAGGGATTTGTTGGAGAAATCCAATTTAAGGCTGAGTGTCCCAAGGTCTCTTACTTTGTGTACATTGTATAGCTTTGAGTCTCTATATTTGTTCCCATATGGTACAGAAGGAAGATTCTCTGAAAATAGGAAAGTAAGACACTGATCTATGAGTATAGCAGAATGTTGTCAGGAGTTATTTTCTTGCTACTTTGCTACCAGAACAGTAGTATTTGGTTTCCCCTAGGTCCCTGGCCTGTTGCTAGTCTCAAGTTCCTTACCACTCAGGCTAGTGTGTTGGGTATGGATTCCATCTCATGGAGTGGGCCTTAAATCAAATCAGATCTTGATTGATTACACCCACAAGCATTGTGCCACTATTGTACCAGAATATCTTACAAGAAAGACACCACTGTAGGTGGAAGGATTTGTAACTGGGTTGATGTTTATCTTTCTCATTTGGTATCATTCAACAAAGTCCCTTGCAGTATCATGAACATTAGTCCATAGGGGTACAGGTTCTACGTAGATACTAACTCAACTTCTCTGTGTTTAAAGAGTTGTATAAGTATTGTCTCCAAGTCAATATGTGATATGTTGCTTTGTTTGATTTTTGTTTGTTTGTTTTGAGACAGGGTTTTGCTATTTAGCCTGGATTTGCTTCAATCCTTCAATCATCCTACTTCAGTTTTGAACTTACTTCAGCGTAAATCCCTTGAACCCCTGCTCCTGGTTCATGGATAATTTCATGAGAAACAGACAACAGGATATTTATATGCTGCTCCTCTGTATTTTATTTGATGTATTCTTGTTTCAGATCTATTTGTAACATTGGCCTTCTGCATCTTTGAAAACAGAAAGGCTAACAAGCCATTCCATCAACATTGGCAGCTTGATTTCAAACCTTGATATTCTAGAAAGTCAGAATTGCTTCTAAACTCTGTGAACCAACCCTGATTCGCATCAACATTTTCATCCTTTAATCCCTCACCATGTTGTTGCTTCCCACAATAAAAATGCCTCTGAACCTTGGCTTTAGTAGTAGCCAAACTCAAAGGCTTACCATGCTGAGCCCGATTCCAAAATCCTCAGAAGAATGTTTTCCCGTTGCATTGCAGGCCTATATGTGGGCCTATCGTGTCATATATAAATTATTAGAAGATTGTTTTTCCTGTTTTAATCTAGTTTTGATTGTTTACTATCACATAGCATTATAATCAATTTTTACCTAGAATATTAGATTTTACACATGTGATTTTAATTCAGTAACAGTATATAAATGAACGTTGAGAACTATCCATGTCCAGGGCAATGTGTTGAGTATAAACAAATGATCTCAATAGGCTTACTATTTAGTCAGGGCAGCTGACAAGTTTATTAGTAACTTTCAAAGAATGTTATAGGATCATGCAATAAGAAAAAAATCGAGAAATGAGAAGGTTTTGTAGAGAAACTAGGACTTCAAACATATGACCCCAAGTATTGAAAATGAGAGGAAAGTGTGTGTGACAAAGGAATTAGCATTACCAACAGCATGAAGAAAAAAGTCTGGGCTGAGTCAGCATTCTAGAGATGCTGCAGTGAGAGATAAAGCTGGAAGAACAGTGGAACCAAGTCAGGAACACTTGAAATGTGATCCTGAATTTTGAATTTGTCCTATATGCATGGAGTCAATAGAGAATCATGAATGATAGAAATAAAGTAGTAGACTTATGTTAAAGAAAACTGAAAACCAGGTTTGGGGATGTAGTCATATCTATACAGTGTGTTTGTAACATGCACAAGGCTCTGAGTTCAATCCCAAGAACTAGATATAAATGAATATAGAGGCATATGACTGGAATCCCTGCACATGGCAAGTAGAATCAGAAGGATCAGAAATTTAAGGCTCTGTCCTCAGCTACATAGGGAGTTTAAAGCTATCTTGGGCTACTAAAAACTCTATCTCAATTTTTTTCAAAAATAGAGATGAGAAGATAAGTTAATATGCTATTTTCAAAAGTTACAATCTTTTGGGTGGGGGAAATGAATGTGCTGACTTTGAATGCTGTTCCCTAGAAACATTACCTAGGACAGATATCCAGGACTGTGAAGACTCTGAGGAGCTGGGAGGATCAGTCACGGTAAAATCTACCGCTATAACTAAGTGAGAAAAAAAAAGTAAAAGTCCCAATAATAAAAGTTTAAATTATACTTCATTTGTGGACACAAGGATTTGCCTAATGGAGTCTGGATAAAGAGAAAATTTATCTTAAAGAAAGAGAATCAATATAAACAGTATACAAGCATCCAGAACTTAATCTTATTGGGTAGTAGATAAACTGTTACATTAGCTATATTGGTCTGGTCCAAAAGACCAGAGGCAGTTAGGTATTTTCATCCTACAATGTACCAAGCTCTGGGACAGTAGAAAAGAGAATAAAAGATGAAAACAAATATTATAGATGTTTCTAATAATTTGGTGCCCTAATATAAGCAAGGAAATGGTTAGATTCTAAGATTTCAATATCCTGTAATAGGAAGAGCAGAAATACTAGATTGGGAATCTAATACAAGAAATACATTTGTAAAAATAACACAATGCCAAGCTTTATAGAGAAAAGAAGCAACACTTCAGATGCTTATGAATAATTTATTAGAAATTAAAAGTCTAATGCTTCTGAAAAAGTTTTGAGAAAGAGATGATATTTGAAGAAAAAGGTGAAAATTTAGAGCCATTAAAATATTATTTAGAGCTAGACACAGTGGTACACACTTTTAATCCTAGCACTCAGAAAGTAGAGGCAGGCTTGTCTCTGTAGGCTTAATGACAGTCTGGTACCATAGTGAGAACCTGTCCCAGGGAAAAAAGAAAGGAAAGGAAATATTAGTTGAAGTTACAGGAGTAGGTACAATTATCAAAGAATAGCATGTAAAGAATTGGTTCTCAACCTTCCTAATGCTGTGGCCTTTTAAAACAACTCTTGATGTTGTGGTGACCTCAACCATGAAATTATTTTCTCTGCTACTTGATAACTGTAATTTTGCTACTGTTATGAATCTTAAAGTAAGTATCTGTGCTTTCTGGTGGTCTTAGGTAACTTCTGTGAAAGAAAGGGTCATTTGACCCAAAGGGGTCTTGATCCACAGGTTGAGAACTACTGATGTAGAGAGTAATGAGAACCAAGAAAATAGTCTCTGAAAAGCTGAATTTAAGTATAAATAGGAGAAATAAATCATGTAAGGAAGAAGAAAAACATTATTTATTACTCATCATAGAGTATGAAATTTTAGTACTTAATGATGGCCGGAGATGAGGGAAAGGATGATGTGGAATTTCCCTCTGCATGCTGTGATTACCATTGATTAATAAAGGAACTGCTTTGGGCCTATAGCAGAGGTATAGGGAAACAGAGCTTGTGGGAAAAACTAAGATGAATGCTGGGAGAAAGAAGGGCTGAGTCAAAGAGAAGCCATGGAGCCACTGGAGACAGACACTGGGAAATTTACCCGGAAAGCCACAGCCACGTGGCGATACATAGATTAATGGAGATGGGTTAAATTAAGATGTAAGAGTTAGCCAAAAAGAAGCTAGAGCTAATGGGCCCAGCAGTGATTTAATTAATACAGTTTCTGTGTAATTATTTCAGGTCTAAGCTAGCCAGGTGGTCGAGAACCAACCAACAAGTGGCTCCTTTCTCCAACAAAAAGATGTTGGTAGTGACATAGTAAAACAGATTGGAAATGTAAAATGAGAAACATTTTGGATATTGAATAGCTGAGTGCTAAGGAAAAAAACCACCACAGGTGAGCTGGGTGTAATGGTGTACAGAAGCAGTCCTAGACATTCCCCAGATAGAGATGCAAGGAAGCATGCAGGCAGAGTTCAATCCCAGTCTGGGAGACATAGTAACACCTTATCTAAAAGGCAGACAAACAAACAACAAAAAACCCACATTCAGACACATGGGGTGGTATCCAAGACAGTGCAATAGCACAGAAGCTACTCATTAACTTCTTAAGAAGAGTAGCCACAGAAAAGTCAGAAAGGAAGAGACCTTGGGTAACAATAAAGACAGAAGTCAATGAGCAGAGTGGGGTTTTCAAAATAATGTCTCATTGGAAGACTGAATCCCATTAAACCAAAGGTAAAATTGCTTGGAACCTCAGTTCTGAAACTGTTTCAGAGGCGGTTACCAGCCAAATAGGAAAGTCTAATTTCTGTTCAGTCAAAGAATACTTAGTATTTGTATTCATCATTTCTTTAGTCTTCCCCTTTCCTTTCTTTCTTCCTTTCTAGCCTTTACTTAGCATATGTCATTATCCTCCCCTTTCTGCCTCACCTAGTAGTCCTAAGCCCCATTTTCTGTTATATGTTTTTCTGATGTTGCCCCGTGAACAGGCAGACATAGGAAAGGAGGCTTTACAAGGTAGTACAACATTCATTCAGAGAATCAAATTCCAGCTTGTACTAAGAAGGTGTCAGAAAGTACACAGGGGGCCAAAATTCCATTTGTGTGCTGGAAGAATGCTCTAAGTGCTGGAGGTTTGTACTTATAAATTAGATTAGCTGCAAGCCTTCTTAGATATGTGTTTATTCATTAAAACTAATGCACAAGGCTCATAAATAAAACACAGAGATAATTGTATTAGATGTTCATTGGCATGTATAATACCTGAACAAAACAACTTTAGATTATTCTGGATCATAGTTTCAGAAGTTTCAATTCACAGCTATCCAGGTCCAGGGCTGTGACTTGAGGTGCTGAAGCAGGACATTGTGAAGAAAACCCACCTAGCTAATGGTCCAGCTGAAAGCAGAAAAAAATAGGATGGAGTCAGGGGGCAGATATAGCCTTCAAAACACAGCTCAGTGAACTATTTCCTCTAAACCACCTCCATCTCCTAGTCTCTACAGCTTCCTAATAAGCCATCATATTATGAACCCATTTAAGGATTAATTCACTGATGATGTTAAAATAATAATCTCTAATGGGTCTTTCTCTGTCCTGCCAGCCAGCTACCAAATAATGACATAGAGACTTATTATTAACTATGAAAGCTCAGTTTTAGCTTAGACTTGTTCCTAACTAGTTCTTATAAATTAAATTAACTCATATTTTTAAATCTACATTCTTTTACATGGCTTGATTATCTTTATTCTGCTCTGCCCATTCTGCTTCTTCCTTGTCTGGCTGATGATACCCCCTTTTTTCTTCCCCAAGATCTCTCTGCCTCTAGAAGTCCTGCCTAAGCTTTTCCTGCCTAGCTATTGGCCATCTAGGTCTTATTAAAACAATCACAGTGACATGTCTTCACACAGTGTAAAGGAATATAAAAAATATTCCATAACAATCCTTTGCCTCTGCATGTACAAATACAAATATGTTCATTCTAATACAACAGAGAATATGAATATGTGAGGTCACACTATTTTGCTTATTCAAGTAGATTACTTTTTACTTTCTGAGGTTTTTTTTCTCCTTGCCACTTCTAGAAAGCCGAAGAGCCTCCAAAATTTAGGCAGTGAGCTGCACAATGGTAACAGGTTTAAGACCTTTATTTTGATTCCAGACAGCACATTCAGTTTGTAACTTTTC
Source organism: Myodes glareolus (assembly GCF_982192425.1). Taxonomy (NCBI): domain Eukaryota; kingdom Metazoa; phylum Chordata; class Mammalia; order Rodentia; family Cricetidae; genus Myodes; species Myodes glareolus. Next base: position 59,639,953 of record NC_142053.1, read on the forward strand.
AGTGACTCTGACTAAGAATGATCTACAGATTCTACCCTGGGGACCATAAGAGATGAGAAGTCTCAGCTATACTAGCCAGCTTTATACACTGAAGTATTCTACCAGAAAGGGACTAGATAAGAAGACACAGAAATAAAGATGTGGTTAATATTGAAAGTGTTGGCCTAGAACCATGACTCTCAAACTATGCTCTGTTTGACCAAAAATATTATCTTTACAACAAAATGTGTTAAAAAATGTAGTATGAGGGCCTACTTGTTGCAGTTTCTGTCCTGTCTGCCAGGACCCACAGCCACTTAGCCCCAAAGAAAATCACACAGAGGTCTACAAAAGTTATAAACTGATTGGCCCATTAGCTCAGGCTTCATATTAGCTCTTATAACATATACTAGCCCATGATTCTTATCTATGTTAGCCACATGGCTAGATACATTTTTCAGCAGGGCAGGTCATATCCTGCTTCTTCAGTGTCTGGATAAGACTGCGGAGGAATGGGCTTCCTCCTTCCCAGAATTCTCCTGTTCTCTTTGACCCACCTATACTGGTTATCCTGCCTATACTTCCTGCCTGGCTACTGGCCAATCAGTGTTTATTTAAAACATAATTGACAGCATATAGACAATTGTTCTGCACCACAGAAATAATTCTTTTTTAAGTTTTATTTTATTTTAGGTATATGGGTGTTTTGCCTGCATGTGTCTCTGTGTACCATATGTGGAATTGGTGCCTGTGGAGGTTAGAAGAGGGTGTTGAATCCCCTGAAACTAATGTTACAGATGGTATGAACTGCCATGTGGGTATGGGAAATCTAACCCAGGTTGTCTTCAATGGAAGACCAATGCTCTTAACTGCTGAGTCACCTCTCCCACCAGAAATAAATATTTTTGAGACATGTTGTCACATACCCCATGCTGGCTTCAAAATCTCCATGTCTCAAAAGATGACCTTGAACTGATCTTCCAGCTTCTATCTCCCAATTACTGGGATTATAGGTCTGTGTCTCCATGACTGTGTGGAGTTGCATATCAAACAAGGACTTTGTTCGTCCAAAGGAAACATTCCACCAACCAAGCTGCATTCCCCAGTTCTTATAAATAAAAAAATCAGCCCCAACCCAAGACTCATTGCATTACAAACTCTAGTGAAATTAAAAAAAAAATCTGAATTTGAATAAGTCTTTCAAATGATGTTGATGTACTGATGTTTGAGAACCCCTTAAGGCAGAAACGAAAAAGCCAGAGGGCTCGAGAGAACAGACAGAAGAATAACGCAGTAGTGATGGAGATGCGATTGAAGTAAGAAGGTGAAAACTACTACTGACTGCCTTCTCAGGAACAATTTTTACATGCAGATATTTTAAAAGTACCAAATTGCACATTTAAGAGACAGGAATACTTTGAAGGGAATGGAAAGCCAAATGCTTAGTGAGGGCAAACTCATAGTCAAGGGTCAATGGTGCAAGAGGTGAATCAAGAGCAAATCAGCAGGGACTCTCAGGAAAGGAACAATGTATACTGGTAGCAGATGATAAGAAAGATGAAGCTGATGCTCCAGGCACTACTAGAGAGAAGCACAAGCAGCTCCAAGCCTGGGAACAGGTCAAGGACAGGAGATGAACATGTTACTCTTGCTCCAACATTATCTGAGTGGGAGTTAAAAAGAAACAAGGCATTCAGTGTAATCTCTGCTCTTCTCTGCTCTTTCCCTGGGGAATATTGCCTATGAAACTCTCATTTCATTCATAGCCCTCAACTGAACAGAATTTCCCATGACAAAAAAAAATCAAAAATGGATCTGTAAGAAAGTAGGTACTGTTAAATGAGACTCAGATGGTTTGTAAGCAAGCCTTTTTCACAATTCCCATACATTTCATTAAGAGGTCTTCTGGTTATAAAAAAAAATCTTGTGGAAAATGCTACTTGGGACTGATAGAGACCCACATATTTGTAGCCGAGGACCAGGAAAACTATATTGCACCTATCCAACTGGGCTTGGTATAGTGGAGGGAGAGCAAGGAGGAAGTAATTGGTGTGTCCTTGGTGCCTAAGTATTCATTTGGACAGGTGGGACAAGGTAGATAGAGATAATGTGACAGGGTACGACAATGCAAATGTTTTTCCATCTTCTTTTCTTGCTGAGGCCATTTCAGGTTTAACTGGAGTTTGGTCTCCTTGATGAAGAATCCCAGGGAAAATAGCTCAACTCTATTCTAGAAAACAAAGGTCAAGATGTTCTAGCTGACTTATCTTAACTTCTGTTAAACTGCCTGTTTATGTGGAACCCCTCCAGCCACCTGCTTATCTTAGCTCCTGTTAAACTGCTTGCTTCTGCTACAGCCACCTGCAGCTGCTGAGCTAGATGCCAAGGCGTGGAATTTGCCTTCAAAAACTATGTGCTCTCAACACTTGGGGTCACACCTACATCCCCTGGATGTGGTCCCAGGCAATTGGAATAAAGACTTTCAACTGCCTATAAACTATGCCTGAGTAGTCATCTCATAGTCATAATAATGCATACAGCAAAGCCTGCATTCGACATGGAATAGGTAGCTGTCTGCTGATTGTGAAAAGATCCAACCTGCCTGCATGTACCAAAGGTCCAACTTCCAACAGAGAAATACTTCGTCGACATTTTCCCTCTTGGTTCAAATATATTCTACTGCATAATGTCTGATTTGGGGCACATTGTTTAATCATGCTTCTTCTTCTGTGGAATGGTACCTACTTTATTGTGTTAACTGGAATCACATAATGCAGTGAATGTCAAATATTAACTCAGATACAAAAAAGAAACTAATATGTTTCAGCAATTATTGTGAGATTGAGTGTATACTATGATTTATTACAGCCTTGTGGCTTGACCCAAGTAACTGATCTCTACAGTGCCTTAGTTCTCCCCACAAACAAAATGGGACTACGAAATGATGCAACGATTGTACTTTTGTTTTTGTAGAGAAATTAATCAATGTATGCAAAATTCTTATTAAAGTACTGGGCACATAACAAACACATGATGAATGATAACCAATACTATTACTCTTCAAGGATATGTTTCCCTAAACTGCTTTTGGTTTTAATTTTTAAATTTTTACCTTTAGAGTTTTTCTTTTTATTTACATTTAAATTGAGCATTTAGGCCAGGGATGCAGACAGGCTCACTGCGGATGTTCTCTTCTTCCTCCACTCCTGCAAATCCAATACACAATCTTATCCCCAGTCCTTCAGCAGAACTCCTAAGCACCCTCCCAGGCCTGCCATCTCCAATGGATCACACAGATCTTCACTTCCAAACTTTCTAACCCCACTCATTACTTTATCCCTGTCCCCCAACTCCCCCAGGCATTCCCCAGGAGCTTGCTAGCCATGCAGGTCAAGGTAGGCAGGATAAGGGCAGATCTTCACATTGTCCTCCTCTGTTCCAAATCCAACCCTCCTTTTACTCTGTAGCAGACCGTCACCTGCCATAGACTCACCTTCCTTCCTGTTTCCATCTCCAGTGGAACACACAGATCTTCCCCTCAAACATATCTTTTCCCAACTCATCACCTTATTCCAGTGCCCAATCCCAACAGATGTTCCCTGGAAAGCCACAGGCAACCCCAGTCAGAGAAAAAGGTAGGCTAACTATAGAGCTACCTTTCTCATCTCCTCCCATATCTTATCCCACAGTCTCATCTGTAGTGCAGTGGCACTTCATTTGTATTTTAATAAATAAAACTCGCCTGAGAATCAGAAAGTAAAACAGCCCCACTGATGAGTCTTACAGACCAGGCAGTGGTAACACACACCTTTGGTCCCAGTAGCCACACTAGTTGCCATAGAAACAGGGCTGTGCATGTCTTTAATCCTAGTGGTATATGCCTTTAATCCCAGCCCTGGATAGGATTATAAAACAGGAGGAAAAGGCTCTCAATCACAGTTTCACTCTGAGATTCCTGGAGGCAAGATCACCATTTCCAAATGAGGTCGAGGTAAGAACCAGTGTCTGACTGCTTTGTTTTTCAGATCTTCAGGTTGAACCCCAATATCTCTCTCTGAGTTTTTATTAATTGTGCTTCACTGTAGCACATTACCTGTTGTGGCCTCTTCTCACTCTCTTCCTGCACTACCAGGAGACTAAGCAGACCCTAGTGGAACACTTTATTTTCCTTCCTCCCATGAACCCTCTTACCACTACCCCCAGACAATCCCCATTTCTAAGAATCAGTTCCCGATACCTAGAAACACATTTTACCAAGAAACCCCAGTGGACATACCTGACAGGATCTCAGAAGAATTCCCTATTAGGCAAAACACAGTCACAACACCCTCCTAAGAAGTAGAGAGGGCAACAGAATCTGGGGTATGGGGTCACTCAACAAAGACAAGACCAAAGATCAGCACCTAGAATTACAGTTGTCCAAACCCAGATGCCAAGACACCAACATAAACACAAAATCAGTAATAGGCAAAACAATATGGTTTCACTAGAGCTCAGAAACCCTACAACAGTAGGGCTTGAGTATTGCAACATAGCAGAAGAATAGGACAAAGACCTTAAAACAACCCTTATAATTATTATAGAGGTCCTTAAAGAAGTAATGTTAATCTTTATGGGTTTGCTCCTAATCATTTATGGCAAATGGATATTACCCATGTTCCTTCTTTGGGGCATATGCGATATGTTCATGTAATTGTGGATAAATATTCTCATCTTATTTTTGCCCCAGCCCAGAGAAAAATTACAGGATGTTAGAAGTCACTGTCTCCAGGCTTTTGTCTACTTGGGAGTTTCAAAAACTGCAAAAACTGATAATGGGCCAGCACTGGCTTTGCTGAATTTTACTCTGAGTTCTCTATTTTTCATAAAATCTCATAATCCTCAAAGACAAGCTATAGTGGAGCAAGCACATCATACACTCAAAGCCTATTTGCATAAAAAAGGGGGAATATGGTTCCACCTCTAGAGACCATTTGTCTTTTATTTTATACATTTTAAATTTTTTGACTGTTGATGTTCAAACTTGTACAGCTGCTGACCGGCATTGGCAGCCAGTTTCTTCTGGAATACCTCATGTCAAATGGAAGAATCTAGCAGATGGCACTTGGTGTGGTCCAGATCTCGTACTGGTGTGGGGAAGAGGGGCTGTTTGTGTTTTCCTGCAAGATGTTGACAGTCCAATATGGGTACCTGAGTGTCTGGTGCATGCTGTGGATTTTCCTGTCCAGGAGCCTGAAGAGAGGACAGAGCCAAGAGATCAAATAGACACTGGATTGTCAACTGAAGAGTTGCTGGATTCCTGAGGAACTGGCTATGGTGGTCTGAGTGCCAAGGATTGTACTTTAAATACAAAACAAAGAGAGAATATTAAAAGCTTCAAGGGACCATGTTAGACAGACCTATTAGAATTACACCTGACTGCTCAATGGAGACTCTAAAAGACAAAGGCCTGAACAGATGTTTTACAGATACAACACATGTGTAAACACAACAGATGTGCTGCTAAATATAAGAGATTACATATATCAGTCCAGGCTATTATACCTTTTGTTCTTTAAAAAAATATAATGCTGGCATGACCACAGCTGCTAGTCCAGGCAGAGACAGCTAGAGCGGTGCAGGTTCCCCAAGGTGAGTGGCAGCGGGCAGGTGGAGTCGGCGGTTAAAAGGCTTATAAGACACAGTAAGTAGACATAAGGCTAAACATAAAAATAAACATTTATTACTTAAAGAAGAGGGAGAGAAAGAAAGGCAGGAATAGAAAAAGAGAGGGGGGAGAAACACGTGTGTACATGACAAGAGAGGGAGCAGAAGGAAGGTTAAGATGGTGACCAGAGGTCAGAAGAGAGGTCAGAAGTCCTTGGGAGTGGGCGTGGCTTGTCCCTTAAAGGGACCAGACCAAAAGAATAACAATACCCAGCAAACCTTTCAATCACAAGATGGAGAAAATAAGATATTCCTTGAAAGAGCTAAGTATAAACAATATCTATCTACAAACTTAGCACTGCTGAAGGCTCAAAAAGGAAAACTGAATCTAAAGAGGTTAACCACACCCAAGAAAACACAAGGAATGTATAACTCCAGACCAGAAAACCAAAAGGAAACACATACACACACAAAATAAACACCACAACCACCACCACCACCACAACATCAAAGTAATAGGAATCAACAAATAGGGCTCATTGATATCGATCAGCATCAGTGGTCTTAATTTCCCCAATAAAAGGACACAGACTAACAGAATGGCTACAAAAACAGAATCTATCCTTCTGCTAAATACAAGAAATACATGCTTAGCATCAAGGATAGACATCACCTCAGGGACAAAGAAGATAAAAATATATTCCAAGGAAATATACCTAAGAAACAAATTGGCATAGCTTTTTGAATATCTTGCAAAACAGACAACAAATCAAAACTAATCAGAATAGGAAATACCCATCAAAGAAAAAATACATGAGGGCATTACATTTCTTAACATCGATGCACCTAACAAAAGGGCAAATAAGTAGTTAAAAGAAACATCATTACAGCTGAAACCAAATAGTGATCCTCACATACTGATAGTAGGAGACTTCAATACCCGACTCTCACCAGTGGACAGGTCATCCAGACAAAAATGAAATAGAAAAATATTGAGGCTAACAGATGTTACAAACCAAGTGGACCTAACAGATATTTACAGAACATTTCACCCAAACACAAAACAATCTACCTTATCCACATGTCATGGAGCTTTCTCCAAAACTGACCATATACCTGAACATAATTTTCAACAGATAGGAGAAAATTGAAAAAAAAAATCCTGCATCTTATCTAACCACTATGGATTAAAGCTGGATTTCAATAACAACAGAAACAACAACAATCTTTTAACTCACGGAAACCGAACAACTCACTACAGAATGAAAAATGGGTCAAGACAGAAAAAAGAAATTAAAAACTGTAGAAGTCAATGAAAATTAATCCACAACATACATAAACTTAGGGAGCACAAATGAAGGTGGTTAGTTCTTAGAGGAACTTAGTTCAAGTTCATAGCATTAAGTGCCTTCATTTAAAAAACTGAGATATTATAGTAGTATGTTAGCAGCACAACTGAAAACTCCAGAACAAAAAGAAGAAGTCACACCCCACAGGAATAGATGATAAAAAATAATAAAACTCTCTTTAAATGTTTCTATAGCAAGCTGCCTTGTAAGCATTATTATTTTCTTCAGAGGAAAGAACAGACATTCCCATGACTGAAAAGTAAAGTTAGTAGTTTGTTAACTATTATAAAGGTTTTATTTTTTTCTTTTTAGATTGAGGGTTTGCCTATAGTAAATGTAATCTATTGTCTATGCATGTGTCTCCTGACTCAACTTCACTCTCTGTTGGGGGTTATAATATGTGCTGCATTTGTTTGTGTTGCAGAATAATTATCTAATTATATAAAGATATGTTGCTTTGTTTATGTTGTGTTTGTTTAGCTATGTAAAGATGTGTTGCTGTTTCACCTTGCCTAAGACACCTGATTGGTGTAAGAAAAAGCTGAATGGCCAATTGCTAGTCAGAAGAAGGATGGGTAGGGATGGCAGGCAGAGAGAAAAAGGGAGTCAGTCAGCTAGCTGGGTGTCAGCCAGACAGACGTGGAGGAAGCAGGCTGAGAGCTGTATTCGTCTGGACTCCAAATCCCAGCATGCAAGGTCCTGATTGACCACTCCCACAGAGTATTTATGTGAGCTCCCAAAGGAGAAACACACGGTCCCTTTTCCTCCTGGTGGTCGTATTTGCTGCTCCTGGTTCCCCCTCGGGGTCACCCGAGAGCGCAGGACTCCCATTAAACCAGGATATTTCTTAATTTGGCTTGTTTTGATTTGGCTTGATTGGGAATTTGCATCAGCAGAGAGCTCGCATTAGGAAAAATTCCTAACATCTTGGAGGTCACATCAAGATAGGACAGCCCTTTTCGCGCGACTCTAGGCCACGTGTTGAAAGTCCCCTAGTCTTCAATCTGAGCTCTCCACGCCAAGCTATAACCGGCTCCTGGGCTACAGCAGCTGTGTCTTGGTGAGTCCTTTTTCTTGTCTATGCTATAGGGTTTTGGGGGGACCCATTCATCTTATTTTTGTCGTTTGTCAGACTCTTGTTGAAGTTACAAGCTCGTGTCATGAGTTTGATCTCTGTAGCAGCCAGACCGATAAGACTGGACTCAGCTGAGGTGGGATTTGTTTGTTTTGGGACGCCAAGCATTCAATTTCCACGACCCTGTTAGGCATAAGAGCTATTTTAGTGAATGTGCTGTAATAGACTTAGGCCTCTTGGTCAGGCATAGACTTTAAGATGGGTATTTGCAGTTCAAAGCCAGATCCGCAGTTGCCCCTGTAATACCTCTTACAAAATCTTTTTAAATTGGGCCTGTCCTAAATACAATCTGTCCCAAATGGCTAATTTTCCTATGCACTAAGATTTGGCCTCAACCGTCCTTCAGGATCTTGAAAATTTTTGCCACCCTAAAAACAAATGGTATTTTGAGCTCTGAGCTCTCACCCCTCCCTTAGTAGCCTGTGTCTCATGGCACCATGCTGCCAGAGGCACTGGCCCCTCCCCCACTCCCTCAGACCCACACTACTCAACCCCCTCCTGAGGAGCAACATTCTTCACATTCCTCTCCTCCTGGTCTATTCCCTCCCTTGGTTCAAGATGAACTTCCACCCTACCTATCTTCCCCTCCCGCTCCTACCTCATCTTCCTACCCTCGGATGCCCTGTGTGCACTGGGATAGACCCTCCTAATCCTCCCTATGGTCCCCTTTCTCTTCCAGATCTTTCTCAGATAGAAAAGTGGCTAGGTTCCTTTTCTACCCAAACCACTATATGGGAATTGGTAAAAATGGCCTTTAAAGTTTTAATGCCCAAGAAGCTGAGTCTTCCCAACAGACAAAACTACAGCAATTTACAGGCCCAGGCATTAGCAGCTGCCCAAAGGTCACAGGAACGGGGGACAAGGGAAGCCAACCACAAGGCTCTACCATGATAGAGCCCAGCCTAAGTCAACCTTACAGGCAAACTATTTCAAGTGTGGCCTAAGTGGTCATGTGGCACGATATTGCAGTACACCTCCTAGGTGTTATACCCTATCTGCCAGCAACCTGGACACTGAAAATAACAATGCCCCCATGCAGGCTTGTCCTCTATGCCACGCCATGGAGGTCTGGCCTCATCACCATCGGCAAGTGAAACTGCTTTAGCCCTCAAACTTCTCAGCCTTGCAGAGAATTGATGCTGCCCAGACTTGGTATATCCTGTAACCCTATCCAAGCCTAAGGTAAAGCTGCAGATAGCAGCTAAGTCCATTACTTTTATTCTCACTTGATCCTTATATTCCCCTCACCAATTACAGTTATGGGGGTAGACAGGACCCGTTTCTCCCCACTTAAAACTTTGCAATTGCCCTACATTCTTGCAGGACAGTGTTGCTCTCATTCTTTCTTAGTGATACCTGCTTATCCAGCACCTTTACTGGGTTGGTAAATCCTTAGCCGCTTCCCCAGAGCTTTGTTCTGCTTCTTGGAGCCCCTTTTTGACCCCACTCATCTCTGAGATCATATTTTACAGGTTCACTCCTCCTACCCTACCTCTCTCTTTTAAGGTCCCTTCTCCATTCACACACTGACAGTTGTCTCCCTGTCACCACACCTGTGGACCCTAATGCCCCTAAACCTGCCCCGCTCTTCCCAGGGGCAGAGTACTCCTCAAACAGTTAACTCCTAGGTCTCTCTCACCTCGATGGACAGGACCTCACATGGTAATCCTCACCACCCCCTTGGCTGCCAAGCTCTTGGGACACCCATGCTGGTAGCATCTCTCCAGGCTCAAGCAGGCACCTCCTCAGGACACTTGGTCTGTCCAGCAGACAGAAACTTCCATCCTCCGGTTTTCTAAGATGCCACAATGAAGGGCCTACCTGCTCCTCGTCCTGGCACACTCATCTTTGGTAATAACAATATTTTTTTCCTAGATACCTGCCTTCTCACCTCCTCCAAGGAACAGATGCCTGACATCTCCAGGATGACAGTACATGGGATGCCTTTCCAGCCACACCTCTCGCTGAGTGTGGACCCAACAATACCTAGCTTCCCCCTTCCCCATGTCACCCTATACCCACAGGAAATAGCCAGACTTGAGTCAAGCCCCCACTTAAATTTCCTATCATCCCTATATCCAAAGAGTCCAGATTGTTAGGTTGGGAGCATAGCCCTCAGCCCCCAGACGTGAGAGTTGTATTGGTCTGCACTCCAAATCCCAGGATGCCACATCCTGACTGCTCCTGGGGAGGTGTCAGGACCACTCCCATAGAGTATTTAAGTGAGCTCCCAAAAGAGGAACACGTGGTCTCTTTTCCTTACTCCTGGTGGTCACGTTCACGGCCTCCCTGTTCCTCCTTGGGGCCACCCAAGAGCACAGGAATCCCATTAAACCTGGATATTGTTTCTAATTTGGCTTGTTTTGATTTGGCTTGATTGGGGATTTGTGTCGGCAGAGAGCTCACGTTAGGAAAAAATCCTAACAGTTAGGATTTCTTTTGCTATGGAGAGACACCATGATCATAGTAATTCTTCTAAAGGAAAACATTTAATTGGGTGGCTTACAGTTTCAGAGTTTTAACTCATTATCATCATGGCAGGACATGATGGCATGCAGGCAGACATGGTACTGGAGAAGGAGATACATCTTGATTCCACAGACAATAGCAAGTTTTCTTAAACACTAGGCATGGCTTGAGCATTTATGAGATCTCAAGCCTGTTTTCACAGTAACACTTCCTTCAACAAGGTCACATTCACTCCAACAAAGCTACACCTCCTAATATTAGTGTTACTCCTTTTGGGGACCATTTTCTTTCTAACCACAACAATATGTCATAATTTGTTCTAATTTGTTTCCCTCTCCTGCTGACCTGGTTAGCCTCTTGATATGGGATTCCTCTCTGTAAATGCTGTGAATACCATTGGTTAATAAAGAAACTGTCTTAGGCCTGTGCAGGGCAAAATATAGGTAGGCAGGGAAAACTAAACTGAATGCTGGGAAAATGAAAGCAGAGTCGTGAGATGACATGTAGCCACTGCTGGGAATAGACATGCTGGAGCCTTGGCAGTAAGTCATAGCCACGTAGTGATACACAGATTAATAAAAATAAATTAAGATATAAGAGTTAACCAATAAGAAGCTAGAGCTAGCTAATGGGCCAAGCAGTGATTTAATTAATACAGTTTCTGTTTGGTTATTTCAGGGCTGAGCAGCCAGGAACAAACAAGCAATCTTACTACAAGAGATTGACGCTCCAACATCTGCTAGCTAAAGCCACATAGCCTGAGAAGACTTGGAAAGGAATTCTAGACACTAAAAGTCAAAGTTTAACTGCATTTTTGCCCTCAAATGGTCTCTGCTGCTGGTGACGTGCTGTAACACAGCTCCTTAAAGAGAGGTTTTCCTGATTCAACAGTAGCAGAAAAAAGCCATACAATTTTGAAATGGTGGCTTCATGGGTCATGCTGCCAGCATGAACCTTGGCTCTTTCAGGAGACAAATCATTTAAATGGGGTTTCTAAGCAACATGCTCCAAACTGCTTAAAGGCACAATACAGACCCATTGTATACATGGAACTGGGGCACTGTGCAAAACTTGCAGAGGCAGTGAACATGCCTCTGGCATGTTGGACTGGGCAGATTCAAAAGGCAAAGCAGCCTTGGCCGTAGTCCCACAGAGGCTTAGCATTTTAAAAAGCAATCCTGGTCAAAAAACGATTACAGATATACAATAAAGACAAATCCAGATGGAAAAGACCTCTAAATGGGTCACAGTGATGAATAAATGTATGTAGACTTGGGAGAAAGAAGAAAAAGAGTATAGAGAATTATAAAAAGAAGTAAAAAGTTTTTTTTTAAAAAAATAACTAAAACAAAGTCTTTAAAGAGACAGACTACAGACAGACATTGATTAAAAGGAGTAAAGGAAAACAAGCCACATAAAGATGGAATATACACAGAGAATCTGGATTATGTATATTATTGTGTTTTCTTTGAACTTTTTGACTACAGGTATTCTTCAAATCTTTCAGAGACCTTCTGAATATGGCATTTAAAATGTTTTAAGAACTAAGGAATTTTCATGACAGTGAGACACATCCACTCCTAGCAGTGCCAATCTACTTCAAGGAGATGATGGACACTAAAGAGGCTCTGTATGTTGTTGGTTAGTCATTTGGGCAAGAAACTGCTCTCACCTGAACTGCTTGATGTCATACTGTATAAACTGGACATTCAGGACCCACAGAAAAATGACTGTTGAAGTTGCCTAAAAAAGGTGAGACAGTCCTTCGTGGTTCCTGCTTCATGAAAGAGTCTGCAGGACACAGAAGAAAGTGACTGACAAATTGCCAATATAAGTGGAACTGTCTTTGAAATTTCCTGCTTCATGGAAACGTTTGCCAGATACTATGGGCCTGTAGGCTAAAGATGGATGCCCCAATGGTACAGAAGAACTTTGGGTGACTGTCCAGGCAGCAAGATGTCTCTGTCAATTTGAGAATTTTAAAAGTTGCTTACAATGTACTTCCTGTTTACTTAAGTAATATTATATTCTTCTGGAGTCTTTGATGAAGTTGATGTAGTATCTGATGTTCTCTTCTGGCATAAAGGTGTATACGTAGATAGAGTACTCATATACATAAATAAACAAATTTAAAAAAACCAAATGTATATACTATATGCTCCTGAACTCTTTCTTGAAATATAATTAACATACAATGAGTTGCACATATTAAAGTGATATGTATGTAAAACTTTGCATAAATGTCACTTTAAATGAGAAATTAATGCATCCAGCATATCAAAAGTTCCTTCGCAACCTTTCTCTCTCCCATCCTAGCCTTGTTCCTAAGCTAACATTGGCCCACTTTCTGCACCAATAGTTTAGTTTATATTTCACATGGAATCATGTCTGCATGTACACCCTATTCCTGACTTAATTCCCTTAGTATAATTATTTTGAGATTTATCTGTGCACTTGCAATTTTAGTACTGAATATTATTCTATAGTATGGAAATACCACTTTTTTTGTTGTTGTTCATGTTTTTTTCAATGTTGCTAAAAAAGCCAAGGGTTTCATGCCTGCTAGGCGAGAACTGTACCACTGAACTACATATTTAACCCAGATTTTCATAGCATGGGATTTTTGTTTATTGTTTTATTCTGTAATTTCTGCTTGTTTGTTTGAGACAGGCTGCCTGGCTGGCATGGAACTCGTAAAGATCTTCCATTCTTCTGCCTTCCAAGTGCTGGGAGTAAAGATATGTGTCACTGTGGCTGGCATAGTACGGATTTTTCCCTTAATTCATCTGCTGCTGCACACTTAAGGGGGGAGGGGGAGAGAAGGAAGAAGAGTAGGAGAGGAGTGGGAGAAAAGGAAGAAGAAACAAAGGTGAATGTCTATGTGAACACATGTTATTTCTGTATAAATATCAATTTAATTTCTATTTTTTCCTGTGGGTTTTTTGTTGTTTTGTTTTGATTTTTTTGAGTCAGGGTTTCTCTGTGTAACTTTTTTGGAGCCTGTCCTGGAACTCACTCTGTTTTTCAGTTGCCACTAGCAATGTATGACCATTCCCACTGTTGCACATCCCTGAAGCTTAGGACCATTCTCCCTCAACTTCAGCTTTTCACAGGCATGGCTATTTCTCATCGTGCTTTTCATTTCCTTTTCCTAATGTGTATTGATTCTGAAATTTTATTCAGGTATTTACTTGCTATCCCTACTAATTTTGTGAGGTGTTTGTTAAAATATTTGAGCATTTTAATTTGTGATCGACATATTTCTCATTATTAAATTTTGAGATTTTTTGATTGTTTTCATACAAATCTTTTATTTTCTACCAGCCTATGCCTTCTGATTCCATTTCTTTTTAATTGTACCTTTTGCAAAGGATAGGGTTTTAATTCTGATGAAGCCCAATTTACCAATGTTTGTGTTAGGGACTGTACTTTGAGTATGTTATCTAAAAAGAAAAAAAACTAATTACTCTAGCTCAAACTAATAAAAAATTATTTCTGTTTTTTTTCTCCTGAATATCTTATTTTGATCCCAGATGCTTGTGCAGGTTAGGTAAGTTCTCTATATTCCCAGCCCACGCATGCAAAATGATTGTAGATGTTATATTTACATCTTTTGTGGTTTTAAAAACATATCTTTATTAGTTTTATGAGAACTTTCTACATGTTTTAATCATATTCACCCTGTCTTCCCCACCTCTTACCTATCCATCCCCTTGTCCTACCCATCTAAGTTTGCGTTGTTTTTTTTTTTAATTCCCCTGCTAGTTCCAATTTGTGCTGCGCAAATATTCTTGGATGTGTGGCCTTCCATTTGAGCACGGTCCACTTTCTAGGCACTATACTCTTAAAGAAAAACTGGCTCTCAGCAGCTATCAGTTGACAAGAGCTCTTTGGCTAAGGGTGGGGCTTCATGCCCAGCTTCCCTTTCCATGCTGGAATTTGGTCTAACTTGGGCTTGCATAGATCGTGTGTGTGCTGTCATAACCACTGTGAAGCTGCCCTGTTGTGTTCAGAGGACTCTGCTCCTTATAGTCATTCACCACTTCTGGCTTTTACATTCTTTCCACCTCCTCTTCCACAGTAACCACTGAGCCTTGGGAGGAGGGGTATAGTAAATATGTTTCATTTAAGGCTGAGCATTCCACAGTCTTTTATTCTCTGCACTTTGGCAAATAGAGGTCTAACTATACCTTTGAGTTAAATTTTGTAAAGTATAGAGTGAAATGTTTTTGCTTTTGCATATAGACATCCAATGGTATCACCATGATTTACTAAAATATCTATCATCTTTCCAGCTTTTCAGTTGCTTCTTTCCTCACACTTTTGTAAAATACAAGTGCCTATATATGCATAGATTTATTTCTGGACTCATTTATGTTACTTTCATCTATTTATCTATATATCTTGGTTTCTGTTCTATACTGTTTTGATTGCTATAGTTTGGAATAGTTTTGACATCAGAAAGCCTGCTTGTGTATCTATGAAACAATTTGGGAAGAATTGGCAACCTTACAAAATTTAGTCTTCAATTTATGAAAAAGATATTTATTCATTTTTGTCTGTTATGCCATCTTTCAATAATGCTTGGCAAGATCTCTTTTCTTTTAGTGTGTGAGTATTTTTTAATATTTACTTATTTATTTTACATCCTACCTCTCCTCCTTTCCCCTTTCCCAATCTATTCCTCATTTTCTGTTCAGAAAAGGGCAGACGTCCCATGGATATCAACAAATCATGACACATCCGGTCACAGTAAGAGTAAGCATTTCCCCTCGTGTTAGGGCTGGACAAGGCAACCGAATATGAGGAATAGGGTCCCAAAAGTCACCAAAAGAGTCAGAGAGAGTACCTGCCCCCCTGAAGATCAGGCTATACAATTGTCACATATATGCAGAGGGCCTAAGTCATTCTCATTTGGGCTCCCTGGTTGTTGGCTCAAGCTCTGTGAGTGCCTATAAGTCAGGTTGGTTGATTCTGTGGGTTTTCTTGCAATGTCCTTGACTCTGGCTCCTACAATCCTTCCTTCCTCTCTTCAGCAGGATTTCCTGAGCTCCACCTAATGTTTGACTATTGGTCTCTTCATCTATTTCTATCAGTTGCTGGATGAAATGTTTCTGATGACAATTGGGCTAGGCACAAATCTATGATTATAGCAGAATATCATTAGTCATTACACTGATGTATTTTTTTCTACAATCATATTTAGCTTTATGGTAGGTTTCTGGGTTATATACTCTCTGGGTCCTGGTTCTCCAGGCTGTGTCAGAGGTAGGCTCACTCTGCTGATGTGAATCTCAAGCTGGCCAGCCACTCCCACAATCTCTGTGTCCTCCTTACCCTAGACTGTAGGTGGAAGATTTTATGACTGGGTTGGTGTCTCAATCCCCCTTCCACTGAAAGTCTTGTCTGATCCGGAAGATGGCCAGCTCAGGCTACATATTTGCTGTCATTAGGAGTCTTAGCTGGTGTCACCTTTGTAGATTCCTGGGAGTTTTCATTGCACTAGGTTTCTGCCTCACCCTGAAATGACCCTCCCCCTTTCTTCCAGTGTTCTTGCTGCCCACCTCCCCACCTGATTCCTCCCATTCTCTTCCTCAACCATTTTCCCTCAGGCCACCTGCCAAATCTATTCTGTTTCCCCTTCCCTGGGAGTTTTATTTTATTTTTTTTTGAAAGTAATTTTATTAAATTATAAAGAGTTTCCATTTACGCCCCTCCTCCCAACGCCCTCCCACTCCCCCCCTCCCTCTTCTCCTCCCTCTTTGTCCCCAAGGGCAGTCAGGGTCTCCTGCCCTGTGGGAAGTCCAAGTTCCTCCCCCCTCCCTCCAGGACCAGGAAGGTGAGCATCCAAACAGATTGGATCCCAAAAATCCAGTATATGCAGAGGAAACCAGTCCCAGTGTCATTGTCAATGGCTTCTCAGTAAGACTGCAGGCCAGCCACATTCAGAAAATCCGGCCACATTCAGAGAGAAGCTAAATAAGAAGACGAACCTGATGAAGATTTTTTAGCTATCCGCCAGGAGGTAGGAAATAGTCAAGAGTCCCAGGTAACCTTGGGTGCATGCGGGGGGGGGGGTGGGAGGGTTGTTGGAAGGGGAGAGGGTTAGAGAGAAGGGAGTAGGGGAGGAATGGAGAAAGCTCTGTTGACCGGGATGGGGGGAAGGGAGGAAGGATGAATGTGGGATCAGGGAAGAATATATTTCAACTAAGGGAGTCATATTAGAGTTTACAGGAAACTTGATTATATATGGGATCCCAGGTCCAAGGAGAGATCCCCAGATTGTTCTCTGGACAGAGGAGGGGGTGCCTGAACCGGCCTTGGCCCGTGACCATACTGATGAATATTTTGCTTATCACCATAGATCCCTCATCTGGCGTTGGATGACGATACAGATGGAGGCCCGCGTTGGAGCACGGAACTGAGCCCCCCAAGATCCAAATGGAAGGAAGAAAATGACGAAGGACTGCGAGGGATACTATCACCCACTGATACAAGGAGTCGGATCTAATGAGAGTTTACCAAGGCCAGATGTACCGTGACTGAACGAGCATGTGTTCCCTGGGAGTTTTAAACCCTGCCCCCTTGAGTCCTTCTTGTTACTTAGCTTCTCTGGGTCTGTGGCTGTAGCATGGTAATACTTTTCAGTGAAAAGTCACTTATAAATAAGTACATACTTTGTCTTTCTGGGTCTGGGTTACCTCACTCAGGATGATTTTTTTTCTAGTTCCATCTATTTGCCTTCAATTTCACAATGTCATTGTTTTGTTTTGTTTTCCTAATTCAACTTTTTATTGATTCTTTATGGATTTCACATCATGCATTTCAACCCTTCTAATCTCCATGTCCCTTGTCATCTGCCCTCTGCCCTTATAACAGCCCAAGACAAAACAAAATAAAATTTAAAAGAAAAGAAAAATCTCTTTGTGAAAGCTGTAGTGTAACTCATTGAGTTACTCTATATACTCTTTGGTCCAAATATCTTTACTTGCAAGAGTTCATTGCAATGAGTCACTGGTCTGGTTTGAGGACTCTGGTTTCTGCTACACAATCAATACTGGGGCCTCACTGAGATGCCTCTGAGATATCTTGTTGTCCTGTGTCGTGGAGATCCTGTGGCTTTGGGTGTGCAATATTAGTCCTTTCACATGCTCCAGTACATCATACATAGATGGGGTGGATATTGGGATGGGTCAACTCATAGCCCTAGGCCTGGGTGGTTTCTGGGTTGGTCAACCTGCCAGCTCTCCCTCATCCCCAGCAACAGGGTGAGCTCCCCAGCACTGCCCTGCCTAACTCACCCCTTGCAGTAAGCAGCAAGGGGTGAGGCCAGTTCTGCTTTCACATTCTCAGGGCCAGGTTTCACCCACACCTCGCACCACCAGGGCGAGTTCTACTGTGTTGCCCAGAAGATGTGCAGGGGTCACTCTGTTGAGTGCTGCAGTCGGTGAGAGGCAGGACTAGCTGGTGACCTCAGGGACAGCTCTCCCACCTGCTACAGGCAACGAAATGTGTGGGGGGGTGGTCTTCTCTTTCTTGCCCATGCCACCATATAGCAGAAAGAATGGCAGGGTCAGATCTCTCAAGCTCACATTCTGCTCCTCACCAATGTCCCCACCAGCATTGTCAGCTCTACACCTAGTTGAGGTGCAGGGCCTTCTCTCCTGAGTGCTGCAGCCAGTTAGGTGCCAGAGTAGCACACCAGTTCTCATGACCTCAGGACCTGGTGGAGGGATCTCAGAGTGATGCAGGGGCCACACTGCTGAGAGCTGCAACTAGTGAGAGGCTAGTAACCTCAGGGACAGCTCTCCCACCTGTCCCAGGTAGTAAGAGGTGTGTGTGGGGGGGCATCTTTCCCTTGCCCACGTCACCATGTGGCAGGTGAAGAGTGGTTTCAAATCTCCCAAGCTTATATTCTCAGAGCCAGCTCACTCACACCCCTGTCTACAGGGTCAGCTCCACTGTGCTTCCCAGGCAAGTACAAGGCTTGCTCTCCCTAGTGCTTCAGTTGGTGAAAGGTTGGATCAGCTTTCCTGCCTGCCATGGGTGGCGAAGGATGGGGGGGGCATCTTTCTTTTGCCTATGCTATCACATGACAGATGAATAGGGCAGGATCAGTTCTCCCAATCTCATGCCCTCAGTGTGTTCACCTGTGCCCCTGTCAACAAGGTCAGCTCTATTGTGCTGTTCAGGTGAGGTGCTTTCTCAACTGCTGCAGTCAGTGAGGTCTGGGGCCAACCCTGTACAGCCTATCCTCTCTGCCTTCAGGGGTAACAGAAGTCATGGACATGAACACAGAGCATGACTGCAGCAGAGCCCAAACATGACCCTTGGTAGCAGCCCAGGCCCAGACATCACCATAGAAATCAGCCAGGAACCTGCTGGGCACCAGAGGCAGGCACCATCACACCAAGTGCCTCCCAAGATTGCTAGGCCTGGGCATTTGAGAGAAGAAAAGCAACAGCTCCATACCATGCCTTGCTGTTGGAACAGGTAGGGGTGGGCAGGGATCAACCAACCACCACCTGTGATGTAACCAAGATCCCTGGCTTCGGGTGGTTGGGCACCATTATGGTGAGTGAGTACAACATTATGGTAAGAGAGTACAGGGTAGGGAAATGGAAGAGAGGGAGGGGGCAGATGGTTCATGGGTCTGGGAGAGAGGCAGATCTGAAGAGGTGAGAGTGGTGAAGATCAGGTTTACATGAATGACCTTTTAGCCACTGGAGTGCAAGGTGATGTCTGGGCCTAGGCAATAGCCAGGTGCCAGATCTTGATCCGAGGCCCTGAAACAGCTGAGTAGGCCTGTGTTGATGCCTGTGGCTCCTGTTGCCACTGAGGGACGTGCAGAAGCATGTAGTTTGTCTGGGCTGCCACTGGGGGCCATGGTGACTTCCTGGTGCTGGCTGTTGCTGAGGACCAAGTCTGGGTCCTTAGTCCTACCATGGTTGGGGTCTGTGTTAATAACCCTAGCCCCTGTTGCCACCAAAGGCCACATGGATGCTCAGGGTCTAGACCAAAACCTGTGACCATGTTGGTATTCAAAGGCTGTGCCACCGCTGAGGCCAAGCTGATTTGAATGAACAGTGCTGTCACCTGGGGCCATGGTTTCATCTGGATTAAAGCTGCTGCTGAGGGCCATGTTTGGGTCCGTGGCCCTGTTGCAGGATCTGTGTTGATGTCCATAGCTCCTGAGACCATCAAAGGCCATGCTGATGCCAGGAGTCACAACCAGGAACCACATTGGTGTTCAAGGGCCACACTGCCATGAGGGTTATGCAGATCTGAGTGGCCTGTGCTGCCACCTAGGGTCATGATAGGTAGCCTGATCTGTGCTACTGTCTAGGACCATCTCTGGGCACATGGTTCTACCACAGCTGTAATTTGTTTTGCTGCCTCTGGTCCATGTTGCCACAAAAAACCACACAGATGCCTGGAGTCTGGGCTCCAACCTATGGCCATGGGGGTGTCTGAGGGCCATGCTGCCCACAAGGCAATGTTGAAATGAATGGCCTACACTGTCATCAGGGCTATGGTGTAATCTGGGTCATGTCTAGATCTGCAGTCTTACAGCAACCAGGGTCTGAGTTGATGTCTGTGGTTCCTCTTACCACACAGGGCCATGTAGATAATCAGGGTCTGGTCAGCCTCCTGAGACCATGTTGGGGCCCAAGGCCCATGCTGCTGCCAGGGCCATACTGATCTTGGTGGCCTTTGCTGCCACTGTGGCCATAATGATGTCTGCGCTGAGCTGCTGCTGAGGGCCACATCTGGGTCTATGGTCCTGCTGCAGCTGGGGTCTGTGGTGATATCCATGGCCCATGTTACCACAGGGGGTCATTGGAACCATGCTGTGCTGAGCCAGTCCAACCATTCACTGGCCCTGGTAGTTGGCCTGGCCCCTTGGCTGGATACGGCAGCAGGAGAGTTAGTCCTACCCCTCTGGGGAGAGCTGGCCCCTATACTCAGGTAAGATGACTCCACCACTAACTATAGGTGTGCACCTTACCTGGGTAGCACACTAGAGCTGTCCCTGTGGTCCAGTGAACAAATCCTGAGGAAGTGAGAGCAGGAGAACTGAGTCTGGCTCTGCTCATCTGCTAAGTGGTGGCATGGGTGAGAGAACAATAACCTTGCTCTTCAACCATTACTACCTATAGCAGGCAAGAGAGGTGGCCCCAGGATCAGAAAAGTGAGAGAACTAGTGTTGACTGATGTTTTTGGGAGCATGAGACTTAATCTCAGGGTTGTGGGTTTGTACCCCATGTTGGGCACCATTTGTTGACTGAGAGGTTGAGAGTTTTTTTTTTTGTTTTTTTTGTTTTTTTTTTTTGTTTTTTTTGTTTTGGTCTCACCTGGTCCTCTGGTCCTGCAGTTGCTTAGTCCCAAAGAAATACACAGAGGTTTACATTAATCATAAACTGATTGGTCTATTAGCTCAGGCTTCTTATTAACTCTTATAATTTATATTAGTCCATGATTTTTGTCTGTGTTAGCCACATGGCTTGGTACCTTTTTGGTGAGGCAGTCACATCTTGCTTCCTCTGCATCTTGGTGATGATTGTCGACTAAAACTTCCCTCTTTCCAGAATTCTCATTGCCCCACTTCTACTTTCTGCCTGGTTGCCCCACCTATACCTCCTGCCTGGCTACTGGCCAATCAGTGTTTATTTAAAATACAAATGACAGGGTGTATACTATTATCCCACAGCAAACTAGCCCTGCCCCTCACAAGCTACATCACACAGGAGAGTGGATCCTGCACTGTGCCTGGGCAGAATACTAAAACTGACCCTGTTTTTAGGGATGAAGGTGAGCCAACCCTGAGGATATGATAGCAGGAGAGTGGGTTCCTGCCCTTGTAAGTCCCTTGCAGTAATAGGGAGAGGGGACACTGCACCTCGCCTGGGCGAACAGTAAAGCTGTTTCTGGAAGTGTGAGTGTGGGAGACCAAGACCTGAGGGCTTGAGAGCAGAATTGGCACCTCTCCTTGCTGCAGGCTGCATTGGGAGAGCTAGCCAAGGCTGTGCTGGAGAGCTCGCCTGGGTAGTGACAATGAGGGAAAGCTGGCAGGCTGACCAACCCAGCTACTACTTAGGGACAGAACAAGGGCTTTAAGTTGGCCCACCCCAACATCCACTTCATCTATGAACTACCTGTTCATAGATGTAAAGGGGATGAACCTACAGACCCTAAACAACAGGATCTCTACAACACAGGACAAAAACAGGATAACCAAACAAGCCCCAGTGAGAGGTCATTATTGGTGGCATAGTAGAAGACAAAGGCTTCCACTCAAGCCAGACCAATGATTCATGGCAATGAACACTTACAAGTAAAGATGAATGGACTAAAGGGTAAACTATGTAACTCAACAGGCCGTACTACAGTTTCCATAAAAACATTCTTTTCCTTTTTTCCTTTTGTTTTCTTTTCTTTTGTTTCTTCGTTTTGTTTTGTTTTTGCTCTTTCTTTTATTTTGATGGGGAGGTTTGAGGGCAGAGGGTGGATGTAAAAGGATGAGAAGATATCTGGTATAGAAATGCATGATGGAAAATTCACAAAGAATCAATAAAAGTTGAAAAAAGTATTCAAGTTTTTATTCCTAGACTATAGAACTACATTTCATTTTTTGAAATAAATTGATTTTTGATCCTTGCACCTTGACTAAACCTTCTTTTGAAGTCTTTGTAGATGCTTTTAAATTATCCATATACAAAAGTATGTGTCCTACAAGAAAAAAAAACAGTTTTACTTTGTCTTTTGCAACCTGGTTGCTTTTATTTCCTTTTCTGATGCTGGGTAGTATAAGCTAGAATGACAATTCATAGTGCTGAGTAGCAATAGCTAGAAAAGGGTTATAATTTGGCAATTTCTTGATTTCAACATTTAAGACAAAGTTTTAGTGATCAAGACAACTATATATACACATGACAGAATATAGATAGTGCCATATATATTTTATACCATATACAAAAAGTAACTCAAAATGAGTCAAAATCAAATTAAAATCTAATGTATAACACATCTAGGACACAAATATAGATTTAATAACCTTGTTTGTGTGAGACAGGGTTTTTCTATGTAGCCTTGACTGTCCTGAAATTTGCTATAGCCTCAAATTCTAAGAGATCAGCCTACTTCTGTCTCCAGGGTGCTAAGATTAAAGGTATGTGCCACCATGCCTGGCTTATATATAATGTTCTTAACATTGGTTTTTCATATATAACATCAAAAGACAATGTTGAAAAATAAATAGATGAACTCAACTTTTCCAAAAGTAAACACTTTTATGCTTCAGGAAAAAAAACCATTAAAAACTAAAAAGGAAACTGCATATGACAGCACATGTATGTTAACCCAGCACTCAGGAGGCTGAGGTTGGAGGATCTCAAATTCATGCTCAATCCTGAAGAGATTTTGAAGAAGAAAAAATATATAAACAATAAAAATTATATAAAAAACTACACATGTAACAAGAGTCTAGTATCTAGACTATGTACATAAACAACATACAACTTAACAATAAAAATAATTCAGACAATCCTGTGTAAAAAAAAGGCAAAGGATTTGGATAGATACTACTCAAAAGAAGCTTCAAAATAATATAAATAAATAAATACTGGCAATTTCTCAAATGGTTAAACAGAGTTATCATTTAACCTGTTTTATTTAATGCATTAAGAGAATAATATATATCATCATAAAAATATATAATGATTGTTCATAATAGTCAACAGATAAAACAGTTCAAATGTCCACCAATTTCTATATGGATAAGTAATGTACTATGTCAATTTAGTGGAATATTATTTAGTCATAAAACTTAATTAATTAATGTTACATATTTGAATATATTGAGCTAAGTATAGAGAAAAATAAAAAAGTAACGTATTACGATTCCATTGATAAGAAATGTACTTAAGTAGCAAATTATTAAAAGCAAAGACTGATCGATTTTCCAGGTATTCTGGGAAGGCAAAGGAAATAAAAATTAACTACTTTTTTAATGTAATATACACTGGCATTTTAGAGTGGTGATGATTTTACAACATTGTGAATATACTCAAAATACACATTTATGGATACACAGATTTACCTAGTTATTTATTTGTGTTGGTGGGGGACTTGTGTGGAGATCTTAAGACAACTTCCAGGAACCGGTTCTGTATTTCCACCACATGGATTCTGGGGATCAAATTCAGGTTTTCAGGCTTAGTAGCAAGCACCTATAACTGTGAGCCTTCTTCCTGGGTTCTGATATACACATTTTTAAAAGAGTTATGGTATATTAATTATATCACAATTTTAAAAGACTGTGTTAAATAACTATAAAATAAATAGTTTTCCTACAGATCTTACTGCATATTATAATTAATGAATTCAGAAGTCTTGTATAATATCTGTATTAGATAGGTGTGATGGCTATTCTTCACTGTCAACTAGACTACATCTGAAATTAACTAAAAACCCAACTGCTAGGCACACATGTGAGGGATTTTTAGTTAGTTGGATCATTTGAGGTAAGAAGACCCACCTTAAATCATATCACTTGAGGTGGGAAGGCACACTTTCAATGTGGTCCACACATTCTTTGGGCAGCTTATATAAAGGACAAGGAAAAAAGAAGTTTTTGCTCTTTGCCTGATGACCCTTGCTCTCACTTCACTAATATCAAAACCTACTCTGAGATTCAGATGCATCCTAAAGGCAACCTGAGATATCCAGTTTCATAGACTAAACAATTATTTGTTTCTTGGAATTTCTGGTGGGAGACAGCCATTGTTGGATTAACTGGACCATTCTAATAAATCCTCTTTATATCTATCTATCTAAGTATCTATCTATTTGACTGTCATCTACGATTTATGATCTAAGAGCTTTAGCCCTTAACAACTTTGTCCTTAAGTTGTTAGCGTTCATTATGTCATACTTGTTCTTATTTGTAATACATAGACTACTATTTTGAATCTGCAACATCAAACAATTCTTTCATCTTTTCATGATGGCATCTGCAGTGATCAAATAACTATTTCTACTTCTATGAGCATCTTTGAAGGACCAAAGAGAAAAGAAACCTAGAGTTAAGAATCACTGATGTATATAAATATTTATTCTCAGGGATCAGGAAAAATGGTAACTTTATAAAGAGTAACTAAGCTGAACTAAATGCTTCTTGAAGTGCATCATAATCTCAAGATAAACTTTAAAGATAGACAGTGCTATCTAAATGACATAGAATTTGAGAATGAATTATGTTAACTCACCACATTTTTTTCCTATGGTTGTTTGGTTGTTGTGTATCACTACGAATTTGGTCTAGTTCTTGACAAACAGCTCATGTATAGCTTTTTGAGCAGTCCTTGGAGTTCTGAGTCCTCTCTCTCTCTCTCTCTTGAACACACACACACACACACACACACAGGCTACATATATCACTGCGTGTAATGATAGCTTACTTCTAGTATACTATTAGGATTAATTTAATTTGTGCAACATATTATGCAAAGTCATGACCATCTTTCATGCTAAAGTTAATATATTTCTACAGACTTTGATAAATGGGGACACAGTATTTTATAATGTATTTTATTCAATATCTATGGTAAGTGGGTTTTCAAATTTCAGAATAAAAGCTTAAAGGGTAAATAAATTACATATTACAAACATATAATGATCTGATACTGGTGTTAATTAGGTCAATAATTAGTTGTAGTTGTTTACTTTCCTGCTGTTATAAAACACCCACAGAAAGCAACCTGGGGAGAAAAGGGTGTATTTGAGCTTACACTTTATAGTCCATTACTGACAGAATTGAGAAAGAAACTCAAGGCAAGGAACCTAAGGCAGCAGCTAGTGCAGAGGCCATGGAGGGGTGCTGCTTACTGGCTTGTTCCCCATGATTTTGTTCAGTCTGTTTTCTTAAGAAAGCCAGGATCACTTTCTTGGGGGTGACAAAGTTCCTGTGGGCTGGGCCCTCCCATATCAATCATTAATGAGAAAAATGCTCGCACAGATTTGCCCACAAGGACAATCTGATAGAAGCTATTCCTCAATTGAGAGGCCCTCTTTCCAGGTGATTCTGCTTAAAGTTGATAAAACAAAATGACCCAGCACAGCAGTGTTCTGTAATTAATATATTCCTTTACCTTTGTCGGCTTGCCAGGAGTCTAGCTGAATTTGGTCTTCAGATCTGTATTTCTTCCTTTATTGGTATTTAGTCCATTTTATTATTTTTATTATTATTATTTTATTATTATTATGCTTATTTTTGCTGTTTCTATTCCTTTTCATCACAAAACGCTCCAAGGAAAACAGATGCATTCACATGTCAATCTAGTCATAGGTGCTACACAAGTGCCTGGGAAAACATAGGCAGTAGTGAAAGACCTCCAGAGTGGGGAGACTCTCACTCAAGTCTCAGGATAACACGACCCCACAAGAACTCATGAGAGACCATCCTTGCTGCAATAACATGAGGTTTATTGACAGGAACCAGTGCGCTGGGGCCGAGACTCATATCCCACGCAGGGGTAGAAGAGTTCAACTGAGTAGCTGGGAGATGGGATATTTAGGGAAAGAAATGACAACCCAAAGAGGGTAGGGAGGCCGTCATTGGAAAATTCTGAAAATAACAGTGATAATCACAAGGGGGTAACTCCCCATTTCTCAAGATTATAATCTAACTTTATGGTCAGCTAGTTCCAGAAACAGAGTCACTGAACCAGCTAACCTAGATTTTTAGTTCTTCTCTCCCTGCTAGATTTTTGGCTCTATTCTTTCTGCTAGAGGGGTCTGGATTTATCTGGGTCTTTCATCTCCCCACTTCTTTTACTACCTAGTTTTAATCATAGAACTAGATTTTAGTATCTTCTAGATCTTACAAA
Source organism: Myodes glareolus (assembly GCF_982192425.1). Lineage (NCBI taxonomy): Eukaryota > Metazoa > Chordata > Mammalia > Rodentia > Cricetidae > Myodes > Myodes glareolus. The sequence continues at coordinate 59,666,418 of NC_142053.1, forward strand.
GTGCTATTTTGGTGGCGTACCATCAAAATCTGAACAGCACTTATTCTTTCTCTAATGAAGGTAATTAGTTTATTTAATGTACATGGACCTATAATCAGTAGCAGAAGCAAAATTGAGAATGATCCCATAAGGTAAGATATCGGAGTAGTCATCCAAGGAGACCTATTAAACCAGTTCTCAAACCATCCCTGATGAGCTTCTCTGTCTCTTTGTCTTTTGTCTAACCTTTCTCTAAGTTTACTCATGGAGTCACTCATGGAACCTGAATGGTTCACATAGAAACAGCATTCTTCTCTGAGAGCAGCACATAATCCTCTGTCTTTTAAGAATAACAGATTTAATCCCCTTCTACTCTGTAAGACCACTTCTGAGAGGGAGTTCAATGACTCTTCGAGTTTGAAAATAGATTGTTTTACAGCCCTGAAATCTTCATCCATGGCTATTCCTAATTCATTAAAGTACTGAGGGGCCTGTATTAGGACAGCAGTACCTGTCCCAACACCGGCAGCTACCCTGAGGCCCAGGATTACTGCTAGTGTCAGAGAAATAGGTTCTCATCGAAAACGGGTTGGGTGATTGTCAAATTCATCTTCAAGCGTGTTAGCTGGTTGATAAAAGACCCTGGGTACCAGTTGTACATGCACACAGTAATCTTTGGTGTCATTTAAAACCAATGTTGACACGCAAGGTGTCAGGCCTGTACTACAAGCCCATCATTTATCTAAACCGGGAACCAAGTACCTGGTGTCAGGAGTCTTAGGGCTCTTAAGGGTCTCATTACATTAACGTTTGTAGGCAACTGGTGGATTTCCCAGGCATGTCCCTACACCTGTAACCTCAATAAGAGTCAGCCTATGATTAGTCCCCCAAACACAAGCATCCTGACTGGTGGTGTTGTTAAAAGCCCCTTTTCAATGAGGCTCAAGATTCCCAACTCAGTGCCGCCAGACAAAAACAGTGTCCCCTACTTGGAACTTATGCGACACGTGTGAGTCTTCAGTCTTAGATACTTCTTTCAGTTGCTCCCAGATCTGGTGTCTCACCACTTCAAGGGCCTTTAGGCGGGGAAATAAAGGTCTAAAAAGAATAGCATCAGGATTATGCATGCCACCCGACTCAGTGAGCAGTGGCAGTCCCCCACATAGGATCTCATAAGGGGTGAGTTTAAATTGCCCTGGGGTGTTCCAAACCTGGAACAGGGCAAAGGGAAGGAGGGCTGGCCAGTTATTCCCGCCAATCTCTAGGGCCAATTTTGTCAGGGTCTCTTTTTAGGGTTCTATTCATCATTTCTACCTGACCTAGCTCTGGGGTCAGTAAGCACAATGTAATTTCCAATTGATCCCCAGTTAGGTGGCCTGTCCTGACTTACCTGGGCAACAAAGGCAGGTCCATTATCAGACCCAATTACCTTGAGTATCCCAAACCTTGGGAAGATTTCATCTATGATCTTCTTAGCCATCACATTGGCCGTCTCAGTCCTGGTAGGAAAAGCTTCTACCCAGCCTGAAAATGTATCTATAAAAAACTAATAAGTACTGTTACCATATCTGGCTGGCTTAATTTCTGAAAAATCTACCTTCCAGTAGGCCCCAGGCTGATCACCCCTGAGCCTCTTCCTAGGAGTATATATGGAGTGTCCTGCATTAGTCATAGCACAGGCCTTGCAGCTTTTGACTACTTTTTCTGCCAGTCCTAATTTGCCCATAACTTGGTAGTCCTCGGGTGTATACTTAAAGTTGCTTTTACAGATATCATGATAATCTTTAGCCTCTTTGACTGCCAGGATCATTGCTCCTTGGGCTGCCTGTTTAGTGGTTAGGTCTGCCATCTGATTTCCTTTAGCCACAGCATCTCAAGCTTTTTGGTGTTCTGGGCAATGCATGATGGCTACCTTCTTTGGCAAATGTATGGCCTTGAGGAGGCTCAAAATTTCTTCTTTATTTTTTATGTCTTTTCCTGCAGATGTCAATAGTCCTTTTTGCCTGTATTTTGCTCCATGTATATGAGTAGTGGCAAAAGCATACCTGCTGTAAGTGTAGATGTTGATAGATTTCCCCACTGCCATCCATAGATCTATCAAAGCAACAAGTTTGGTTTTCTGGGCCGACATCCCTTCAGGGAAGCTACTGGCCCAGATCACTTGCTTCCCATCCACCACTGCTGCCCCTGCCTTCTGCTTATCTTCAACCATGAAGCTGCTGCTGTCTGTATACCAGCTCAGACTCTTAGGCCAAGGCTGATCTTTCAGATCATTTCAGGTACCAGCTTCTTCTGCCAGAATGTCAGTGCAGTGATGGGTAGGTGAGGAGTCATCAGTCTCGGGCAGTAGGGTAGTGCTTCATCTGTGTTTGGATGTTTAGGTCTTGCTATTGTAGAACCACTGGATTCTGATGGTACCATATTGTTCTTTATGTTGTTAAATGTATTCTTACACTGTCATCTACCCATCTTGGTTTTGGGTAATTATAGGTACAGTTGTTGATTTTTCCTCCAGTTGGTGCAGGTGGTTCCTGTGCCTCTGGGGACCCACTGATGCCACAGTGGGGTTTCACAGGTATGGGTGATTGAGTTTGACTTGTTAGTTACAGAGTCCAATTTGTGGTGGGGTGGTGGGGTGGGGTGGTGGTGGTGGAGCTGTCTGCTCAGAGGAGTCCTATCATCTGATCAGCTGCTGGGGCTGCAATGGAAGGGGGAGGGGCACATCCTGTGCCTGGCTGCCTAGGGCCTAGAGAACAGGACTGTCCAGGAAGGAGACCAGCCACTCACCTCTTTATCTAATCAGTGCATGTGGAACCTGTACCTTGGGGGCAGCTGATGCCTTGGGGAGTGGTCTGCGGAAATGACGGGTTTCAGGGGTTTGGAGGGGTGGAGTGGGACTTGCAGATTGCAGAGGTCAATGAGTGGTGGGGATTGAGACCTTTATTTTAAGGGGCAGGTTTTTATTTTTTAATTTTAATTAATTAATTAATTTATTTATTTATTGAGATACAGAGTCTTTCTAGGAAGCCCTGGCTGACCATGTATTCACAGATATCTCCTGCCTCTACTTCATAAGTGCGGTGATTAAAGGCATACCTCACCAGACACAGCTGTATAAGACCTATATAATGGTAACTCACAAACTGATTTTATCCCCTGAGGGGGCTCATAGGATAAAAAGCAATAACTGTATAAGCCTGACTACCTAACTTACTCCCCAGACTCACAGCAATCCAAATTTGTTTGTGTACATCTGTAAGCCCAACACTCCTAAGGTAAAATGGGTAGAAAAGGCAGGGAAATTGGTTCAAACGTAATGGCTCAACTGGCTTGGAGTATATAGTTTAGTAGAAATAAGAGACCCATCTTCAATAGGTAGAAGGTGAGGACTGATTTGGAATAGTTGTCCTCTCAATTCTCCACATATACCTTGGTATATGCATATGTACATAGAATAAGTAAATATACACAAATAAATAAGTACATTTAAAAAATTATCATATATACATATATGAAATTTTTGTGCTAATGGATGTGAAAATCTGATGTAATGAGTATTATACATTAAATAGTTTCTGCCAAAATTCATATTGAAATACTAAACTTAGTATTTAAAAATATGACAGTATTCAAAGATAGGGTCTTTTAAGAGATAATTAATTAAGTTAAAATAAGTGGTTCAAATCAAATATAACTTGTGTTCTTATATGAAGAGAAAAATTTAAAATTAGGTTACACACAGAAGAACTACTTTGTGAAGACACAAGGAAACAATTACCTGGGAACCAAGGACACAAGCTTCAGAAGGAAGCCACACTGCTTGACCTTGGACTTTTACCCCTCAGAACTGTTAGAAAATCATTATCTGTTGTTTAAGCCACCCACTTCATGTAACATTCTGGTCATGCTAGCTGCTAATAAAATAGTTGGTAAACTAATAAAATCACTGCAAGGTTGTTTTTGATAACTATTGTATATTTTAATGAAAAATAAATGCCATGGTCCTATAGGAATATTAGTATATGTTCTAGAAAACGTAACTCTACATCCAGTGTTTCTTTGCTTTACTGTCTTTCCCTGTAGAAATTTGCACATAATCTCAGAGTTCATGATCCTCTGGTTTTCCTTTAAGTTTCACAGCTCTTTCTTACTTCCTTTTTTCTTTTTTCTTTGCTTGTTTTTCTTCTTTCACTTCCTTTTTTCTTACTCCTGTTCTTTTTTGCTTTTTATTCTCTCTATTTTCGACAATTTCTTATCTCCGATATCAACCATTAAAAGTATTAAAACATAAGTGATAGCTTACTTCCCCGTTATATTTCTTACATGTCCTAAAGAGCCTTCTAATTCCTGTTTGATAGAGGCCATGCCATCTGCTTCTTATTCATTACTAACTTAATAGCACAATTTGTGGTTCAGTAAATTTATCTTAGAAACCAATGACTTATAAACACAATTGATATATCTGTGAAGAGAAGAGCTAGTTCTTTAACAAAATGTTATCATTCTATATGCTCTATTTTAAAGTAAGAATCGAATTAATTGTATCTCAGGAGAGAGGCAGGTATAATACTGCTTTCAAAGAGGATAATTGTTTTTAGATATTTTTTCCAGAAGTTACAGGGAGTGACTAAGAACATTGACTTATTCTGAAACCAAAAGGTTAGCAAGTTCAATAGCATATTTTTAACATGATGTGCCTAAATCTGGAAGGTCATATTGATAGCTTCTCTGACACAATAAGAAAGCACATTAGTAGATTTCTCAGAAGACAGATTCTTATCACAGTAGAATACATACATACACATTTATGTATCATATATATATGTGTGTGTGTATGTATGTGTACTATCAATTTAATGTGAGAGCTAAGCTCTATGATACTATAAAGACAAAACATTAATTCATGACTTCCCTAGCTCAAGATGTTCTGTCAAATGATACATTTCTAAACTTATAGTAATGTATCTTTCTTTAAACATTTTTTCTTAACAGTAGATTTTTTATTTTAATTTTTCCCTTTTTATTGAAAATAACTTTTTCAGAGAATATATTCTGATGTTTCCCCTCCTCCATCTCTCTCAGATCCTCTCCACCTCTCCCTTCATCTAACTCCATGCCATCTCTCTCTCTATCTTTAGAAAATAAACAGGCAAATTGAAAACAAATCTTTCTTAGGATAAAAATTAAGGAAACATGGGAATTTATATCTCCAATATTATTAATGGATTGTAAAGCAAGAACTTGGTAATTTTAGGTATGATCAGTTCATAAGGAAAGGCTGAGAAAGTGTCATATAACAAGCTAAGGAACGAAAGAAAAGCCAGGCTAATTCATGACTGTTTTTGTCATAACTATTTTAATGACCACCCAGTTAACCAAATCAAGTGTTTATTTCTCTTTCATGAAGTTGACCTTGTATATTTCCTGGGTAACGCGAGGCCGACTTAGAGGATAGCTACTCTTCTTTGTCACATTTGGCTCATTTTCTAGCTTAAATGAAGAAAAACATATCAAGTCAATTACATTCTTTCAAAACCTTCCATTCTCCAAACCCTTGATTTTCCCGCTATCTTCTTGCTAATGCTGGCAAAGTTAAGGTCCTAATTCTTTGAACTCATCAACTCCAAAGTTTTTAGGCCCATTTCACTCTAGCTACTTGTTCCAAGGTCACACCTTCGATTGCTTTGTACAAAATTTAATACATAGTATTCATTTTGATAAATGCCCTCATTTCTCATGCCAGTGAACTGTTGACGACACTTTGAGGAAAACTGCGCAAACACTAGGATACATGGCTGAAGAAGCTTGCGAATCTTCTCATTTGAAGTTCTTTGTCTTCCTTGTAAAATAGATGACTGTTTTCTTGCCCCAATTCCATTCACACCCTCCTATACATTCCTTAATACCCAAATAGAACTAAAGTCCTTTATGCAGTATCTGATAACAAGTTAACCAATGCCATTTTGAGTCACTGGAGTATCTTAATTTTGTCTTTGAGTGGTACTTACCACACCCCATGATGATGGATTACATCTGCTTCCTTACAACGTGAAACTCCTTGGGGTTTGCTTTTGTGTTTTTCTTTATTTCGTGCACATCCCCTGGGTAATGTCACTCATACTCATGCCTTCAGCTCTTACCTGTATGCTTATCACAATCATGTCTACAGTCTATCTGTTTCTTCTGAAGCTCAGATCCATACCTCCAGTTGTATACTAAATACCTTCACTTCATTGATAAATATATCCCGTCTCAATGTTCAAAGCTGATTTTACTTTCCTTTTTAATTCACTACCTCTAATCTGAGCCTACTCCACATCTTCTGTTTTAGAAAACAGATCCTTTATTTCTCTAGTTGAAAACAGGCACAGCAGTCCTTCTATCTTCATTCCTTTATTCAAAGAGGTCAGTTCTGACACACACCCCTGATTCTTGTTCTCTACAATCTCCCTTATATTGCTTCATATAAAATCTAGTTTGTTGAAAAATATGGCAGTTCATGGAAGAACTAACATTAAATCAAGGCAAGAGGCAAATACTTATATGTATTAATTTTTCAAAAAATTATCCATGTTTATCCCATTTCTCAAGATAATGATTATTGACGTGGAAGTCGACAGTCATATTGCTAATCTCATATCAGAGTAACTATATAATGTGAAAAGTCAATAAATCAATAAATAGCAGTGTTACTGGAAATGGAGGGTCAGAGAAACACATTAAAAACTTCCTGAAGATATAATCAGACAAATTAAAAATGTCATGGGGGAAATGAGGTTAAATAAACTATTTAGATTACTAGAGATAAATAATACTACATGCTAATATTATTTGGTCCTGATCAAATAAACAAGAATATTCTTTAAAGACTTGAGAAATTTTAAACACATGCTGGTTACTGAGTATTAGGAAATTATTATGATAAAGGTATTTATTAGTATGATTGGTTTTGTTGTTTATTTTCTGAAACGGGGTCTCATGTAGTTCAACTGGCCACAAAATCACTATGGACCGGAGGCTGGCTTTGAACATCTGATCTTTTTTTTTCTATCTCCTGAATGCTTGGATTACAGGCCTGTACCACCATGCCTGGTTTAAGATTTTTTTTTTTAAATGATCATCTTCTGGAGATTCTTAAGGAAAAGAGTTTTGTTTTTTTTTTTTTCTTGGCCACAAAGGAAAGCACAAACAAGTCAAACCTTATGCAAATATAATTCAAGTAGGAGGCCAGCTTCCAGTCCCAGCAGGCAGCTGTGATTCTGAATTGTGTGGCTGGAGAGTCTATGAATGTAGGGAAGAATTAGGAGGTGTGGCCTTGTTGGAAGAGGTGTGTCACTAAGAAAGGGTTTTGAAATTTCAAAATCCCACATGACTCAGTCCTCTCTCTCTCTCTCTTTCTCTCTCTCTCTCTCTCTCTCTCTCTCTCTCTCTCTGCCTCCAACTTGCGGATCAGGATGCAAGCTTTCAGCTACTGCTCCAGTCCCACAGCGCCTATCTGCTGCCATGTTTCTTACCATGATGATCATGGACTCACCCTCTGAAAGTGTAAGCAAGTCCTTAGTTAAATGCCTTCTTTTATAAATTGACTAGTCATGATGTCTCTTCACAGCAATAGAACAGTGACTAAGATAGGATATAACAGAAGCTTTGGACTGTATTATGGTATGCTGTCCAGACTGCTTTCACAGACATCATTGCTGGAGTCCTGTGCTTTGGTTGTCGTGGCTAGGTGTGCATAAAACAATTGTGGAACCAGCCTGCTATGAAAACCTCAGACTTGAATGGTGTCTTAGGGTTTTATTGCTCTGAAGGGACCCTATGACCATGACAACTCTTATAAAAGAAATCATTTAATGGAGGCTGGCTTACAGTTCAGAGGTTTAGTCCATTATTGTAATTGTGAGAAGCATGGTAGCATATGGGCAAATATGGTGCTGGAAAAGTAGCTGACTTCTATATCTTGATCTGCATGAAGCAGAGATAGTGAGCCACTGAGCCTGGCTTGAATTTTTGACCTCAGATCCCACCACCTAGTGACATACTTCCTTCAACAAGGACACACCTATCCAACAAGGCCACATCTCCTAATAGTGGCACTCCCTATGGGCCTATGGAGGCCATTTTTATTCAAACCATCACAAAACGGTTAATGTGTACTGAGACTTTTTATAAAATATATCCCCACAGTTCACAATTAGTGAATTTTTTAAAAATATTATATAAACGCTTCTGTATATTATTATAAAAAAGAGAAAAAGTATGTCTGGTAAGATTCCATATTAGAAAGGACTTTACAACCTCTGCCTGAAATACTCAGTACTGCATGCAACAGACACTTCTTTCACATTTTCATTTGTACCATTACTGCAACCTCGAATGGCCTCAGCGATTGGCCTAACTGGGATGGGGAATGGAAGGGAGAAAGCAAGGGGACATGTATAGAAAAACTGTTATCAAGCTGGATGGCTTTGCTCTGTTGGATGAACCACCATATCCTGGAAGCTCAGCATACTTATTATATGCAGTTGAAGAGGGTGGCAGGGTTATTTCATACAACTAAGCAAGGAGGCAGGCTCATTATATATATATATATATATATATATATATATATATATATATATATATATATATAAATTGGAGATAGAGTTACTATATATAGTTGAACAGGTTTAGCTAATTTCTATAGGAGCAGTATAGGAGCAGTCTCTGCAGGGGAGAGGAGTCTTCAGACTGTCACCATGCACAGGCAGAATGCTATAGTAGCCATTTCTGCACACATTGTCAACTCAGACCAGAGGAAGGCTTTGCCATCTCTCTGAGCCTCACCAAAGGCAGGCTTTGCTTCTCCCACGCGGCCAGCCAAGGCATTGATGTCCTTGACATGACCATTCCCTTGTCAAAAATACACATTTGCTCAGGATACTTGTTCCCTATGTACTATTTAGTTTTCCAGAGGCAAATGTTAGTCATGAGTAAAACCTATTTTGGAATTTTGTGATTTCTAGTGAATTAGTGAAATTGAGATTGTGCTAAAATCCTTCTGCTATAAATAAGAAAAGAATTTGAAGACATTTCAACAAAGAAAAGAATGCCTAAGTATAAGAAAAACTGTTTAATATTACTAGTAAGTTATAAAGTATAGGGCAAACTACAGTGATGCAGTATATATTGAGGAATATTTTAAGATGCATTATATTTGCTTATGCTGTGGAATATTTGATTAATGATGCAAAGATATGTTGCATTTTTTATGTTTCATTTGTTTAACTTTGTGAAACTGTGTTACTTTGCCTGTCTAAAACACATGATTAGACTAATATAGAGGTGAACATCTAAGAGCAAGGCAGAAAAAAAGATAGGCAGGGCTGGCAGGCAGAGAGAATAAATAGAAGATGAAATCTGGGAGGAGAAGGAGGAAAAAGAAATGGAAGGCTCCAGTGACCAGCCACTAACTACCCAGAAAGCCACAGAGTACAAAGTAAAGAAAGATATGCGAGAGAGAGAGAGAGAGAGAGAGAGAGAGAGAGAGAGAGAGAGAGAGAGAGAAAAGTAAAAGCCCAGAGACAAAAGGTAGACAGAATAATTTAAGAAAAACTGTCTAGGGTATTGGTGGTGTATTCTTGTAATCCCAGGATGTGGGAAGCAAAGGCAGGTGGATCTCAGTGAATTCGAGGCCAGCCTGGACTATAAAGTGAGTTTGAGGACAGCCAGGACTGTTACACAGAAAAACTCTGTCAAAAAAAAATAAATAAAAAGGAAAGAAAAATCTGGCTAGAAATAAATCAAGCTAAGGCTGGGCATTCATAAGTAAGAGTAAACCTCCATGTATTTATTTGGGATCTGGGTGGCAGGTCCCCCTAAAGAACAAAGAGTAAAAACAACCAAATACAAGTATGCAAGCCTATGAAATAGTGGCTACCATTAAAAAGCTTTATCACAGCAAGTATGTAAAGATGTGGGGGACTGACACTTTCTAATACTATTGATATGAATGATAGTTTGGCAAGTTCCTTAACAATATACGTATATGAATATATGTCTGGCATACAATCAAGTAATTCTGCCAGTTTGAACTTACCAATAAGAAAATATGTGCTGAAAAGAACTGTCTGTAATGGTTTTATTTATAATAGCACAAAACTGAGAATAATCCATATGTATTTTATAGCTAGTCAATGTACAATGACCTAGTCCACAAAATGAAAGAAATGTGAATCCACAACATAACATAAATGAATCTCAAAGCAACTATACTAAATGAAAAAAGTCAGACCAAAAACAAATTGTATATAAACTGACATCAATTTAACACTATAGGAAATGAAAATAAATCAGATAGAATCAGCAGATCCCTGAGCAGGGCAATGGTTCAAGGTAAGGCAGGATGACCTAATAAGGTATTTTTCAGGATCTGTAGGTAGAACATAGTGGTAGAATGTGTGCCTTGAATGCGTAAGGCCCTGGGTTTAATCTGAGCACCTAACAAAAAAGAACAAAAGCTCAAAATGACAGCACAAAACCATGTTGGGCAATGGATTTACTCATTACTTTGATCTTGGTGATGATTTCAGGGGTGTATATGTACTTTAAGACATTATAAAGTACATGCAGTTTATTTCATTTTCAATTATGGCAAAATATAAACAGCAAATGCTACTTATGAAAAAATGGCTCAATATTATAGATTCCAAGTTCTCACTCCTGATCCTAGCAATCAAAATTGTTTCTTCTGCAAGCAACAGAAGCAAAATAAAGTTTCCAGGAAGTGAACAAGGTGTAAAATAGCCACATGGCAGGGCTAGAAGTTAGACTTAGTTCCTGCACTGAAAGCTGGGTAGTACAGAGATTAAAAAAGCAATAAGGAAAAGAAACTGCAGGAGAAAATGGAAAGCGTTGCTAGATGAAGCACTGTTGACAAGGCACTCATTATTTTTGTAGCTGGATGATAGGTACATAGATTTTTATTACAGAAAAAGTCTTATTAGCACACGAGTCATTAGCTTATACAGAACTGAAACTCAAATTATTTGAAAGAATTTGTGTACTGTGAATGAAAATGAAGGAAACGGAAAAAAGAGGAACAACCATTATTTGCTCCTTAAATTTCTACCCTATCTGTGTTATTGCTTAACCAAAAATACAAAAGAAGGGTTCATAAGTAAACACCAGACACATGTAAGTACATTCTTCTTAAGTTGTATGATTCAGTTAATGACTAATGTTGCGCATTTAGCCATTTTCATAATCGCTCATTTTTTAAAAACTAAAGTATAAAAATGTTCAGACTTATTATAACTGGTTCAGTTTGTAAAATAAAGGATTTCTAAATTTGGAAATTATAAGTACTCAGATATTTGAAAAGCTATTAAGGTTTTATTTCAGAATATGTAATTTTGGTAGCACATTATGAGTTGAAAAGAATTGTTGACAAGCTACTTGTACATATTATGCATCAAACATCTTGTACTGCTATTTTAGAGGCATTTTTATTATATGTGACATAGCCATTATTCCTCTTTGCATAATTAAAAGAAAGATATCTAGAATAGGAAAAAATTCAAGACAGAAAAAAGAATGCCTTCTTTTTTCTTATCTTTTCAATTTGGGGATTTTTTTCAGCATTGTGAGGATTTTTTATTATTTCTTAAAGTATAGAAATTTAGAAAATTTCAGTTGATGAAAATTTTACCCTACACTAAATGAGTGAAAAATTAGTTACTAATAAACACAAGAACAAAGAACATAGGGAATCCTTTAGTGGATCACATTGATGTATCTTTACAAGTGAAACCATGGGATAGTTTTGTGGTAAAATCTTGTGCTTTGTCTTCAATGGAATGATCCCTAAATAGTTTTATTTTTTTTCAAAAACATCTCAATATCCCACAATATCATTAATATATATCACCAGGGATCTTTTGTCACTGAATTTACTGAAAGTTTTCTTTGACTCAGAAACAGAGGCTGTGCAGTGGAGTACTAAGGGCACACATTGCAGGCAAACTTGAGTTGAAATTGTAAATCCTGAAGAGTTCATTTCTTTGGGCATTTGTCTCATCACCTATACAATGCAGAAAATAAAAGGAGCTACATCATAAGTACATTGTGCACATTCAATGTGAAGATTTGAGTAAATTATGTAGTAGAGAGCCTGTCATTCAATTCATTACATGTATGTCTTTGAATTTGTGCTTTCAGCCTACTCATTTTCTAGGTGTTTATAATTAATAATGTCAAACCCTTCCATTAATTAAAGTCTTGCTGAATCTAAAAGGGTAAAATAGTCAACACCTACGCGGTGTGACTTTATTCAGAAGGCTGTTAGTCCTTTTATGATTTGGATCTATTATGTTCCCATGGCTCGTGTGTTTAAACAGTTGGTCCCAGTCTGGTAGTGTTGTTTTGGGAGGTTGTGGAACATTTTTGAAGTGAGGCCTAATTGGAGAAGGTGAGTTACTGGGGAGTATGTCTTGAGAGCTATGACCCAGTCCATTTTTGACCCTAGTTCCTCAGCCTCATACTCACTGACACAGCTGAGAGCTGCTCCCCACACCATATCTTCATCAGTATCACCAACTGTGCCTTCAAACAGGAGCCAAAATACATCCTTTCTCTGTTAATTTGCCTTGTTAGATGATCTGTTACAAAGATGAGAAAAGTAATGAATATTGTTTCCCAATTTATGTAAGTATAGCCTTATAGAAGAGGAGAGTCTCCTGCTATTTTCCCATGCCTCTGTTAGCAGACATTTAACAGTCCTGTCTGGGTTACCAGAGAAACTGGGGTCTCCTCTTAGGTTTCTTAATCTCATTCATAAAAGAATTTAAAAAATTCATAAAGGGGATAATTTTATTAGAGTTTAAAAGATGAACATCCCAGCTTTGGTAAGTTGTAAATCTGGTAGCTGCTTAGTGGAGGAGAATGGAGAAGAGGCAGAAGAAAGGCCATGGAATTTGAGCTAATCTACATGGAAGTCTGCCTGGAGGTAGTAGGTAGTCAGGCAGCTTTAGATAAAGAGGAAGTGAACCCAAAGTATCAGAGAGAGAAAACCTAACTGGAACTCATGGTGGTTTTGAGAGTCTATGTTGGGAGTAGGGGAAGGGCTAGAGGGAGGTGGAGCTTGGACATAGAGGAATTAAGAGGAGGAAATGTATAATAAAATCTCATTGGTTATTCCACATTAGCGTGATTGAAGATGGGCTCTTCTTCCTGGGATAGCTTCATCCATATTCCTAAGGAGTGGTCCCTTGACCGGGTCCTTGACCCACCCAATTAACTCTTAAGAGAGGAGATGATTGCATTTTCCAACTTGAAGTAGAGTCTATTATTTTTATTTTAAGCTTTCTCTTAATTATTTTTAGTTATTTGTAGGTGTGTGCACACGAATGCAGGTGCCCAAAGATGCCAGCTGGAACTGGAACTAGAAATGGTTCTGATTTGTCCCACATGAATGTTGGATACTGAACACAGGTTCTTTGAAAGAACAAGTGTTTTTAGCCACCGAGCCAGTCCTCCAGCCCCTGGATTCCATTCTCTACAATAACACTACCACTAAAATCCCACCTCTTCCCTGACTTTGGATAAAAATCTTATTTCCTCAACTTGGGTGCTTTTGTGCACTTAAGCAATAGATTTAAGGAAGAATCTAAAGCTAATTTGGATTCTCTGTGTGGCAAAGTCACTGAACAAAAGGTAGTGTATGTAACTCTCTCAAGCTTTATGTCGTGGTTAGAGAAGCTGTTTAGTGCAGTTTCTCAAGCAGTTCTAACAATCAAAAATCACCTGCATTGTTTGTGAAACAATCGTACTCTGGAACTTGTAGCATTTAGGATGAGGTTCAAGAATGTGAAGGTTTAATGAGCACCCAAGGGATTCCTAAGAGCTCACAAGTTTGAAAATTGCTGGAGAGGTTAGAAGCCCAGACGTTGGAATGATACTATATATGAGTTCAAATTCAAGCTTTACCCTTTGAGGATAGTTGATCACAGAGTTAATTAACCACCCTCAACCTCTGTTTTCATCCCTGTAAAATGACAATTCAATAAATTAATTTATTTAAGACATATGTCTCACAGTGGCCATTGAGAATTTTAATTGGCATTTTATAATGTACCATTACTTTTAATTTATTTAAATTTAGATATGAATCTTCAGTCTCTTGGGCAAGGTGCTATATTGTCCAATAATGTTCTAGGGGCGTGAACATGTGGCAGTCTCACTGTATAGTCTTAGCTGGGCCATAGGCTATAGGAAACTATAATAAATCCCTTCTCCCTCCTCTCTTACTCCCTTTCTCCCTTCCTTCTTCTTTTCCTCCCTCAGTTCTCTCCCCCTCTCCCTATCAACCCTGGAACTTGATAGGTAGATCAGGCTGGACTCATACCCTCAGAGATTTGCCTGTCTCTGTCTCTCTAGTGCTGGCATAGAACATGTGTGCCATTATGCCATGCTAACATTATAGAATTTTTGTTTGTTCTCTGGTATGCCTGTTTCTTTGAAAGAAATTAGCCTTGTTACTGTGATTAGCTGTTGTGGGTCATCTTTATTTTTTAACCATTATGCTTTATTATGAAAGTTAAGCAACAAAAGCGTCTGAGGATTCCAACTCACTTTTCCCAATGTAGATGCTGTCTGTAATTTTGCCTAGAAAGAGAATTTTTCTCACAGGGCAAGCTCTTCAGACGTTAGCCTCTGAGTTCCAACTTCAAAAGGCCTAGTAACAATGCACATTGAGTTACAGTTTAAGAAAATCTTTGGAAGATCTTTAGTAATTTACCTGTTAGTTAAAAGGGGACAGGGAAATGGACAGACAGAGGAAGGCAAAATAAAAAAATAAATAAATCAAAATGTTATACTGACAATAACAAGGAAAAGGCCATGAGACAGATACAGACAGTGCCACATAGAGGTAGAAAGGAGTTGTGTTGTTGCAGAGAAAAAACAAAGAGAGAGAGAGAGAGAGAGACAGAGAGAGAGAGAGAGAGAGAGGGAGAGAGAGAGAGAGAGAGAGAGAAACCCAGGGAGAGCTACACAGGAATATGCACAGTACAGTCAGACAGAGAAAGAAACCAGCACATACTAGCATGAAAGCTTCTCTGTTATATAGACAGACAAACACGTTTTGTGCAGGGAAATTCCCAAATAGTTGAACGAAGAGAAATCAATCCATTTCACACAATTTTAAAGTAATTGCTATGGTAAAGGCATCAGGAAATACATGGGGAGTAAGAATGTGAAAAAGCAGAGTCTGATAAGCCCCATTAAAAATCAAAATGCTTTTTAGTCCCTTGAAGGGAAAAACATATTCAGTTGGAGGAAGATGTGGGAGCCTGAAGGACAAATAAAGACTTATAATTGGAAAGAGAAGGGATTTTCCCAACTATGTGAATGGCTAGTAAGAACTTTGCACAAGAAAAGAGGGCACATGTTCAGAAAAGGAGCAATAGCTTCCAGCTAAAGTGTAGGTTAGTGAGCCTGAGGGTCGCCTGGGGGTCATTTGTAAATGCATATGCTGGGGCCTTCAGCCCATGTCCATGGTATCAGAGTAGGTAAAAGCAGGTCCATAGAATCTGTATTTGTCTCCACAAATCACAGGTGTATAAAGTGTGCATCCCTAGGAAGTCAAAGGTGACCTTTGTTGTCCCACCTGAAGAGGTTTGGGATGCAACAGACTAAGGATGTAGACTGAGTCACTTTAGCTCAGGCTCAATGAATCAAAAATGTCATGGTTCGAGTTTAGCTGCTGTACTGTACTGAGAAGTGCTTACAGCCTATGCAAATGAGGCCAGCTGGAGATGACTACTAATTAATTCAACCTGGTTTTAGGTCATGCCACCAACAGCAGATATACTTTCTTTTTATTTGGAGAATATGGTTGAAACGCATTTTTTTTTCAGTTTAATGGGGGTGAAAAGAATGGGAAGGATCTGCCATATGAGACTACGTCTTTTGACTTCACAAACTCTTTGTTGATCCCTGTCAAGGCTTAAGCAGTTTCCTCTACAGCAGTATCAGAACTCTCGAATTATTATTCATTGGTAAATTATGTTAGGAATGTATTTGAAAGTCAAAAACAAGGTGTACAATGCAGGAACTATTTGAAAAGGCATTTAGACTTTTTAAAAGTGAAGCAGAAATATTTTTTTCAGTGCCGTTTGAAAACTGAGGGATATGTTTGTGTTGCCATGGTATGTAGTTTGTGAAACCATATCACTATTTTATGGTAAGTGTCCTTCAGCTATGAGAAGCTGCTCAAGGGAGGCCTGGTTTGCTTTCTCATTAACTGAGGAACCAGAGGTCACAACTCCTGCTGATGGTGAAACAGAGTTTGAAATTTCACATGAACAGTGATTTTCTGTTGCTATTTAAGCCCTTGACTGTTAATTATTACTAAAAGTATAATCTCCTTTTCCAATTAGCCAGATGGTAAATGTGTTAGTCTGCTTTTTGTCACTGTGGCCACATAGTTCATATAGAAATAAACAATTGAAAGGAAGAAATATTCACTATGGCTCACAGGTCCGGGTTTCTGTCTGTGGTCTACCGCTCCTGGCCCTGTTGCTCTGGGTTTGCAGCAATGCAGACAGTCATGGCAGGATGTATGTGGTGGACCAACACTGTACATCAAGGTAGTCAGGTAGGCAGAGCCAGCAGATGGCCATTTTCTCTAACTAGACCCAACCTTCAGACATTCAAACTCTTCCCAACAGCATCATAAGCTGGAACTAACATTGGGTTTTTGTTTGTTTTTTAAACATATACACCTATAGAGGATATTGACGATCTAAATCACATTCATGAGGGGAGGCACCTAGTCACAGCCTTCTCTATATTCCTCTGTCTAGTACAAGATTGTACATGTAGCAGGTGCTCCCAAAGATTTGATGTAAATAACAGTAGGATAGAAATGTTGGAAATGCAGCACATCATCCCAGTAATGCTTCACTGCCAACAAAGAGCAGCATGGAGTGAGAGATGGTGAAAATTTGGCTCATGTATTCCAATACTTCCTATTTATATTATAATATCCTGAAGGTTGCTGTATTTAGAATTGATTATAATTGAGTCACTATTAGCAAAATGTATAGACTACCAAGAAAATTGGTATAGCACATTTAAAAGAATTGCTTCACTTTCCTTAGAAACTATAAGCTACAATAATAGTCATTTGAATAAATATGTTCATTACCACATTTGCATGAAAATGAATGAATGGATACCTATTTTAATGCACGTTATGCCAAGTAAATTGTGTGGAAACATTAGGAACAAAGAAAATCTGTCCTCTGTGGAGACCGCTAGGGCTAAGAGTTGAAGTTGTCATATGTGAAGAGGATTTGGCATTACAAATAGTAACACTTTATAAAAGTGGATAGTTTAGATTTTTGTCTTTTTATTGACACTTCAACATTACTAACAACGGTCACTAGTGGAAACAAGGGCAATTCTGACTAGTCTACAAAAACATGCAGCTTTCATTTTTCTGTGCCTCCAATTGTAAACCAGAAATAAGAAAGCTGAGAGGAGCTACCATTTAGGTGAGAAAGAAAATTACACATCCTAGCTTCCTAAGGTTCTGAAGAGTCCAAAAGCACTGGTGAGATTGTTAAGTGGGGGAAGTGCTTGCTGTGCAAGCATGATCTGAATTCAGATCCCCAGCATCCATGTTGAAATACTAGGCATTGTGGTATGTGCCTGTAATTCTGGTGCTGGAGGCAAAGAAAGGAAGATTCCTGAGACTTGTTGATAAGCCAGTCTAACCAATCAGTTCCCTGAGAAACCCTGTCTCAAAAATAAAGTAGAGAGTGATAGGGAAATGCTGCTGATGTTGACCTCTGGCCTTCACAGGCATACACATTGGTGGGATGTGCATTCATACACACATCCATACACATATAGACAAAAAGGACCACAAAACATTATGAAAATGAATCATAATTGTGTGTTTTATAATTAAAAAACTCATTCATTGGAATGTTTTTCAGAATTATTACCAAAAGTCTATTTCCATCTTGGACTCTAGTTCTTAACTGACAAAATGCTCATGAAGTAAACTCAGTCCCACCCACACATGTCAAAACTAGGCTTTGGTCTCACTGACAGAAGAGACAAGTGACAAAAAGACGGGGTGGGTTTCCTAGTGAGATTTACATGTTGTAGACAGGTAAGGACACTGGAGGTCTGTGATGATCACAACAACAGGTAATTAAATAGATCCCAGTTCTGCTGTCAAGTCGAGTCAGACCATTGCTAATGAGGGGCTTTGAAGAGAGGGCGAGGAAGATGGCATGAAGGTGTGTAAAAGTGAGCTTATCCTACTCATGGATAATGCAATGTTTCATACATGGTTTCCAGATAACATCTGCAGCTAAAGTTGACTACAATAAGACAGAAAGTCAGAATGATATCTATAATAGAGATAGCACTAATATCTGAGATTAGAGCTCCAGAATTGAGAAAACAGACCTGTAGATAGTTCAATGACAATAGTTCTTGGGACCAATTAACTGTTGGGGGTTCTAAACTAAATATAAAGATTAATATGCTTTCTATATTAACCAGGTGCCTACTTCTATTACCAAACAGAGGGAAATTAATTTTTCTGTCAGTCATTATTTCTACTCACTGATAGCTTCTCATTTCAAAATGTGCTCTGTCATACAGTCTTTCAACAAATGTTTATTAAATGTTATGTGTCAGATATTATGCCATACCAAGAGGGATAAAAAAGACATCATTTGGTCTTAGAAAGCTTACAGTTTTATAAATAAGGTAAGTAACTAAATGGATGATTCAGGTACAGCATATAAAGCACCCAAAGGTACTAAGGAGAGCTCACTCATTCTGTTAATCTGATGTATCAAGTGCCTTCTATTTCCAAGCAGCAGTCTGGAAGGAAATCAGATGATGACATTAAACCTAGACTTATGGTACACAAAAAATATTTCCAAGAAAGCCAGCATGGTGGGGGAGCACAGCTGAACCTCAGGGGGCTAAAACTGGATGACTATAAGTTCAAGGTTAGACTGAGTTACGCAAGCTTCTGCCTCAACAAATTAGCAGATTTGATTTTTCTGGTAAACTGTGACTATGTGTTGGTCTGACACACCTATTGCTTCTAATCTATCTTTGGACATTTCTAGGGTCTCCATTTGGGCTTTTTCTCTAGACCCAACTCTAATCTACAATATCAGATGTTCTTATGGGGTACAAATTGTTCCTTCTTTGACTGAGGGCCCCATTTACTCTCTACCCTGCTGCTATCAGAACTATTAGTCTTGCCTGGGATGCCCCAGCCTTTATCCTGTCTTTAACCAGGCATCAATTTCCATGGGTTGAGTTTAGTGTCTGTATGTCTTGGGCAGAATGGAAACAGGAAGTAGTTGGGTATGTGGATCTTGTGAGCAGGGACTGCTAGAGAGGAGGTATAGTTTGCCATTAGGACTTCAGTTTCGGATTTTGATCCAGGGACAATAGCTGTCATACTGGTCCATCCTGCATGTGAACTTGGCTTGACAGTAATGAAAGAAGTTAAGATGCGGATGTTATCTTTTTTTTTTATTTTAAAGATTTATTTATTTATTATGTACAGTGTTCTGTCTGCATATATACCTGCAGGTCAGAAGAGGGCACCAGATCTCATTATAGATGGTTGTGATCCACCACGTCGTTGCTGGGAATTGAACTCAGGTCCTCTGGAAGAACAGCTAGTGCTCTTAACCATTAAGCCATCTCTCCAGCCCCCTAGGGCCTTGGAAAATATCTTGGGGAGAGTTATCTTCTATCTGTTCTACCCATGTGATATGTCTTAGCCAGAGGAATAGGATCTATTCCCGGCCACCCCCATGGCCTTAGCTTAATTTTAATTATTTTTATTGTTATTTTTTTCTAATCTGGGCACTATGACCTTATAACTTATTTCTTCATTGACTAATCCATGCTGTCTGTCTCTTCCCTTCTAGGCCTATCATTTAAAAATATTTGCAGATCATGTGGTCTGATAAAACTGTGTGTTTAGGGCTAGAGAGCTCAGCCAGTGGTAAAACCCTGGAACCCACAAGATGAAATGGAGAGAACAACTCCTCTGTACCTGGCTTTGTTTGGACCACAAACCAGCTCCCAAAATCATGATGCAGAGACTTATTCTTAGTTATGAATGTTCGGCCTTGGCTTAGGCTTGTTCCACTAGCTCTTATAACTTAAATTAACCTGTTTCTATTCATCTAAATTTTTCCTTGGGGCTTTTACTTTTCTTCCATTTTGTATGTCCTACTCTGTGTCTGCCTAGCTAACTGATCCCAGGAGTCTTCCTTTTTTTTTCTCCCACACTCCAGCCCAAATTCCTCCTCCTTCTTCTTTCTGCCCACCAGCCCCACCTATCCCTCTACTGGCTTGCTATTGGCCATTAAGGTTTTTATTAGATTAATTAGGTGCCTTAGGCAGGCAAAGTAAAACAGCAGTACATCTTCACTTAATTAAATATATGCAACATAAGCAAAAGCAACATACCTTTATATAGTTAAAGTAATTTTCTGCAACATAAACAAATGTAACACATTTTTGCATAAAGTGTTATTCTACAACTCTCCCCCAGCAAGTTGTTCTCTTATCTTCCTGCTGGGATATAGTGGTACATGTCCTTCATCCTAGCAGATACAGATATATCTTTATGAGTTCAAGGATAGCCAAGGCTATAAAGTGAGACCCTCTCTCAAAAAAAAATCAATAAATGAAATAAAAACAAAATAGTTGTGATGACTATCTTTGTTATCCATTTGACTAAATCTAGAATTAAATATAGCCTATGTAGCTAGGTACACTTGTTAAAAATTTTTCCTAATTAAGTCATATGAAGTAGGAAGACTCACTTTTAATCCAGAGCTTTTGAGGCAGAAAGACCCATCTTTAATATTGGCCACACCTTCTTGTGGCATCGTATATAAAGAACATGGAAAAAAGGAAGCTTTTGCTCTTCACCTGCTTGTCCTTGCTCTTGCTGTTAAGTTAATTCTTTCACTGGTATTAGAACTTACTTCTTTAGGATTCCTATGTATATTGAAGAGTAGCAGAGATATCCAGCCTCATGGATTGAACAACTACTGGATTCTTGGGCCTTCCAATGGGAGACAGCAATTGTTGGACTAACTGGACCAGGGCCTGTAAATCACTATCTCTCTCTCTCTCTCTCTCTTTCTTTCTCTCTCTCTCTCTCTCTCTCTCTCTCTCTCTCTCTCTCTCTCTCTCACACACACACACACACACACACATTTATAATATAAAATTTGTGTTTATTATAAACATCATGAAACACAGTGATAAATAATAAATTGAATATTGAAATTTGGTAATGCAGAATTTAAGAGATACATTCCAGCACAGGAAATAGTTGCACCTGTACAGGGGTAGAGACAAGACATTTTAAGTAGAACAAACTAGATGCATGTATGAAGAAATTGGGAAGAGATGAACTTGGAGGCATAAGTTCCTTATAGCCCAAGCAAAGAAAATTGGACTTTATATTATGAATCTTTAAGACAAACCTGATAGTCTCATTTTAGAAAGAATATTTTATAACATATTTAGAATGATTTGGAAGGCAAGAGGTTTATTGTAGCAGACTACATAGGACACCTAGAATAATTTAGGTCTTTAAGATGAAATCAAATGCAGTAGAAATTGAAACTGATAGAAAATAATGGAGTTATTAATTACAGAACTCTAGAAGAAAATCAAACACATCAAAGACTTAGCATAAACACAGATTGGATGCTGCAGTTTAAAGAGAAGGACATCTCAAGGATAACACAGATTTTTGTCTTGACTGACCATATGGTTCATTAAGATAGGTGTATTAATTACTTTTGGGTAGCTAAGTTCTCTTTGACCAAAATATCAAAGAGCACTCATCAAGAAATTTTATATATATAAATATGCTTAAAGTTTTAGGGATTCTGTCTGTGGTTATTTGACCTTTTGTACTTAAGAAATACATTGTGTCAGCAGATGAAGAGGCTGTTCACATCATTGCAGACAGGAAACAAAGAACAAAGAACAGACTGGGGATAAGATTTAACTTCTTACAGCTTGGGAATACTTCCTAAAATTCCTAGAACATACAAACAATCTTGTGCTCTTGACATTATAAACAAGCAAGAATAACACATCTGTGGTGGTTTGAATGAGAATTGTCTCATAGACTCAGGTATTTGAATGTTTGCTCTTCAATTGGTAGTCCTATTTGGAGAGGTAATGGAACTCATAGAAGGTGAAATCTTGTTGGAGGAAATGCACCACAGGGGGATAGCTTTGAGAGTTTATGGCATCTCTCTACTTCCAGTTACTCTAATTTGAGTCTGAGGTTGAATATGTCATCTCTCAGTTTCCTAGTAAGGCTGACTGCTGCCACAACTTACTGACATTATAGACTCTCACTTTGGAATCAAAAACCAATATAAAATCTTCCTTCCACAAGTTGCTTTTGATCATGGTGTTTATCATAGTCACAAAAATGTAACTAATACAGTAGCCAAACCATAATAAGACAATTCTGACAACCAAAGACAATTTATTCATTTTTCTTTCATTCTAAAAATGTTTTTCTGAAGTAACAATAAAATCACCTCAGTTCTAAAAGTTGATGTTAATATTAAAAAATATATCAAGTCTATTGAGATCAAGATAATCGTGTTTCATCTTTGCACAAAACTATGTCTAGGCTGTCCTTTAATATCTCTGAGAACACTGATAGGTAAAATATGTAAAACAATACTAAAAAATCTATACCACAGAAACCCTAGTAACATTTATTATGTGTTAATTTATTTCAGGCCAGTTCCAAGTCAGATTAGCAGAAAATGATGAATGGAAAACTTAAGAAGGATAGAAATGTGGTAGAACAGACAGTTAACATGCTATTTTAAGGGTCTGACATAGCTTTGCACATACTTCACACCATTATGAGGTTTTTTTTGTTGTTGTTTTTGAGATAGGGTTTCTCTGCGTCTTTGGAGCCTGTCCTGGAACTAGATCTTATAGACCAGGCTGGCCTCGAACTCACAGAGATTCGCTTGCCTGTGCCTCCCCAGCGCTGGGATTAAAGGCGCACACCACCACCGCCCGACCCATTATGACTTTATTGCATCTTAACAGTGGCAGGGAAGTAGAGGCTACAATCTTTTCTAAGTAATGATACCATTTTAGGTTTTACTTGGTACTTCCATTAAGGGTATTTTTTTTTCCTTCTGTGCCTGTGTTCTTTCAATCTAAAAAAGAGAGTTGAAGCCCAGACAAGGGCAAAGAGAATCACTATTACCTCCAGTCTCCCCATATAGATGTTCTCTCTCTAGTAAGAGCAAGGCTGAATTAAGTCCTCAGCAGGCTGACACTTTTCATCAGCCATGTATCTGATGTGCAAATATTGAGTGCCACAGTTTAGTAACAGTGATGACCACCAAATGAGTGGTTGAGTGTGGACTTTTGCACTTGATTAAATAAATCTGGAGACTGTGTTTGGATAAAATAACTATAGAATGGTAATCATGCTTTCATCTAGGTAGGATTGCTACTGCTCTCTGAATCAAGTGGCTCTGAGGGATTATTTAAAAAGACTTACAAAAGTTGTTGTTGCTGTATAGATGCTGATTCTAGTCTCAAACATGGAAAGTCTGCTCCTAATGGTACTTATGTGATAGAAGAATGACAAACACTTGTGGAATAAATAGGTTCTTAGGAGCAAGAAGTATGGATTTATGAAGCTGTTTGTTGGATTACTTTAGCTTTTATTGATTGACATTTGAAAAGAAAAGCTAAAAAATAAGGGATTACTTCTAAAATTTAGGGTTTTTGGAGGCTGTTCCCTTAACTGAGTTTGTCAAACACTTTGGAATAATTTCAGGCACGAAAGTAAGATTTGCTAAATTACCATTTCAAGGCCCAGAGACCCAGGTATCAAATGTGCTTTTAGCCATCTGTTTAATTCACATTTTTCTGATGCAGTGCTCAATAGTGGAGGGTGGGGCACATGGGTTGAATTATAAAACAGTCCAAAAACATTTTTTTGTGATCTCCGATTATTTTTGTCTTACATCCAGAAGGACAAAAATTCATTTTTCTTTTACTTTTTTTTTGCTTAAATCTCATCACAGATGGCTTTCATACAAATATATGATCTTTTCTTGATTTACCTTAACTATTGCCTCTTCTTTTCACTTTCTATGGTATTTTGCAAAATCCTAAACTATTTCTATTGCAAAGCAGGCTAGATATATATCTGTACAGAATCAAAGGCTCACCAATCAGAAAGCTGGAAATAAGATGGCTGTATGCCTATGAAGGCATTATGGTGATTTGGGTCTAGAGCAGGTGGTAAGTTACTAGCCATAATAACAGAAGATTACATCATTGCAGCTTTGCATGGATGTAGAAAGCTATAGGAAACAGCAATTGAGCCTTAAGGGATGCACAACCAAAACGAAAATAATAAGAAAGAAAAAAAGAAAGCTAAAGTCATAGAAATAGCCTCTAATTACTTCTTATCTTTAAAGAACCTCGAGTGCTATCTGAGCTTTCTACTATAAATATTTAATAAAAGGCCTGAAAATTTCAACACACACACTGTAAAAACTGAAGCAAAGAAATCAATCTCATTTGAACTTGAATGTGGACAATTACATCATCAGTCATATCAAAATCAACTGGACTTTTTTTCTGCTTTGAAAAACCCTGTTTGATTCAAATCATGTTATTTGTGTTAGTTCTCAAGCCCAGGACAAAGAATTAACTAAGGTTCTTATTAACATATCAAAACAGACACTGGCTGACAGATTCTTCCAGCATTTCTAAGTCTCTACCTGTGACAGGGTTCTTCTGGGCTCTCCCTTGAACTCTCCAGCCCAGGTATTGGGAATAGACTTCTCTCCCCTACAGAAACTCTGGCCTCACCCATTTGGCCTATTCCAGTCTCTTGGGCCAGGCCTTGCTTCTGGGTAGGAGGCTCCTCTCCTCTACCTGCTCTCCTCACATGGCCCAGTTAGGGTCATAGTCACCCTGGACTACCTCAAATATCCCTACCTGTGGCTATGCTCTCCCTATTATCTACGATAAACCACCATACATAGGAGCAGTTGTGCCCTTCCTTTTTAATCTCTTTTTTCTTTCAATTTGCCCTTGTAAGAAATAAAACCATTTAAAAGAAACCTAGAAGATAAAGAATTTGTTCTTGACAAGTTCAAGAAGTAAAATAAATGTATTCTTCTTCTTCTTTTTTTTAAATAGAGGACCTTGTGTAGCCTTGGCTCACTTGAACTCACTCTGTAGCTGAGACCAACTTTGAATTCCTGAACCTCTACCTCAATTTCTCAATAAACATACAAATAACCACACCAGATAGATTTATTTTTATAGTAAGAAGTGTTTATTCTTCTTAATTGTTCTACCCTTTTCAATTACAATTGACCGATTCATTTCACAGTTTTGAACACCTTCTATGTGTCACTCAGTGAGAGTTGTTTATATTTATTTTGTTAAAAACAAGGAGGGAGGCCGGGCAGTGGTGGAGAAGGCCTTTAATTCCAGCACTGGGGGCATGAAAGGAGACAGAGGCAGGCAGGTCTCTGTGAGTTTGAGGCCAGCCTGATCTAGCGAGCTAGTTTCAGGACAGGCTCCAAAGCTACACAGAGAAACCCTATCTTGGAGTAACAAACAAACAAAGAAAAGAGAATTGAACACATTAGCTTGCATCTGGAATTATGATACTTGTAATACAGAGGTAGGAACTTAACCGTGAATTTGAAACCAGCCTGGGATACAAAGTGAGTCCTATCTTAAAAATCAGTCAACCAAGACCCCATGAATGTAATCCCAACATTCAGCAGACATAGGCAGAGACAGGTAAATCTTTATGAGTTCATGGCCACCTTGTCTAGGTAGCAGTTAAAGGCCAGTCAGTGCTATGTAGTGTATACAGTACCGCCTGTATACCACAGACAGGATGGTT
The DNA here is from genome assembly GCF_982192425.1 of Myodes glareolus. Classification (NCBI taxonomy): domain Eukaryota; kingdom Metazoa; phylum Chordata; class Mammalia; order Rodentia; family Cricetidae; genus Myodes; species Myodes glareolus. The sequence continues at coordinate 59,692,390 of NC_142053.1, forward strand.
CATGAGTCAGGCAAGGGGCTAGAGATTTAAACACACACACACACACACACACACACACACACACACACACAATACACACACACACACATACACACAGAGACAGAGACAGAGGCAGACAGAGATGTGGGTCATCCTTGAAACAAGAATGCCAATTTTATTGCGTTCCAGGGCAGTTTATATAGGGCTCTCCTTGACTAAGGGCCACAGCCTAGCTTTCAGGATTTTTCAGCTGCAAGCCCACCAGAAACCACTCCCCTGCCATCAGGAACTCATGAGGGTCTCGTGCTCAGAGCAGTTGCAAGCATAGGAAAACAAGTTCTTTACTCCGGCAGGCAAGGGGTCATAGAAAATTCAGGGTCTGAGGGTCTGCAGTCCCCAACATCTCCCTCTTTTCTATATAATTATCACTAAGGTTCTTGACTGGCCCAGGCATGACACAAATATGATGGAAAGAAGGAGAGCAACTAACCACATGCAAATCCCACAAGAAATCCAACTGCTCTTGTAAGTTGGAAAATGCCCTAGTGAACATGCTCATCATCACATTCAACAAGAAATTAAATGCTGGTGCCAGCTACAAGATAGCCACAGCAGCCATTTGGCTGATGACAATTCTGGCTGTTGCGGAGTCTGCAGCAGTGACAATACTGGCTGCTACAGCCACAGAGATCCTGAAGTCTCAGCCAGGATGGTTCAGCACCAGCTGATTCACTGGGATAGGTACCAAGCCTGGAACCCAGACCACAGCAGTATTCGTCTTATTTGCCCAACAGCTGTTTAAACTTGAGAGCAGTTAAGGGCAGAATCATTCAAGGTACAGACAGCTGCGTGAGAAATATTATTTTGGCTCCAGTTATTTTCTAAAAACACGGACTGTGTTCCCAATTAATGGGAAGGGTTGGCTGTCCCATAGCCCAATCAGTGGAAAGAAGTACGATCATACGGGACTATCCAGGCCCACCACCATCAGCACTGGCAGATTCCTGACTGGGGCCCGTCGTACCTGTTGGCCATGGCTGATGGTCGGGAGAATCATACATTGGATGCAGAAGCCATTCAGGAATCCAAATGTGGCTTTTATTTTTCCCCTCTGGATCTCCTCGGCATGATGCCAGGGACTCTCCATCCTGGACATTCTCTAGTGTCCCATTAGCTTCCCCAAGCTCCAAAACCTTCAGCAATCATTTAGGGAATTTTGGTGTAGTTCTCTCCAAACAGCTTCCTGCTGTTAGTTGGGCAAAGTATTTTTGGGGGTGTTCACAGCGACTTTTCGGGGGATTTTGCTCCATCAAACCAGATTAGTCTGGAATGATCCCAGAGGTTCTCATCTTCTGTGGAAACAAAAGCAGAACCTCTTTTCCAAAGAAACAAATCCTTAGGCCCATATTTTGAAATCAAGATACCTTTCTTAGCAGTTCCTAGAATTAAAAGTTTCTCTCCAGTCAGAAAAGAAAACACAATAATATACACAATCCAGATTCTCTGTGCACATTCCATCTTTATGTGGCTTATTTTTATTATCTTTACTACCAGTGTGGACTTGAAAAAATCTGCCCCATCCTTCAATTCACCCTCTCGTCTTTTCCCGAGGGCAATCTCTCAGGCATCCCTAGTTCCTGATCTTGCTGGGGCCTCCACCAGTACAGTACCACCTGTATACCATGGGATGGTTTGTGAGTTGGGCAAGGGGCTAGAGATTGAAACACACACACATACAGACCAAACAAGCAAAACAAGCAAGACACAGCAAAACAAGTTATTTACTCTGGCAGGCAAGGAGTCATAGAAAATTCAGGGTCTGAGGGTCTGCAGTCCCCAACAGTAGTGAGATGCTATTTCAAAACAAAGAAACAAATAAGCAAAAAAAATCCGATCCACAAACCAGTCAAATGCACACACACACACACACACACACACACACACACACACACACAACACAAGCCAGGAGAAGAGTAAAGGTATACCATGACAGAATTCAGTACAGTAGGATGAAAACCAACTTATAAGTAATGTGTATAGTGGTTTGAATGAGAATGACTGCCATAGACTCATATATTTGAATGCTTAGTCTTCAGTTGATGAACTGTTTGAGAAGGTGTTTCTTTTTTGAGAAGGTGTGTCAACAAGGTTTTGGGGTTCAAAAGGACATGACAGTCTCTCTCTCTCTCTCTCTCCTCTCCTCTCTCTCTCTCTCTCTCTCTCTCTCTCTCTCTCTCTCTGCCTGTGGAGTAGATCATGATGTAAATAAAGTTGTCCTCTTCTGCTCCAGCACCATAACTGTCAGCTTCTCACCATGCTAATAATGGACTAACCCCCTGAAACTAAGAAAACCCTCAACTAAATGTTTCCTTTTATAAATTTCCTTGGTCATGGTAACCCCGTTATAGCAACAGAACGGTAACTAAAACAATGTGTACCCACCGTATAGTTTAGCTAGCTTCCTAAAGAGTAGGCCTATTCCATGTGGTAAGAGATAAATACAGATTCAGAAATGCGTTGTTTTTACTATCATCATTAGACAATAAAAATTATATATGTATCATTTTACTTAAAAGTTGGTGGATCTTCCATTTATTATTAATAATAACTATTATTATAATTAATTTAAGTGTGTGGGTGCATGCAGGCCATGGCAGTCTTGTAGAAGACAGGACAACTTTCATGGGTCAGTTTTTCCAATCTTTATGTGGATTCTAGGTATTCAAGTCAAGTTCAGCGGCAAACACTTTTACACACTGAGCTATCTTGTCAGCCATGGCATATCTTAATGAAATAATGTATGCTTTAAAATTATTGCCAATTCCTATCAATTTATCTTTTAAAAAATATAGGGTCTCATTACGTAGTCCATTCTGACCTTGAGCTCACGATCCCGCCGTCTCTACCTCTCAAATGTTGGGCTTCCAGGTGTGCGCCATCAAGTCTGACCTTTAATTTCTTATTTTCTGATATTTATTTTTAAATCATTACTTTAAATTGTGTGTGTGTGTGTGTGTGTGTGTGTGTGTGCACACATGCACGTGTGCATGAGCGCATGTGAGTGCAAGGCCCTATAGGCCAGAGGCATTGGATTTGCTGGGGTTGTAGTTACAGGTGGTTATGAGTTGCCTGGCACAGATGCTGAGGACCTGTCCTTTGTAAGAGCGATATAAGCACTTAACCTCTGAATTACCTCTCCTGCCTCATTTTTTTCCTTACATTTAATTTATTTTTCTCCTTTTCTTGAAAATACATTATTTTCTCAAACAGTATGTCTTGATTTTCAGGTTTTTTCTTTCTCTACTCCTCCAAGGTCCTCCCTACCAGCTCTCCCCACCAGACACCAGATCCACTCCCCTTTCTCTCATTAGAAAAGAATAGGCTTCTCAGAGATAACAACAAAATATAACATTTAAACCAACACATAATAAAAACCAACACATCAAAACAAAACAAATACAAGCAAGCAAGCAAAAAGCAATCCCCCCCCCAAAAAAAACCAGAAGGAAAAGCACCCCAAAGAGGGCACAAGAAACAGAGATCCACTCATTGACACACTCAAGAGTCCCATAAAAACACTAAACTGAAAACCATAATAAATAAATATGCAGAGAACATGGTGTAGACCCATGTATGCCTGTGCTTGTTGCTTCACTCTCTGTGAAACTCATATAAGCCCTCTTTAGTTGATTCTGTGGGCTGTATTCCCCTGGTAACTTTCATCCCCTCTGTGACTTCTACAGTGCTGCCCCCTGCTTCCCTGCCTCCACAGGGTTCTCCAGCTCTGAGTGGAGGCACCCAAAGATCTCCAACTCAGACTCTCTCTCTCCATTATTCCTCTTGGGTATGACTATTTCTTGTTCTAGAACTTTTAGGTGTACCATTAAATTGCTAGTATGAGATCTCTCCATATTTTTTAATGTAAGGAAGGGGTTTATTCATTTCCTCCAACAGTTTTGTTTGTGGTTTCCTAAATTTCTGCAATGGATTTATGAATTTCTTCTTTAAGGACCTTTATCATTTTCATGCAGTTGGTTTTAAGACCTTTTTCTTGTGCTTCAGCTATGTTGGAATAGTCAGGGCCTAATGTGATAGGCTTGTTGGGTTTTATAGAAGACATGTTGTCCTGGCAGTCATTTGATTGACTGATTGATTGATTTTGCCGGTGTTTGGGCATCTGGGTTTGGGATGATTATAGGTCTAGATGCTGAGCTCTGGCTTTGTCTTTGTTGGATGGATATTTTGTTCTTTGGTTTCTGTTTCCTCTCTGGGTTTTCAGAGTGTGATGGCTGTGTGTTGCATGGTTTCCTGGCCTGCTCAGCTTGTGTATTGATAGGGAATGCCTGCTGGTGTTGGAGTTCAGGATACTGGGATGATTTGGAGAAAGAAAGGTTGGGGGATGTGTTTGTGATTCTTTGGGGGATGGGGTCAGTAAAGAAGACCACAGCGGTCTTCCTGCTACAGAGTTGCACGTACGACTGGGGAATTGGTTCCTAGGAGCAGTTAGTAGGTGTGGTCTTCCTTCAGCCCGCTTGTTGCCTTAGGGGGAGCAATCCTTGATCAGCAGGGGGTGCCGGGTGGGATTGAAGTCTGGGGAAAAAGCAGTGAGTGGGGGAAGGGAGGAAGACTAGCAGGGGAAGGTCTGTAGGATCCACAGGATATTGGGGGCAGTCAGGCGATGAGATGGAGGATTGTATCTGGGGAAAGGGAGAAGAGGTCTGAGGGCAGTGTACTTGGGTTTTTTTTTTTTTTTTTTTTTTTTTTTTTGGCAGGAGTGGCCTGTGGATTAGCAGTTATGCTGCCTGCGGGAGTTGGGAGCTGCAATAAAGTATCCTATTGGAGCAGGGAGGTTAGGAGGGGGATGGACCATAGTGTCCACAGAAGATGTGGGCGGGGGGGGGGGGGGGGAGAAGACTGAAGTTGGTGTTCTGCTGCAGTGCTGGGGAGGAGACTAGTGGGTTGGATTTGGAGGGGGAGCCGTGAGTGGTGAGAGTCTTCAGTTAACTCATCTTTTTCCCTGTTCTGCTTAGCTGGTGTGTTCCCAGGGTTGGAGTTGGAGGCTGGGATACTGGGGTGAGTTGGGAAAAGGAAAGTTGAGGGAGAAGATCTTTGTATCTGTTGGGGATGGGGTCATATAAGAAAGGAAAAACCAAAGCGGGTTTCCTGCTACAGTTCTGGAGACGAGACTGGGGGATTGGCTCTCAGGAGCAGTGAGAGAGATCTTTGTTTTCTTTTTGTAAGAGAGATTTTTACAAAATAGTATTTTTGTTATTTCTTCTTTTCCACATCAAATTTGGTTTGTGCTGTCAAATTCCTGGAAGTGGGACTTGCCCTTCAAATTATCTTTTTATTATTCTTATAATAATACTCACAATGGCTTTGTCTCCAGTGTATCGCCAATAAGACATTAGCTTCTGCTTTACATTTCAAAAATTGGATTTTATTTCATAGAACAGTTTCAGGTGCACAGAAAAATTGAGAGAAACACAGTTCTCTTTTACCATTCCCAGTCCCCACAGGTATACCATTCAATCATTAATGTTCCATCCTAGACTTGTGTATTTATTACAGTCAACAAACAAACATTCAGGCATCATTATAACCAAAAGTCTATTTACACTAGTGTTTACTCTTGTTGGTATATCTGTGGATTTGGACAATTGTCTGATGACATAGATCCACAAATAGAGCACCATACAGAACTCTCCCTGCTCTAAATGATCTCTAGGTTCACCCTAGTCATCTTTCCCTGCTTTCTCTGATCCTTATATTATTCTTTATAGGTTTTCACTTTTCGGAATGTCTTAAAGTTAGACCCATACTTTTTTTTCACTTTGCAATTTATATTTAAGGATATCTCTCTCTTTCCTCTTTTCTCCATGCCCTCTTTTTCTTTTTCTGATGTGGATAAAAGTTAGTGCATCCTATCCTGCATATTAGGCAAGCACTCTACAATTGAACTACATAAGCCTCATTACTTTTTTAAAATTCCTTAGCATTGAACATATTTTCATATGCTTATTTGACCTCTGAATGTCTTTTTTGGTAAGGTGTCTATTCAGTCTTTTGGCTCTTTTTAATTGGGTTGTTTGTCTTATTGTTGACTTTCAAGTGCACTTACGATGTGTTAGATAACACTCTTTTTTAACAGAAATGTGTTGTGTAAATATTTTCATCTAGTCTGTACCCTGTCTTATGCACTTGACAATTTCCCTCACAAACCAAAAATTAATTAATTAACAAATTAGCTGAATAATTAAAGATGATGTGTTGCTATGTGGCCAGCATAGGCATACTACAAACTCATCACTCTCTTTTCTAAACTATCTGACTACTCAGATTATAAGCATGTACCACCACACGTGTCAGGAGTTTTTATTTTTGAAGATGGTACATCTAATCAATTCTTTAATACATTACACCTTTGGCATCATATCCAAAAAGTCATCAATTCAATATCATGTAGACTTTTTCTCCTGTGTAACCTTCTATGAGTTTTATATTTCAAAATAAGAGGTCTGTGGTAGAGTTAGAAGTAGTTCTTGTGAAGGATGTTAGATCTGTCTAAAGATTTATCCATTTGCACATGGATACCCAGTTGTTGAAAGGCTGTCATTTACTGAAAAGACAACCGTTTAGAAGACTGAATTGTATTGCCTTTTCTGTTTGTCCAAATCCAATTGTAGATGTTTGTGTAGGTTTGTTTTTATGCTCTCTAGTCTGTTCTTGTCTATTTATTTTCTCACAAATTGTTTGATTCTCTCAGTTACTGCATTGTTAGAGTTAAATGATGTCAGCCTCCAGATTTCACTCTTCTCCACGAATATGGTGTTGGCTGTTCTAAGTTTTCTGCCTCTTCTAGTAATCATTAGAATTGGTGTGATATTGATCTAAAACATAATGTGTTGAAGCTTGCTTTGAGTTAAAACTTTCTGTTATGACACGGAACCTGAGAAAAGTAATGAATAACAGTGGTTAGCTTATGTCACAATGGCAAAATTCTTGAGAAAAAAATTAAAGGAAAAGAGGATTATTGCAGAGATTTCAGTCTATGATCAGCTGGCTGGCTTGATTTCAGTTAGGTCTGCAGCAAAGAATAACCACCGTGATGGAAGGGTATGGCTAAGAAGCTGCTTATATCATAACAGCTAGGAAAGAGGAAAAGTGAAAGAGAGGAAGAGAAGGGTGGGAAGAAGGAATAGGAAAGAGGAAGGAAGGAATGGGATGTGGGATGTGACAAAAGGAAGGGAAGAGAGAGAAAGGGAGAAGGAGAACTAGAGAGGGAGATAGATAGACAGATAGATAGACAGATAGATAGGTGATAGAGAGAATTATTATGATTATACAGTGAAAGGCATGCCTCCAGCAACCGACCTCTTCTAACCAGGCTTTATCTCTTAATGTGTTCACTATGTGCTACATTTTCTAACTACCTCCCGACAGTGCTGCCAGCTAGGGGTCCCATACTCAAATACACCAGCCTTTGTGGGACATTCAGATTCAACTCCAATAGGGATAGCAAAGCATTTCCACTTAATTAGTATAAATTTTGGTTAATCTGAATAATCAAAGGCTCTCACAATTGTTTGTCATTTTCTATATAAACAAGAACATATACAGACATGTTTTACAGCAAATGGATTATATTCACCAGAGAGACTAAAAAAAATTATAAAGTTTTTCAAAATTGTTGGATCAGTTGTAAAACAACTGGAATTCTCATACATTGCTGGTGTCATTTTAAATTGCTAGAATCACTTTGGAAAACTACTTTTCCAGGTTGGTTAAATGTAATTATGATGAAGATATTCCAAACTGGGCAAATGTATACATATATTCACCAAGAAATATTTATCAGTTTTTTGTAGCAACAGAAAATAAACAAAATGTTAATCATAAAAAGAATGAATGCTTCATTGCCAGGGAAATGAACAAACTAGTACAAAAGGTAACAACATGGATGAATCTCACCAAGATAATATTGAATGAGAGCTCACACACATATGAGAAAATATTCTACTTGATTACATTTACATACATTTCAAAGATACAAAACTCATTTCTGACAATAGTGATTGCCTTTGTATAGGAGGATGGAAATGAGTGGGAAAAGGAATAAATAAAGAAGGTTTTTCTACTTTAAGTTCCATTTCTCGAGATGCATGATGGGGTGCACAGATTCATTCAGTGCAAGGCTAATGAAGTGTGGTTGTAATTTATATACTTTTTGGTAAATGTAGTTGTAATGTTTCAACATTAATACATATCAGTGAGGTTTTTAAGCATTCTTATTTGGCCTGATAAGTTCTAAAAGAGCTACGAGAGCATCTATGATGAGAAATTTACATTTTTAAAGCTTTTTCTTTTTGAGCATTGAGAATTACAATTGGATAGTTGTTAATCTCTTGTGGTAGGGATTGTTTTAGTAATGAGAAGGGACTGGGATTTAGGTGTGTCTGAAACTGAGGCCTTTGCCTTTCCCTACCATCATCATCTTTCATTAAAACTAGACATTCTTTCCTTTATCTACTTCTGCTAAATAGTCACAATTCTTTTTTTCTTATTTCATATTTTTGCTACACAGAGATAATGGAATGCTAAATAAATTTATAATGCCAAAATAAAGTGGAAAGATATTATTTTAAGCAACGGCAAATGACTATTAATTCATTTGTTTATTTTTTTTCTGGTGTGTGTGTGTGTGTGTGTGTGTGTGTGTGTGTTGCTGTTGTTCTTGTCACAATGCTTGTGTATATATATGTTATGGTATCATAAATACTTTTTCATTTATTTCATAACACTTTTAATAGTTTTCTAAGTATTTGAGCAAAGCAGAACATAGACAATCTCATTACCTGTGGTGGACACTTAGAGGCCCCCCAAATAAGTACTAATTCAGAGTCTTACAGAGGACATAACAATTCAGTATTTTTCTATGTGCATTGACTTATACACAGAAATATTAAATTGTAGCTGTCATTTTTCATCTGTTGTTTAGTGGTAATGTTTGCTAAGTTTCCCATGAGCGTTTTATAATTCTCCTTACAGTCTGACTAACTCTAATATCCATTCCTCTTCAGGTTCCTAATAAATTGTCAAAATGAGGACACTCTGACTCATACATGGGACTCTCAAACCTCCCTATTAACCTATTAATATAACACTGAAAATTGTTTATTTATTCTTATTATTAGATTTATACCACTAAAATACTTTAGAAACTAAAGCTAAAGTGAGGCATTGTGGTAGTTTGAATAGGTATAGCCCCCATAGATTCATGTGTTTGAATGCTTGATCTATAGAGAGTGGCACAATTAGGAGGTGTGGTCTTGCTGGAATAGGTGTGGCTTTACTGGAGGAGATGTGTCACTGTGGAGGCAGACTTTGAAGTTTTATATGCTCAAGTTATGAACACAATGTCATTCTGCTGTCTGCAGTTCAAGATATGAAATTCTTAGCTACCTCTCCAATACCATGTCTGCCTGCTTGCTGGCTTGCTCCCCACCATAATGATAATGGACTGAACTTTTGAAACTGTAAGCAAGCCACCCCAATTAAATGTTTTCTTAATATGGGTTGATATGGTTATGATGTCTTTTCAGCAAAGTAAGGCAGATTCTCTGAAAGAGCAGTACCTGTTCTCAACTCATTTTTTTAAATGTAGCAGTCATTTAGAAACCTACATGAGAATTTAGTGTACATTCATTTGTGATAGAATTTTTTTTATTTCAGTTCTCTGAGTATATGCTGCAGAATTACTAAAGAAGAGAAAATACATAAATTTGTCAGTAATATTATAATACAGATGTAGTTATAACTTGATACTACATATTTTGTTTGGTGAGAAGACCATTAAATAATCATTATTTACATTGCTAAGAGGAGTAGATCCTCATGCAGTTCAGGCAGATACAATAAACTAACAAGCCTTCGTTTGGTATTAAATCTATATATTAATTATACAGTAGTTAATAAGTTTAACCTTTCTCACAATTAGAAACAATGACATCATTCATACACTGTCACCTTCAATTCCATAACCTGCATATTTCAGCTGATAAGTTCTATTCAGCTCTATGTACATTAGGCTGGTCTTGAACTCAGAGATCCACGTATTTCTGCCTCCATGGTACTGGGAATAATAGCAAGCATCACCATGCCCAATGAAGATATTTCTTTCTTAGAATTTATTTATCTTGTGTGTATACATGTGTGTATGTGTGGGAGTGTGCATTCACGTGGAGGTTAGAGGACAACTTTTGGAAGTTGCCTTCCGTCATGTGGGTGTTGGGGATCAATCTCAGGTCATCAGACTTGGTGACTGGTGTCTTTGCCAACTGAGCCATCTTACCAGCTTGAATTTTTTTTTTTTTTACATTTGTCTTTGAAGAGAGATACTTCAAATTAACCCGCCAAGCCTTATTTTTGAGAAGATAACAATTAGATAAAGGAAGGAGAAAACTTACAATATCAAGGCTTTCATGAAAATTAATCTGACCTGTACTAAAGTCAAATACGGTGCCCCATTTTTGAAATAAACTTTCATAGGGCATTGCAACTAGTCTGCAATGACTGTGACATGAATGCCATTTTTGTGCCCCACCAGATACAAAAGACTCTAATTTCCAAATCCTCCCAAAACTGCTTATGATGCCATCCAATAAAAAACGACTAGGCTATTGCTACAATCAAGTCAGTTTCAGCATTCCTTTCCCAGAGCTGTTTTGCATATTGGGTCATACGACAGTTTTAGTCTTAGATAATGTGTATTTTGGGAGCTCACCTACAATTTGGTGACATGATGGAAAAGAGTATGAAGTTATAATAGTAATAAAAATGGCAAACATTCAGAGTTTAAATGATTATCTTAGTATAGTTCCTTTTCATTTACAAAGGTGCTTTTTAAGCTCTAATTAATCCATGTAAAGTCCCTGCAAGCTTGGCTACGCTATAGAAAATCAGAGTTTAGGAAGAGAAAAGTGAGATTTCGTAGCATAGCTACATTTTTCCTTAGCTCATCTCTAAGTAGAATCTCCTAAATACGTAAGTCAATTAAATTCCTCTTATCTAAACAGGCAGGCTGTTCAGTAGATTAAGAAAGTCCATTTTGCCTGAAGCCCTTAGGGATAACCCAAAACATTGTTCCACTATAAACCAGAATCTCAGAATTGAAAAATCGAGGGAGCCTAGAATATCTCAAATATTTGGGCATTTTCAAGATTAGTGATAGACTAATATAAAACTAAGTAACAGTGGTTCAAACTAGAATTGGATGTGTTTATTATAAGAAAATAACAAGTTGAATGACCAGATCTAATTCCTTCTTGGCCAATAATTTATTTCTGAATATGAGAGTTTCAATAAAAAAGTTGGGCCTAAGGAATGCATGTTAGTGTCACTGACAGTCAGTGCCAGGCCTAAGGCATACACAAGAGAAAAGACCAAATAGAGTAAGAGAAATTTTGTGGTAGAAGTTAACCAACAGAAATTTTAAGATGCAGCCATAGTTTCTGCTACTGGCCCAGAAGGCAGAGAGATAAATGCATTAGCTGTAAAAGCCATGATCTGGGAGACTAAATTACAAGAATACATACAAGGTTATGTTGGAAATTGCAAGATGATTATCACATATAGTAGATAATTTATTGTTGGAAAACTATGCCAAGAGTAAAGAAATCACATAGAGACAGAATCTATGACCTATACAAAATGTAGCTCAAGCAATATATCATATCCAACCAGGTATGGTTACACATATTTATAATCACAGCACTTGGTAGGTAGAGGCAAGAGGATAAAGTCAAGGTCATCCTCAGCTACACACTGAATGGGAGGGCCAGAGTTCAGATCCCCAGAATTAACCTAAAAATCAAGTAAACACTGAGAGCTGCCTGTAATCCTAGCCTTCAGAATATGGAGACAGGAGATCAATGGAACAAGGTGACTAGTCATACTAGCCGAATCAGATAGCTCCAAGTCCAGTAAGAAGCTTTGCCTCCATCAACCCCTATCCTCCCCATGTCCGTATATGTTTACTCTCACCCATATAAACACGGATTCACACATACTTGGAAAAATTCTTATCACATGCACACATACCATATGCATGTACATCCCCCAAAAGGAAAACAGAAATAATGGAAAAAGAAAAGGAAAGAAAATTAGAATAGGTTGATATAAAGTGAGAAGGGAAGGAAAAAAAAGGATTCTAAGAGAATGCTAAATGGTGAGGTAATGATATATTCTTTAGGGTCTGTGTGTTCATTGAGAAGATGTTGGTTTTGACTCAAAGTGAGGTGAAATTATATTGTAAAGTTTTAAGGCAATGGGTGATTCCATCTAACATATATCAACAGATATTTATTTGTAAATCATTTAAGAATAAAACACAGAAGTATATATGTTCAATAAGGGAAATAGGAGACAACTGCAAAACCTCAATAGATGCATGATGATTCTTTAGACCTTGGTGATAGCATTTGAAATTGTGAGAACTAGACACATTGAGGAAGTTATATCGACTGGAATTTGTTTAAAACAATACTTCACTAGGGCATGATTGCTATATGAAAAACCTGTGTGTGTGTGTGTGTGTGTGTGTGTGTGTGTGTGTGTGTGTGTGTGTATTGCCAAGTATGGTAGTTTCTGGTTGTTGTGATAAAATACCATGACCAAGACAACTTATGGAGGAAAGAGTTTATCTGGACTCATGGTTCCAAAGGAAGAGGCTAATGGCAGGGGGCCATGGCAGCAAGGGGCTAAGCTGGGTGAGGTTTTGAACTCTCAAAGCCTGCCTTGAGTGACTTACTTCCTAAAAAATAAAAACAAAAAAAAAGCAACAAAAACAACAAAAAACCCTGCAAATTCCTATAACCTCTCCAAACAGGGCCACCCAAATGAGGTTCAAGAAGCTCATACCTGGAACTGTATACCAAAGCTTTTAGGGGACATTTTTCATTCAAACTACCACACAGAGGTTGAAGAACCCAAGAAACTATCATTGCAAAGCATTCTCCCAGCATATACATTCACCCACAAACGTTTCTTCTCTGACTTCTTAGGTGTTATTTTTGAGAGACTGAGGTAGGAGGATCATGAATTCAAGGCTAGTCTGGATTAACAAGTAAAAAAATCCTATTTCAGGGGCTGGAGAGATGGCTTAGAGGTTAGGAGCACGGACTGCTCTTCCAGAGGTCCTGAGTTCAATTCCCAAAACTACATGGTGGCTCACAGCCATCTGTAATGAGATTTGGTGCCCTCTTCTGGCCAGCAAGCATGCACACAGACAGAATACTGTATATATAATAAATACATCTTTAAAAAAATGTGGTTTAAAAAATCCTATTTCAACAATAAAAAAGAATACATAAAACTCGTATTTTGTATAAAAATCCAATTATAGAACAAACATAGTATTATTGAATACAGGTACCCCCTTGAAACTAATATGGGTGCAAAAGACAAAAATTATATTAGAGACAATTCTGATTCTTTGGATCTGGGCAAATAGAATGATGAAAATATCATATAATAAAATGAATGAGTCTTGACAAATTTGAAAGACTGATACATTAAAGAGAAAGCTGTATCCTTATCCACTAGAAAACTTAAAATTAAAATTACTTTGAGATTTTATCTGATCCCAATCAGAATAGCTATTATTAAGAAAACAATTAGAACAAATACTGGCAAGGATTTATAGAAAGGAGAAAACCTTTTCATTGTTGATGGGGCTGTGAATGGGGTACAAGCACTTTGGAAATCATTGTGGCTGTTTCTCAAAAGTTAAAAGTACATTTCTTATATTACCCAGCTATTCCATTGCCAGGCATATACCCAAATGACTCTACATCCTATTACAGAGATACTTGCATATTCATATTCACTGCTTCCTTATGTACAGCAGTCAGGAAATGGAACAAGGCTACATGTTCCTCAAGTGATGAATAGATAATGAAAATGTGGTGGTATAGGAGGTCCTTCTGTATTTGTGTTGCTTTCATTGATTGTTAAAGAAGCTGCCTTGGCCTAGTAGATAGGGTGGAATTCAGGTAGGCAGGGAAGATAGAACAGAATTCTGGGAAGAAGGGCAGAGTGGCAGACACCATGAATCTCCGGCCTGAGATGGATGTAGGTTAGAGTCTTGCCAGTAAGCCACAGTCATGTGGTGATACACAGATTTAATAGAAATGGGTTAATCAAGATGTAAGAGTTAGACAATAAGAGGCTAGAAGGCTGGAGAGATGGCTCAGCAATTGCCTGCTCCTCCAAATGTCCTGAGTTCAATTCCCCGCAACCACATGATGGCTCACAACCATCTGTAATGAGGTCTGGTGCCCTCTTCTGGCCTGCAGGCATACACACAGAAAGAATAGTGTATACATAATAAATAAATAAATATTTAAAAAAGAAGCTATAGCTAACGGGCCATGCAGTAATTTAATTAATATAATTTTTGTGTGGTTATTTCGGGGGGTTAAGCTAGTCAGGCGGTGGGATGTGGCCCACTCCTCATACTATAATGTAGCACAGTTATACAATGGAATATTATTTTGTTATCTTTACTGCTGCGTGCTCTCTCTTACGTATGTATTTTAGTTTTGAATTCTTAGACTATTGTGTCTAACTTGGAGTGGCTAGGGAGGTCAGGAACCCAGAAAGTGGCCACTAGGGGAGGAGGTGTAATGGAACATAGGTGATACAGAAGCAGAGATAGGAAATACATAGAAAATATAAGCAGGAATGAGGACAGGACATGGGGTGAAGAAGGCTACTGGTGGTAGGAATTCCTACAGCAATCAGGCAAAGGAGTAGGTGAGAGAAAGGTTAACTAAAACCAAGCACACATAAAAAACTCTGACAAAAACTTACTACTTCATAAATCTAGTGAAATTATAACTTTAAAATATTCAGAGGTACTGTGTGCGGGTGGGTAACCAAGAAGTACAAGATTACCGAATGAAAACCCCAGTACTACATGTGGAATATTCCCTCATGAATTGTTTGTCAGAGAGGTTGCAGAATACCCCCAAACCATTACAAACTATTGCTATTGCTCTTTGTTACCAGCCCAGAACTAGACTGTAAACTCCTCTTTCTGAAGATATCACATACTTGAGTTTCAGGACACTGAGTAATCAAACTGTGACCGAGATAAAAGTTTTCTCACAGGTACTGGAAAGGTGCTGGGGGAGAAAAGTCATCCACAGTCTTACTCAGCTATGTACCCCACAAGGTACAATAACGACTTGCCATACATACCACTAGTGCAATAGTAGTATGATTATTATAGAAGTAACCAATCCCTCTGTTCTTGGGTTTGAGGATAGCTTACCAAGGAAGAAGCTTATACCTTGGACTATAAATCTACTTAGAAACCTGCATCTGGGGAGGATCATATACCCAAGGAATCTACCACTGTTATTTTACTAAATGTATACAGTGTCTTCACATGCTCAGGGTTTTATATTAGTGCTGCTTCCTCTCAACCTTCATCAGAGAACGTTATTTTTAGAGCAGGCAGTGGTTACTGTAGAGACTCATAACTGGTCAAAGTGCTGGGGAATAAGAGACTGTGGAGTGCTTGGCTCTAAATGAGTCATCTATATCACCATCTCCAAGCCTCAGGGAACATTAGAGAAGACAAGTTAAAAAGAATGAAAGAGCCAGCGGATGGGGAGGAGAATTGTGAAAGTGTCTCTTGGATATCAAATGGCTTTTGTACTTAGGAACTCACTGCAGTTGCAGAAGACTTGCACAAAATTGGGCCTGTCACTATTTTGTCATGCATAGGGGAGGGACTCATGAGGCCCCATCCATTACTGAGGAACTATTGGCAGTTAATCATTGCTGGGAGGGGGTGCCATTTTCTTCAGTGCTGCAGCAACTGGTTGTACAGTGTGCCCATACTTCAGTAAAATACACTCCACTCATGCTCATGCAAGCCCAATTAAACTCAATGGGTCATAAAAAAAATCAAAGTAGAAAGGGGCTTGCTGGGAAGAAGTGTTTCATTGGGAGATAAGAGAAAATATTGAAGGCAAAATGAATAAAATTAATAATATACAGTTATGAAATTTCTAAGGAGTAAAAAATACATTTTAGTTTAAGTGTTTTGCCCTTGTAACTTTTGTGTTTTCTTGAACTATGAACACTTAACTCCATTGGCACATTTGCTGCTCTGTTTTGTAGTGGAACATTTTATTCTTTTGGCTTTTTGAGGGGTCCATCACTCAGCTCCCAAATCAATCTTAAACACTAAGGCTTATTCTTAATTATAAATGCCTGGACTTATCTTGGCTTGTTTTTTTTCACCAGCGTTTTGTATCTTACATTAACTCATCTACCTTTTCCCTCTGGGTTTTTATCTTTCTTCCTTCTGTATATCTTACTTTTCTTTTTACTCCGTGACTGGCTAGGTGGCTGGTTGGGTGGCTCCTGGTGTCCTCTGCTCCTTGTTCTCTCACTGCTCCTCCCTTGTTCTCTTTTTTCCTTTCTATATCTGCTCTCTGTCTGCCAGACCTGCCTTTCCTTGCTATTGCTTCACTATTGGCCCTTCATTGCTCTATTAGGACCTCAGGTGTTTTAGACAGGCACAGTAACACAGCTTCACAGAGTTAAACAAATGCAGTGTAAACAAAGGTTACACAACTGAAAATAATATTCCCCAACACTATTCATTTGAAAATTTACACTATACAATGTTACATGCTAATTTTAGAAAATATGAATAATCATAAATTAGCTTATCATGAAGTTAGGAAAGATTTTAGAAAATATTTATTTTCCATTATTATGTGTGTATGTTGAGTGCCATGTGCATATCCCAGTGTATGGAGGGGATACGAATAATTTTTGGAGTCAATTCTCTCTATATTTATGTGGTTTCTGGGAATTGAATTCTGGTCCTCAGGCTTGCATGGTAATTACCATACCTGTTGAGTCATCTTGCTGGCCTCCTGTGGAAAGTTTTAGATATGAAGTTTTGGTATCTTTCTTTTACTTAATATCTGGTAATTGAACATATTATAATATATAGATTATTCAGAATATACACCAAAGAAATGAGATCTTTTTAATTGTAGATTATAGAAGCACATTAAATAAATTCAGAAAGTGATTTAATTTCGTAATAAGAATGAATTGTATATTTTAGAACCTGTATTCTTTTTTTTTTGAGAGAGAGGTTTTTCTCTGTGTATCAGCCCTAGTTGTCCTGAAACTAGTTATTGTAGACCAAGCTGGCCTCAAACTCACAGAGATACACCTACCTCTGCCTCCCAAGTGCTGGGATTAAAGGTGTGTGCCACTACCACCTGGCTAGAATCTGTTTTCGTAAACTGATAGATATCACTAAACTGTAAAGATTAAGTGTCCTAGTTTCAAACTGTCATCTAAAAATGTGCCTCTTTACCCATAGATTAGTATAGCTGTTAGTCCTCATCAGGGAGGCATCTTTATTCAGTGGGTGGTGGATAACACAGACATTTACAACTGGTTAAAGTTCAGAGAACAAAATGTGTGTAGAGTACTTTCCACACCTCCTCCCAGTCCCCTCAAAGTTTCATGGGTCATTGTAGAAGTGAGAGAGGAGATGTAAAAGCCAGAAATTATGAAATAGTGTCTTTTGGACATGATGGGACTGTTATGCTCATGAATTTTGAGATGCTATGGTTGCCTGCTCAAGACCTGTACAAGACCAAGTCAGTCAATGTTCCAGGATGGATTGGGGAAGAAGCACATGAGTCCCTACCTCTAGCTGAGGAGTCATTGACAGTTGATGGCTGCTAAGTGAAGAAGAATCAGTTTTCTTTAGGTTTGTAGTCTCTAGTAGTTTGATCATATTCCAGTGGGTAGTCACTCACCAATGCCAATATGGGCAGCACTAATTGAACTCAGTAGATCAGAATCATAAAATAAATAAATAACCAACAAACTAACACATGGTAGTTGGGATGAGGATATGAGGAAGGGGGATATTGGAATGAGGTAGACTGCTTCCTGAGTTTTAGAACCTAAGGAGAATATAGCTGTTTTCAATCCCTTAAAAATTTATATAATCTCACCAGACGTGGTGGTATATACTGTTATTCCCAGCACTCACGAGGCAGAGGTACGCAGATCTACATGAGTCAGCTTGGTCTACAAGGTGAGTTCTAGGACAGTAAAGAACACACAGAGAAACCCCATCTTGAAAAACAGAAACCAAAGCAAACAGACAAAAATGTTACTGTAAAATTTGTGCGATTTCACTATTGATATAATCAAGTCAAGGAAAATATTAAAAGACATCTGTATCTTTATAGTCAAAATTCTACTTCTACCAATTTCTCTCTAGTTATATTAGCGCACAAAATTTGCACATTGGACTAAATCTCCTGGTTCTGTTATAATGACAAAAATAGGCCAAGAAAAATGTAAATATCTAAATCTAGAGTATATAAGAAGTTACATAACATGTGGCTAACTCAAAGAATATTGTTGAAGCAAATTCATTAACACAGAAAAATATATCTTAAATTTTGACTAAAAAAAGACAAAACAACAACAACAACAAAAATCCCCAAACAAATTATTGTTTAACAGGATGGTTCAGAGGATACAGGTACTTGCTGTGAAGCCCAGTGACACACAGAATGAAAGGAGAGACCTGATTCTCTTAAGTTATCATTTGATCTCCACATGCACAATCTGGCATGAGCATTCCCACACATACACAGATACACAGACAAACACATATACATATTAAACAAATGTAATAAAATATAAGGTCCAAAGCTACAGAGAAACCTTGTCCCCCAAACCACATATATGTCATATATATATATATATATGTGTGTGTGTGTGTGTGTGTGTGTGTGTGTGTATGTGTGTGTGTGTGTGTGTGTGTGACCCTACTTGGAGGATGGGAGTGTTGTTTATTAACAGAAAGTTTCTTTAAGTGTATACTACAAAATAACTACAAAATAGTCACTCTTTTGGGGGCAGGAGGGTTTGAGACAGGGTTTGAGACAGCTTTTTTTTAAGAGTCTGTCCTGGAACTCACTCTGGAGATCAAGCTGGCCTCAAACTCACAGAGATCCACCTGCCTCTGCCTCCCAAGTGCTGGGATTAAAAGCGTGCACCTGCACTGCCTGGCAAAACTGTCAATCTTTATCTTTAGTACAATTATGGACATGTTTGATTACTTTGAATTTCTAAAAGAAATATGTACTGATTCACAATACAAATGTGCAAATCCACAGCAACAAACGTGACAGTAGATGAAAATATTCCAAGATCTTTAAAACTATTCAAGTCATACTTTCCCTAGAGGCACACCCTTGTTCGTGCATCATAGGAAAAACTTCTAATAGCATGTTATTACTGGCACTCCCTGACTATACCTTTGATTGAGGTTAGTCTAACCAATGAGTTGTCAAATTAAGTGTTTAAAGTACTCACAAGCAATCCTTCAAATCTGAGAAATGTAGCTAAACACCCACATGTTCTTAAGATTACTTTCCAGGTTTTTTTTATTACCATTTACAGTAGTAATTAAACAGATAATTACTGAATATTCCCAGAGACTCAAATGCTGTTCAAATAAAAGCAAAACTAGGGGGGAAGCTCTCACTAGAAGTATGAGAAAGCTAGCATTTTAATTTTTTTCTATTAAAGATTCTCTTTTTCTTTCCTCCATATGGCAAAGCAAAAATCTGTGTATTCAGCCAAGTACAGCTTATGCAAGGTCACAGGGGAAAGAAGCAACAAGAATAAATTAAATCTACTGATAAGATTGAGAAACCTGATTTTACAGCATAGTTGTAGCCACCTCTTAGACAGAGTCCTTTGGGTACATTGGTATGAGAAACATAATTGAGTGGTGTGACCTATGTGATTTCATGTATCCTTTATAGGTGCTAATGAACAGCGAAATGGTCAAAATGCTGTCAGTCAGAGGAAGCAGTTGGAGAAAAAGCAGAACATAGATAACCCAGAAACTAGCTAATGAGCCTCAAAGTCAAAGCGTTTGCTGCACTGACAATCATTCATTGAATACCTGTTCAACTTAATTCCATGAGGAGGTGTTGTGAAACCATTCTAATACATTAAGAGCATAGTGGAGCACAGCCTGAAACTTCAGCACTTGAAAAGCAGAGGCAGGAGAATCAAGGTCATCCTAAGCTACATAGTATATTTGAGGGCAGACTGGGTACATGAGATCCTGTCTCAAAAGAACCCAAACCGGAAACGAACAATCACAATGAGTTTTCTTGTATGCATATCCTAGCTTGGTTAACCTGAGTGGTGCCATATTCTTAGCAATTCTCTATACCATAGTGCTTTTCATTGGCAGTAATGATAAGCTGTTTATTGTTGGAGCACAGACAATCAACTGCAGACTCTTCGGCTAAATATGGCCAACAGGCTGCTTATGAGTCAGAACTCTGGCAGACATCCCTGCTTTCAGACCAATGGGAATGTTATTGACTCACTCCTGTGTCTTTCTGGAAGAGAATATAAGCATTGCTGGCATCCAAATCATTTTTTTTATTATTGTTCCAAATTCATGTTCTAGTAAACAGATTTTGAAAGCATTGTTATGGTGAACATTTTGTGGTTTATGTTAAGCATTTGGTTTTCAAGAACTGTTGAAAATAAACGTTTTTAGAGTGCAATTATTTTCAAGTATTATACAATAAACTCTAATATTTGAAACTAAAACAGTATCTATGTTTGATTAGTAATTAAGCTCTCAAATGGTTATGAAAGTAATTTTCTTTTATAAGGAAGTACTTTAGAACAAATTGCTTGATATACTTACTAATATTGAGAACTTCAACTATATCTACGTATAATTATTCATGTAGCTTTCTATAGTGTTGGTGAATGCTATTTCCATTTATGGTAGCAGTTTAAAATAAAGTACACTGGAAACTATCTGATACTTGCAAATAAAACTGTATCTTCACATGAATATTAATTATGTTTTCTACAGAAATTGTGAAAGTAATTTTCATTTGTAACAGTCATTTTGAGTATATGAGACTATTCACATTTTAATATCAACAGTTACTTGTTCTATGGGAGTATGTCCCTGTGTACATGTTGTTAACAAAAAGGCAAATAAACTAGCTGTGTATATATAAATTGCTCATATTACTTGAATAATCTATATTATCCCTAACTTTTGCTTAAAACTAAGGATATAAAGTCATTTTCAGTTTAGTTACAGGTAATAGTAACCAAATTCTACTTAACTGAAAAATAAAAGTCCCCAACTTTCTGTTTTAGTGAAAACCTGAATAAAAGTATAGACCCATTTATTCTAGATTTGTGGGATACAATGGCATGGTCTGATGAATTGTAAAATGAACTCATACTGAGCACATAATGTGTATATGATCTGATAGTATTTTATATTTATTGACTCATATTTTTAAAAACCAATAGGGGACATATTGCTATTATCTCTCTAATTCATTAAACAAGAAACAGATGACTTGGTTAAAGTTTTCTTACCACTCATAAATGATTGAGCTCAGATTTAAAACCAAGTAGATGAACTTTGGAATCAATCTTTGTAGTTCACTTGGGTTTCTGCTGCCTAAATTATATAGAGCAATTATTTTTTTTAGGTAGTAAGTACACAACCATCTTCCAAATTTTATTTGGGTTCCTTTGTCATGCTTACCTTACATTCAAACAGGTTCAGTGATTCTATTTTGTGCATTGACTCTGTGTTACTTTGTATATATTCATCAACTTGACTTCTCCCTGAATTAATCATTATTGTTTTTTATTTTCTTTTACCTTCCCTGTTTGATGCACCATTGACAAGGACCTTTCTAAAACACATAACACAAATACTAAGCAACTAATTTTAATACATTGCATTTGCAAAACACTTCAATTTACAAATTTATGTGCTTCCTCTCATTTTGCGATTGCTTGTTATTTTTCAGTTATAAAAGCTATTAAAGTGTAATGGGAGTCCTAGAATGAGAGGCTAAGTTATGGTAACACTCACTGTAGATTCAAACATGTCCAGCTATATCCAGATGCCAAATAGAGCAGACCTATCAGGGGATTATCATGGAAGAGCTTGCAGAATAAAGTCTGAGCTATAATAACTAGATAAACTGACATTGATATGTGCATCCAGCACTACGTCTTCTTGTGGAGCTATGGGAGAATAAAAAATCTTCCCAGCACAAGAATTCAGGTAAACCGATGAGAAGAACCTAGAAGTATTGTGAGATATTGTTGGTGTGATCTGTTTAATCAGGAACACAATAGTTTGCATTAATGGGGAAAATGTGGTTGAGTAGAGAACACATGGAAGTATTTTGTGCTAAACACTCAGAGTCAAGGTGGCAATGTCAGGTACTCAAAGGCAATAGATCAAATTATCATTAGAGTCAAACTATGAACTTGAAAGCATAGGATCATTGATATTTACTGCTTAGTAACATAATACACTGCAATATGTGTAATAGCAGAAGTGACTGTTGGAACGTGGTAGAAAAACAGCTTATGGCATGATGGCTGACCAGAGGTATGATAGAAGCAGTTGATGCCATTGGGATATAGAGCAAATTTGGAGTAGCCGAGGTACAGATGACAAATGTCACAAGGACATGGAAAATGATCATTAGCCATTCATAAACAATGTGAATGCTCCAAAAATCTATTCTTCCCTATTAGATCAGAACAGAAAGACTTGACTGTTGCAGGGTGGTAGTGATTGTATTTTACTATTATTGGAATTCTCTTAAATGATTGTTTTTGTGAGTATAGAAGTGGGGATTGAACTTGGGGTCTCATACTTACCCAGTAATTGTTCTACCATGGAGTTGCAATCATAGTCCTAGATTCTCTCAAAGTGAAAAACATTCTGTCTTCTATACTCACCTCCTTTGTGGCTCAAATTATAATCGGTCTTAATAATAAAAACCAGGAGTCAGATATAGGCGTTAATGCTGAAAGATCAGAGAAGCAGAGCAGCCAGCCACTAGTTCTTACTTCTACTGAATTCTCAGACCAAAGGGGTGGTCCTGTCCCTACAAACCCTCAGACTGAGTGCTCTCATTTCTCCACAAGCCCTCAGACTGAATGACGTCTCTATGAAACCTCAGACTGAATCCTGAACTCCTGTTTCCTCCCTCTTTATATTCCTCTCTCTGCCCAGTCAGATCATTTCCCATCTCCACCTCCCTAGTGCTGAACCACCAGCCCTTGGCTCTCTTTCTCTTTTATACTGTTTCAATCTCATGTAGCCCAGGGTGGCCTTGAACTCACAGAGATCTGTCTACCCCTGTCTCTCGGGTGTTTAAAGCTGTGTTCCAATACTGCCCAACCTTTATGGCTAACTAGTGTGGCAAACTCCACACTCTAATCTTCAGGCAAGCATTATTTGTTAAAGCATAATCAAAATATCACCAAACTCCTTTGTGGATTTGGAAGAAACTAAAGATTATGTGTATATTATAGACATTTATAATAACTTTTCTTTTAGTATCAAACTAAATCAGTCTATATAATCTCTAATTCAATGTATCATATCCATGTATTTTGTAATACACTTCTTGAAAAGTTATTTCTCCCAATCATTGCTTTTTCCATTTTACCCATAGTTGCTGTACTATTCCACTTTAAATATCATACAATTATTGGATGCTTATACATTTAGAACCTTCTACCAGTCCATGTAGGGAGTTGTAGGGAGATATGACAAGAACATTTTTATCCTAGAGAATGTACTGAAAATGCATACAAATTGTAAAAATAGCACCCAAAATATGGAGAAATTTAAAGCATAATATTGAGTAGTTGCTAAATATAAAACCTCTCATGGTCTAGGTTCCAAGATGGTAGAGGGGCCATTTTTGTATTCTAATCTAGTGGTATAGTACTGGTTTTACCTGGATCAGAAAGCAGGAAAAGTAAATGATTATATTCTTTCCCAATGCTTGTCTAAATGTTAGTTTTTACTATCTTAGGTAATCCATATGATGACTATCCTAGATCCAAGAAATTTCACTAAACTGTGGATTGATATAGGGGAAGGTAAATCTGGACTTTGGCCTGCAGGGTATGCATCCATATGAGTAAAGCTTACAATACTCTGCACCCAGTGGTTTATATAAAGAGTCTTTCAATGGAGAAGTAAAATGCAGGAGTTAAGCAATGTGATCTCAGTTAGAAGATTTCAAACTGAGATACAAGTTAATATCTTCCATCTAAGATTGAAGAAATCTGCCCAAAGATTGGATAAAATAGGAGATCCAGGAAATATCTTTATGTGCTAAACTTCAGAAGTAGCAACCTTTTTTTTAAGATATCTATGCCTTCATCTCTCGGTAAGAAAAGAGTTATTTATCTTTAATTTTCTTATAAAATTTTTTTGAAACAGTCACATTGAGTACCGCAGGCTGGCACCAGACTTGTTATGAAGCCGAGGCTAGCCTCTAACTTTCCATCTGAATGCATTTGCCTGTCTAGTGACGAGACTGCAGGTATATGCTACCATGCTCTACAAATGGGAAGGAGGAAGTAAAGCACCGAGCCTGATGATAGCTGCAACCATTCCTCTTATAGCCCCCAATTATTTGTCAAGTAATTTTAGACATCTTTTATTCTAACACATATAGTATTAAGAAGTGTTATATCTAAGCTTATAAGATACTTTTGGAGGCTTGATATTGTTAGGCTGAGCCAAACTTCCCTCCAACTACAGGGGCATAGAATCATAGAAGAAGAAAATTTTGACACTGAGTAAAGGAGTGGCCCACCCAAACATGTGTTGCTTCTTGGAGAGATTAAAACCACAGCCCAAAATACATGGATGAATGAAATATATGTTTGACAGTCACATTCATAATGAAAATTGGTGTTTAATAAAATATAATTTAAGAAAAAGCTAATGGGACAAAATAAGCATATATTAATTTAGAATCATTGTTAAGTGATGATATTTTAGCCAGGAACTTTATGAGCAAAAAAAGAAAGTTCATTAAACACATGATGATGATGAAGATGTTAAAAATTAATGCATGCTATAGCAGTTAGTGAAAAAAGAGGCCATGAATTTAAAAGAAAGTGGGGAGGGGTATATGCGAGGGTTTGGAGGGAAAAAAGGGAGGGAAGGAAAAGAAGGGAGAAAGCTGTAATATTTTAATCTCAAAAATAAAATAAAAGACTCAAAAGAGACTGAGAAACAGAAAGGTCAGAAACAGAATAATAAAAGCTTAGCATATCCTCACTAAAATTTAAGCAGATTTCAGTATGGAAATATAAACAAGAGCATATTTCTTGTACTATAATATGTAAGGGTTAGAAACAAAAATATTTTCCCAGACTATAGTGATTATCTATATTATGGTAATTTATACTACAGAACATCACAAAGCCCTTTAAATTATGTGGAATATCTATCTAATGGTATTATACAAGGATGATTTTGCTCTGCTATCATATGAAAAGAAATATTGACAAAACATTTACCTTAATTTTAATTTTGTAAAACCAAAGCTACCAATAGTGTATATATATAGAGAGAGACATCATTTATGTAAATGCAAATGATGACAATGTTAATTTTGAAATTTTTTTGCGGTGGGGGGATGTAAGGTCTCATTTAGCCCAGGTTGACCTTGAACTTCTTATGTAGATAGGGATGACCTTTTTCTTCTTGCTCCAACCTCATAAGTGCAGGGATTATAGGCATGTGTGCTTGACTTTTTTTCATACATAGATCTAATCTATGGGAAGTAGAAAAAGATAAGATCTTCTGAGTAATTTGGAAGCATGGGGACCTAGGGAGAGAGTTAAAGGGGAGGGGAGAGGTAGGGAGAGGAGCAGAGAAAAATGTAGAGCTCAATAAAAATAAAAAAAGAAGGATTTCCTTTGACTCACACTTCAAGGAGATACATATAGTTCATCATGGTTGGAAGGCATGTTGACAGGAGCCTGGGGAAGCTGCTCAGTTTGTATTGCTGTCAGGAGAGAGAGAGAGAGAGAGAGAGAGAGAGAGAGAGAGAGAGAGAGAGAGAGAAGAGGAGAAGAGGAGAGGAGAGAGAGAGAGAGGAGAGAGAGAGAGAGAGAGAGAGAGAGAGAGAGAGAGGCACAGACATCAGAGACTGAAAGAGTTACAGAGATAGGGAGAGAGAGAAAAAGGGGAGGTTGGTGCTCTTTGTTTTCTCCTTTTTGTTCAGTCTAGGACTCCAGCACATGGAATGAATTGTTCTGCACACATTAAGAGTGGATTTCTCTTCTTTGGTTAAAACTTTTTGGAAATAACATCGTAGGCACACCCAGACATGTCCGAAGTATTTTTCCCTGGTGGTTCTAAATCCGATGACACTGACAATGAAGACTACTTGTCACAAGCACTAACCATAGATAAAATTAAGATGAATATCTAAGAATTTATCTCAAGAATTTCTATTGGCCTTTGATGTTTACAAACAAATTTACATACCATGTAATCTACTTAGGGTCATTAAAATGATTATAATAACCTTGAATGGATTTAGTTTTGGGCTTTTTTTTTTTTTAGGACAATGTTCATGTGTATGTATTATGGCTCTATCCAACATCTGAACTTTCTTTGTATGGAGTGAGTGAAAGGGAAGATTACATTTAGTTCCAGAATATATGTGACCTAAGCTCATTGAAGTCTATTAGGTAGCTGGACTCTGAAAATAGCAGGTCCAAGTAGGCTTCTTTGTACAGTGGATTGAGCTATAGCACTTGATTGTTAGCAGTAACAAATGATAAAGAGACTGTCCCATGGCATAATGTACATCTCCTCTGGTAGCTCCTTGCATTCACACTGATCTTAAGTTTAAGGTGTTTCTGTGAGTCCTGTGAAATACCTAGTGTTTTTCTCAGAAACTCACTATTGTTCATATTAACTATAATCTGCTACTTGAAATTAAGAACATTTACTATGTACTTATTTAATATATTGTTATAGTTACCATAATCTTGGTTTAAAATTGTGGGCAAGGAATACCAAATAAACCCATAAATATAGTGTAAGAATAACTATATGAACTACTAGTAGATTAAATTTGGCAACACATGGAAATTATCTACCATAGTTACATGAGCTTATTTCAAGAATATAGAGTTATTTTTCTCTAAGGCAAAAGCAATTTGTATGCAACATCAATAGATGAAATTAATTAGTATCATCACAGATGCCTTAGGAAAAGTTGCATACCCATTTTTCTCAGTTCTAAAACTGTTAATAATTAAATACCTACCTACATGACATATCCTGCACTAGATTCTAGTTCACACAGATACGATACAATCACTTACCTCATAGAGCCTATAAAAGCAAAAACACTAACTTACTTCATCGAGACCAATAATAACAAAGACAAGTGACATACATAAAATTTGATGGTTTACAATCTTCGGTAGAAGTTTATATCAGAAAGTTACAAGGTGGTCAGAATAGTCAGTAAAGGCTTCTTGAAAAAAGTCTTTTTGTTGCATTGTATAGCATAATCATACACAAAATGATATTCTTATTTCTTGAGAATTTCAAACAGTGTATTCACCCTCGCTCATTCCTCCACTATCTACCCTTTTATCCAATCCCCATCAAGTACAATTTGTGTTGCCTAACAGCTCTTGTAAATGGGGTCTGCTTTGAATCTTTTTGGCCTATCTGTTGTCACATCATTTAAGGAGGCAGAGGGAGGCAACGTTCTGTGAGTTCAAGGTTAGCCTGGTCTACAAGAGCTAGTTCCAGGATAAGCTCCAAAGCTACAGAGAAACCCTGTCTCAAAAAAAAACAAAACAAAAACAAAACAAAACAAAAAAAGTTTCATGAGTAGGTGATTTTTATTATGTTCTGAGAGGTTTGTCTCAGAAAAGAACAAAGATATCTATCTCATTCCTTGGCCGTAAACAGGAAGAGAGGAAACTAGAAGATGAAAGTACATTACAAGTGATGTGGAAGGACAATATAAGATTGAGTGTCTAAAAATTGTCTTTTTAACGTGATTCCCTTTCTATAGCTAGCATCATCATCTAAGCCACTATCATCTTAGCTAGAGATTCCTGACGGAGTAGTTGCCTCACTCTTCCTTATGTTTGTCATTTTCCCTTTAACTAATTCATTTTCAGAATTGTTTTAAAAGTGAAATCAGAGAACATCAATCAAACTGTGCTGTTCCACACTTAAAAACCTTCATTGGCTCTCTGTTATTCCTAGAATAAAATACGATCATGTATAGCTAGGCATTTACCTTCCTCTTCATCCTCACCTATATAATTTTGCTTATTCTCAACTAAGCTGACAAGCTCTTCATTTTGTCCATGGATGTATGAAACCCTTTGGTTCTTTGGATTACTATATATCAATCACCAAAAGAATAGCAACTAAAACAAATGTGGAGAGGATACAAATACATAAGTCATGGGAGGAGTACAAATTATTCCTACCAATATAGTAATTTCTCTTACATGTTAGTTACAAATGTAGAGTATAAAACAGATATTTTAGCCTACTAGTTTCACAAATACCAATTAAAAAATTAATACCCATAACTTATGTCCTCATGTACTATTTATCAATGTATATTAACTAGTAAACATTTCTGGAAGGTAATTGCACATTACCTTTTAAATTTAATTATTATGTACCCTTTGACCCAGAATGAGCAGGCTCAATGTATTTTTCATTGCATTGGAAGCACTAATGAGAGACTGGCTAACTATACTGTGTTAATGTACACAATGAAATGATGTGGTGATACCATGAACCATTTATGCTTTTAAAAATATGACTTTGAACTTAATCTTTGTGATTTTTAAACTTTCTGATCACACCACACAGAGTAAAGTGCATGTTTTGGAGGTAAACTGCCATAGTTATGGCAGAAATTGACGGAAAACTGTCTGGAGGTCAGTTATCTTCTTCCATCATGTAAGTTCTGGGTATGGAGCCCAGGTTGTCAGCCTTTGCAAGAGGTGCCTTACTACGGAGCTGTTTTACTGGCCAAAGTACTATGCTTTTTATATACTATGAATTCTAGTACTATACACATAAAATTTTCAAAATCTTCTATCTGGAAAAATAATTATTATATGTGTTAAAATCATAAAAATGTGGCCTATAAGCGCTGAGAAAACAGATGGTGAAATGAAAGATGATAGAATTTGCAAACAAGGACATTACATATGCTTATGGATGTAAACAAGCCAAGCATGAACACAATGAAAAAAGAAATGGCAGATGTAAAAACATTCCAAATGGAAATGATAGTGAAGAAAGTGTATCTGTGCTGAAAAATTTTTTATGGGCTTGAAAGTATTAGACATGGCAAAAGAAAGCAACAGTGAACTTGAACACACAGCAATGGTCGTTGAACACAATATCAGAGTGAAAAAAAAATGCTCAGAGAAGCCGCAAGTGACCATCCTAACTTATTTTCAATAGGAGTCTTAGAAGGCTGAAAGTAGAGGAAAAATATTTGAAGAAACAATGGTCAAATGTTTTCTAACTTTGATGAAAACTACAAAGTCAGATATCTAAGGAACAACTGAAAGCATGATAAATGTGTTTGCCATTTGTTTTTATTTGTTTCTTTTACTGTTCCACAAATGCTGGCATGTCAATGAGCCTTTCAAAATTATTATTTATTGTATTATTTTTAGGTTACATGTATGAATGTTTTGCAGGTTTGTATGCCTGTGCACCATGTACATTCAGTACATGTAGATGCTAAGAACAGTACATAGTAGGATAGTAGAATCTCCTGGGAATTGAATTTCAGGTGATTGTGAGCTTCCGTGTGGGTACTGGGAATTGAATCCAAGTCCTCTATAAGAGCAATCAATGACTTAACCACTGAGAAATCTCTTCAACATTACCAATGTGTTTTCATTATGACTCCTAGTTTAATTTTTCTGTTTCTGATGCCTTAATTTACCTTTTCCGTTCCCTAAAACTGATTATTGTCTAGACAATAAGAATATTAATATCCCTGTTGGAAAATGAAGAGATGGAAATCAGTAAAATCTCCATTTTTAGATTTTGAAACTGTTCTCAGGCAGGAGGTGTCTATAATATGTCCATGTTAACATATGATCTTAAACTCTGTATCTGACATGACTGTTGGGACATAGGGATGACTTTGTGTTGTTTGGTTTCCTCTATATGCTGCCTGATAATATCACTTCTTTAATCCTATTGAGCCTTTCTGAATCATGGTAATTAAGTTTATTCTCAAGTGCTTCTGTTTTGTACCTTGCACACAAGATAATTACTAAATTTAGGTCTATTAATAGATTATAGAATGATCTTCAAATCCTAGCATGTATGAGAATCATCAGGAAAGTTGGTAAATTACAGATTTCTGAGCCCCATCTCCAGAGTTTACAATTAATCAAGCTTGAGGTAAAACCTGACAACTTCCATATTGAACAAAGTCTTACCTGTTTCACATAAAACTTTCTTCCTCAAGGAGGTTAGTAGCTCTTCTTCCTAACATGCAGTTCCTATCCTTTCTGTATATCTTAATGGGGATTGAGAAAATGATGTAGCACTTTGCTTCGAAACTTGTAGTCCTACTTTTAGTTAGGTCCTAGATTTGGATGAGAGTAGAATAAGTAACTCATATCATTTATTATTTATAAGTTGTTTTCATGCTGTGCTAATATTAATTACTGAATTGTTTTGCAAGGTGGAAGCCAATTTTGAAGACATGCCTTACAAATATATGATTATAGAAATAGTAAATCCCTGCATGGCAGAACTAGTTTTTAGAAACCTAGACAAATTAACAAGTTGATGTTTTCTGAACATATAACACAATATATATATATCCTTACATTGGGTAAAAAAATTGCTTATTAAAATCACAACCAGGTGATGGATATGGACATAAAGTTAAAAATATTTCAGGACCTGTACCAGGTCAATGAAATGTTAGAATTTAGGTCCTTGAATTTAGAAGAATATCTTAAGAGGTATGCAATTATTCTTCCCTTTTTCTCCAAGTTGTTACTGGGACATTCTAACTGCTGCAAGAGGTCATTTTCCCTCCACCAATTTTATCTTCTGAAGGAACAGCCCTCTAGCAATGGTCAAGTAAAAACAGTCCTCAAGAGGGAGAGGTTTTGGTGTAAGAAGCAAAGAGGTAGAAGTTTGAGGCTGGACTGTGTTTTCATATGATAGTGTGGTAGGTAAGCCTATTTGAAGCTAGGACCCTTTGTTTTCTGTGCAGCTGAGTGAATACATGAGGTTTATATCCAGACTGCAGAAAGTAATTCAAGCATGTTCTACTTTTTTTTTTCAGAATACTTTTCTTTTTGTTCATTGTCCTGTCATTATCAAAATGTAAGACCTAAGATCGAAAGAAGGGAGTGGGGTATGTTGAGAAAAGGAAGTAATATTTCCCTCAGGGAGCTGTGGGGAAGTCTATTCATATTTCTAACTCAGCCCCAAGCCTAGGATGGAAGTTGAGTAAACAGAGTTATCTTTGTTCACAGCCAGTTTAGCCAATTGTTTGTTGTTTTTTGAAACGGGGCCTCTCATGCCTATGGCTGACTTAGAAGCTGCTTTGTTGTTGAAGATGACCTTAAACTTCTGATTTTCCTGCTTATTGCTCCCAAGTGTTAAGATCACAAGCTTGCAGCACTTATTCCCTGCTTATCTCAGCCCTATTTAACCTAAGATATATGTAGACATATGACACATGAGGCCATAGTTATCGCTAGAACACAGTGTGAACATGCCAGGAGTCTCTTTTGGGCTATACACACTCATTGGCAACCTCTTAAAGAAGCAGACAGTATTAGACAATCTGAAAATTCAACAATGTGGGAATCTCTTATGTCCCATTTATGTGTTCAGTTATGTGAGAATGAAGTCTATCCCAGGCTATACCTACTTGGTTATAGATATTTCAATAGATAAATTTGCTGTATAAATGAAATTTTATTCATTATAAATGAAAGATTATTTGATAACTATGCTATTTCTATTACAAAATATGAGTTTTGCAATGGAAGTAATAAATATGATGATGTGCCCAGATTATTATTTTCTAGTATACGAAAGTTTCCTGTTGTCCTTTGGAGGACAAATCTCCTCTCATTTTTTGAAATTTATTTTCTACTTAGTTGTTAACACTCAGACCTAAATGGGAAGCCTCCATAAAATCCCTTCCCTCAGGGCTCAGGGAACCCATGGAAGGCAGAGAGACTAAGAGCCTGAGGGGAATGGACGACACCAAGGAAACAAGGCCTTCTAGACACAACAGGACCAGTGCACATGTCAAGTCACCGAGACTAAGGCA
The DNA here is from genome assembly GCF_982192425.1 of Myodes glareolus. NCBI lineage: Eukaryota > Metazoa > Chordata > Mammalia > Rodentia > Cricetidae > Myodes > Myodes glareolus. The sequence goes on from NC_142053.1 coordinate 59,724,675, forward strand.
GTATGCACAAGGTTCTGCACGAGTCTGCATCCGTTGTGGTTCTAGAACTGAAAGAAGATAACACATACCCCCATCTCTAGCCCAAAAGCAATTTCCAATCAAAAATCACTTGCAAATAAAAATTTAGTTTCTCCAAGGAAGCCTTACTGGGGAAACAAATCTACTCTTGCTGAAGAGTAGGTCTCATGCCCAGCAATTGCTGGCCAACAGAAAACAAACTCAATATCATCTTTGGAAGTTCCTTGTCTCAATATGTCAGGGCATTCTCTCTCTCTCTCTCTTTCTCTCTCTCTCTCGTTTTAAAATTTTATTTTATTTTTCATCTTTTAAAAATTTTTCCTCTACAGGTCCTTTGCATATATATTATGACTTCCAGATGAGTTTTACAGGGCTCTTGAGTGTGTGAATGAGCGGGTCTCTGTGTCTGTATCTTGTGCTTTTTCCTGGGATCTTTTCCTTCTATTTGTTTATTTTCTCTGTTGTATTCCAATGTGTTAGTTTTTGTTTTATTTTATTTTATCTTATCATTATCCCTTAGAAGCCTGTTTGTTTTCTAATGAGATAAAAAATGGATTTATAGTATACCACCCTGAGCACACCAAATCTTTTCTGATCTTGGAAGCTAAACAAGGTCAGGCCTGGTTAGTGCTTGAATGGGAGGAACAAAATGGGGTAAATCTGGATGGGAGGGGAAGTGGGAAAGACCTAGTAGAGGGAGGAAAAACTGTAATATCTATTTTCAATAAAATAAAAAAATTCCTCTAATATGTTTTAAGTTCTTCACCCATCCAACATTTTGGTATCATAAAGAATCAATTTATTGTTATTTCCAGGTTATCAATAAAACCACTTTCATGAGCAAGTCTAAATGATCCTATATTATTGTAAAAGAGCACAGTTGGAGTAAATTATATTGCATTTCTTTTACAGTGAACTGAAAGGTCATTTCTCAGGTCTTTACTCACACCAGACCATTAAACGTGTATTCTAATAAGCTACATTCAACATTTTAAACACACCATCTTTATTGGTTTCTTTCTATACTCCATTTCATTTACTGATCTGCATTTCTGTTTATGCCAGCATCCTCTAACAATGCCATGACTTGCTCAGCAAAATGCTGCCACTTCTGGCGACTGACCAATCTTACACAATGTGCTTTCACAAAAAAGCTTCCTCAGAGCAGACTACTATGTGAACTATTTTGGTAGGGATTGTATAATGCTGCTTTGTAATTAAATGAGAGAAAATTAAGGATCCAATTTTAAATTAACTTGTACAAAGTCATTATCTATCATTCTGACCAGAAAAGCAGTAGGCTCTGTATGTCATTTGAATAAAATGCAGCAAGTGGGAAAGGAATGTCACTTTTCCTAAGTCTCAATATTATATTCATATTTGAACACAGTCTAATTATGTTTAATAAAATGTAGGATTATATAAAAAGCACAAATCATGTATAGAGATTCATTCCTTAAACTAAGATAGCATCTACAGGCTTCTGTGCAATTTACTAAATAAAAATGCTACTGTAATTTAACTTAAAGCAGTTGAAATGAGCTCAACATCATGTGTCTTTAAGGGAAATATATTTGTGAAGGATTTAAATGTTTAGTGATGAATTTGGAGCTTTATAATCATGAAAATTCAACTGTGCTTGTGTTTTCTAATTCTTCTTAATAAAAATAGTGAGAAGTATTTTAATTAATCTATTATGGATATAAATATAGAGAAGAAATACTTTCCTATTCCAAAAAGCCATTATGATGTGAAGAGAGACTCAAAGCACATGTTCTCTTGTAAGGTTCATAAAATAATATAGTGGCATTATTTGTATAGCATTTACTAAGCATAAATTATCAGTATTTGAGTGACAGAGTCAGGAAAATTTTCCAAATGTTGATTTTGAAAATCTATGAATATATACAATTAATATTATAGAGTCCTTACTTTTTACTGTCAATATAAGTGGGTCTTGCATCAATGCTAGGTTATAAATCCAGAACTGGTTTTTTTTTCCATTTGGTACTTGTATGTTCCCATGTACATTCAAAGACAGAAAAGTCTCTTGATTGCCTAAATAACTGATCTATTTTCAGTCAGAAGTAAGAAATTGTAAGGTGATTGCTGATTATTCTTTTCTCCCATTTACTTCTGGCAACTGTACTGTGATCCCAGAAGAATGGAGCAGAAGCTGCCTTTTCAAACTATAACAATAGTAAATAGTAAAATCAACAAGAAGACTGACTCCACCTTTCTACCAGTTTGCCTTTCTGATCATGTTGTTGCTTCATTTAATTAAAAAATCCTGGATCCTCCTGGAACTGGGGCTAAAGAGTTGTGAGCAGCAGTGTGGATGATGGGAATTGAACCTTGGGCCTCTTTAATAAAAGAACGGGCAGTGCTTCTAAAAGCTGAGCCACTTTCCTAGCCCCCATTGCTCTGTTCCTATTGAGAAGAACACTCTAGAAATCTGTATGGTCCTGCTGAGAAATATATTCACTTCTGTTTTGGAACAAGTTCTAGTGACACTATTTTAGAATATATACAATTAGAATACTAAAATTTAAACATATTATTTTGTTCTGAAAAGAAAACTTACTTGTCACTTATAACACACAATTTCATTTGTAATGCAGTTCTTAAATATACAAATTCAGAACCCAGGTGACTCTAGCACCTTAAAAAATAAAAGCAACTAATTGGTACTTATAGTTAAGTGATAGAGTACTTGATTACTGTGAGCAAGGCTCTAGGTTTAACATTCTGCATTAAAAAATAAACAAAGTAACTTTTTGTTAGGAAATGAGAGAAAACTACAATTAAGTGATTACAGAACCTACCAAAGTCAACACATTTTCATTATATAATCATTGGCTTAACTTCACATCCATCTGTTAGGTGTACTTTAAAGTCTTTGCTAAGCCCTTGTTTCTATATTATGCAATATGATTAAATCATTTGGTAAAGTTTCTGTCGCTAGTGATTTTGTTTTCTCAAAAGAGATGTAAAAGTCTTGGAAAAATTCTACTAATTTCTACATTTTCCTAAAGTCAATTTGTTGAGTTATGTTTATGAGTAGAGTAAATTAAGGAAATTTGTTTTGTATGCCCTCATTTTAGCACATCACTGACTTTTAAAATCCAACTTTTATTTACAACAACAAAAAACACATATTGGGTTTGATACAGTTCCAGGGGAAATGCTGACTTTCTATGGTATTTAAAAGAATGGTTATTCTATTTAGAAAGTCATGTCATTTTGTTTGTTATATAATTGTTAATATGTCCCCCAAACTAACTTAAAATTAGGGTGAAAAAGTCTATTATGATGAATCCACCCTACATATCTTGGCTTGATAAATCCCCTAAATTTTCTTTTCTTTTTTTTCTTTTTCCTTTCCTTTCCTTTCCTTTCCTTTCCTTTCCTTTCCTTTCCTTTCCTTTCCTTTCCTTTCCTTTCCTTTTCTCTTATTTCCTTCCCTTTTGTTTGTTTGTTTGTTTGTTTGTCATACTTTCAGAAAACAGGCACCTACTTGGTTTTCTGCTACATTAAATCCCTTCCACATTTCTGTGATCTAAAACCAGACTCCCTTTTCTCTGTCCAGCACTGTGTGCAACTACCTTTTAAATATACTTTCTGTATCAGATGCCAAGCAAGTTTTGATGGTAAAAGAAGGCAAAAGCTTTAATTTTGCAGTCTGCAAAAAAGTGTCATGGAAGAATTTGAAAAACTAACTAAATAGTTTCCACTTTTGGACACAATAGAGCCCTTTGGTTTTCCATTGTTGAATTAACAAAGAAATATGAATACTTTGTATATCCTTCTCATTTCATCACATTGTTGGCTTTAATTTTTTAAAGTCTGTGTGTATGGTGTGTGTGCACATGAGACAGAGCCCATGTGTGAAGGTTAGAGGAGATCTTCTGGGAGGTGGTTCTGTCTTTCTACCATGTGGATCCTGAGGACCAAACAGGTTGTCAGACTTGATGAGAGGGACTTTAACTGTGAAGTGGTCTTGTCCATCCTACATTGCTTATTTAAAAAATTCAATTTCATCTAGACATTAGACTTAACGGATTTTCTTCATTTCTTCCCACTTTTTGCTGACATACATGATATTTTCTCTCACTAGGACTGTGTATTCACTACTTATCTTGATTTTATGACAAATTTAAGGGAGAAAAGACTTTATTTTGGCTCACAATATGAGAGGGTGCCATCTATCATGGCAGGAAAGACATGAAGATAAGTTCATAATACAGGTTATGAACCAAATAGTCACATTACATTGATAGTTAGAAAGCATCCAGAGATGATTGCTGGTGTTCAGCCCTCTTTTTTCTTTTAGTTGTGAGCCTAGCCTTTAACAGCTGAGCCATCTCTCCAGCCCCTCTTTTTTTCTTTTTACACAGTTTGAGGAACAAAGCTCATGGTACTTCCTACATTTAGGGTGGGTCTACCCAACTCAATGAGTCCAACCGAGAAAAGCCCCCCTTTCTCCCTTTCTCTCTCTCTTTCTCTCTCTCCTCTATCTCTCTGTCTCTCTGTCTCTGTCTCTCTCTCTCTCTCTCACACACACACGCACACACACACACGCGCACACACACACGCACACACACATGCACGCATGCACGCACTCCTGTCTCCTTGGAATTTCTAGATTCTATTAAAATATACAATATAAGTCATCACAGTTTTGTTGCCATTCCAGAATTTCTGTTATTTTTGGATTGCGTTGGTTCCCAACAAGCTCCCACTGTTCCAATACCACAAAATATGTGGGTTTCCTGATGATCTGCATTTCATACTTGATGCATACTTGTTTTTAAAATTAGTGCAGAATTCTCTTTATAATAATCTTCGTCCTGGAAAACCACTCGCAACTCCAGTTTACTCAATTTCTATATGTCCCTGAGGCTTAGTTCTACTTCTGCTACTAGAATTAAATCTTCTGTATCTGTCGCTGCCCACAGGGCTGCTCCTCCCTCCCCAGTTTAAATTCCTTTACACATGTTGCAATGGTTTTCAACCTTCCTAATGCTGTGACTCTTTGATAGAGTTGTGGTGACTCCCCCGACCATAAAATTATTTTCATTGCTCCTCCAAAACTGTAATTTTCCTACTGTTATGAATCATGATGTAAATATCTGTGTTTTCTGGTAGTCTTAGGTGACCAGTATGAAAGGATCATTTGATCTCAAATGGGTTGTAACCCACTGGTTAAGAATAGTGTGTGTCTCAACCATTCATTTTTTTCTTTTCAGCAAATGTTTATATTTTTCTATGTTATTAATACTGTCTTACAAGTAGTGTAAATTTGTGTCTTAGAAACTAATTGAGTAACGAGATAAATAAATGATGAAACAATGTGATAGGTGTTATTTTGGTGGGAAATGAAGAATGATGAGTGCAGAGTGATGATGACAGACAGGAAGGCACAAGTAGGTAAAGAGAACAAAGGAGCCGAAAGCTCACAGGCTATATAAACTGGAAGTAACAGGACAAAGGAACTACAAAGATAAGAAACTGTAGCCAGGGAATAGACATCTCAATTGAAAATTTCAAAAGAGGAACAATTCTGGATGGTTGGCACATTAATATGTGGCCATGCTTGCAAACTGCTAAATAGCAACCTTAAATTCTCCACTTCCTATGTGCTAATTTCTAGTTATAATAAACATTAATGAGGGACAAGGTAAATAGAATTCCAGCATAACCCCAACAAACTTTATCCTTTCATTTTTTTTTTACTCTGAACATGGGGGCACCGGGCAATGGTACTCTAACTTTTTATGGCAAATGGAATTTTGTAGTAAGTAACTAATTGAATGAATCACTAAGGAAATGTTAGACTCTTCCTCAAAAGAGAAATTTGATGCATGACAGAGATCTTAAAAATTTCTTCATCGTTGGATTTAATGACAGAGGTGTCTGTGTAACAAGAAATATGTGTCTATTATGGACAAGGAAATTGGGACATTGGTTTCCTAATCATAAGGAGTTGAATCATCTCATAGCTACATGACCTTAGAAGTGGATTCTGAGCAACAGATAACAACCCAGCTGACCAGATACATTCATTTTAACCTGGGAAGACCCTATGCAGACATATGACATACAGAACTGGCAGCTGGAGCTAATGGGTGTTAATTTAAGCCCATAAATGTGTGATAATGTGTTAGTGCTTTAGTTTGAATCTGCAATGCCTATAAAGGCCCATGTCTCAAATATTTTGTGTTTAGTTTGGGGTACTATTGGGAATTGATGGCTCTTTAAGAAATAGTAGAAGAAAGTTAAGCCATGTAGGTGTGTGCGATTGAAGGGAATAATGGGAGCCTGGGCCTTTCTTGTTACTTATAGTTTCTAAACCACCATGAGGCAAGCAGACCTCCTCTACTATGTACTCCTGGAATGATGAACTGTCTTGCCACAGACCCAAAAGTGTAGGGTATCTGAACCATGGATTAAAACCTATGAAATAGTGATTCCAAATAAACCTGTATTCTTTGAAGTTGATTACCCTGGATATTTTTGTCACAGTGAAGAAAAACTGACGAAACACCCAGAAAACTAATAGAGGATATAAGCTGCACACACTAAAATGTACTCATTTTAGGTGTATAGTCTGATGAGTTGTGACACATGCCTGTGTGACACATACAGTTAAGACATAGAATATTTAGTGCCACATCCAAAATCCATCTGTGCTCTTTTACTATGACTGTCCATCAAATATCAAGTTCTCTTACTACAGGAATACATGACCAGCAAGGGCATAACAATCTTGGGCTCAGGGGAGGAAACACATTCCTGTGATCCCAGCAAGCAGAAGGCAGAGACAGGAAGATCATGACTACAAGACTAGTCTGGAATACAGAGAAAAATAAGGACAAAAATAGAGAGAGGAGGGAGGGATCAGGTTCACTAAATCACAAAATGGAGTGTTTCTTACTGATTATAAATACTGCCTTGGACTGTTGCACATTGTGTAATTTGCAAAGCCAGTCCATTTTCTCTTCATTCTTACAATCAGAATGTATATATATATATATATATATATATATATATATATATATATATATATTTGGTGATAACAATAAATCAAGAAAAAATATTGTATGACATGGTCTCATTGACAAATAACAGCACTAGAAGCAGATAGGTTGCCTGAATTTACTGGATTACTCTTTTAAAAGGTTTTCTTTATTCTTTCCCATATAACTGTTACTTACTTTATGAGGGAAGATACAATAGTTGGGATCTGGTGACAGGATTTTAGTGTCAGGATGAAGGTCACATAACCGAGGGATGACAAATGACAATAAGAGATACTGGTTCTCTAATAACATGAATTCTTCCATACCATTCCCAATGGAACAAAGAGATTTTCATTACATGAAAAAGTAAGAAAGGAAGGAAGAAAGAAAGAAAGGAAGGAAGGAAAGAAACAAAACAAAACAAAACAAACACATCTCATAGAAACCATTTGTCACATTACCAACACTAAATGCAGATGATAAGTTTTAGTTTATACTTTCTTATTGAAACACCTAACTTATTATAAGGATCTCGTGTATTATCCTTTGGCACTTCCTGATACTACTAGCCCATCTTTCCATGCTGATATTTGTGAGTTGCTATTTGGATCACTGTTCTTTCTTTATGAGTCAATCTTGTCTCCTTATCCTGGGTTATCTGCAGGTTAGTCTAAGCTATTGTCAACAGAAACCTATCTCCATATACTATTAACATACAAAAGACTCTAAAATGCTTCACAACTAATATAAAATCACAACTTGATTCTCTCTGCATGTTTTCTGTGCTTGCTTTTCTTCACGTCAAATTTCGGCTGTCCTTTCCAGCTCCGCTTTTAGGTGAAAGTAAAAGAACTACTAGTAGCTAGATGACATGATGGACAACACCCTGTGAAATCCATCATTCAAGGAATACAGGATATTGGACAGTGTGACCTATGATTTATAGGTGGGAAGACACCACTTATCATCTCTAGGAAGATCTGTTATACCCATTGGCAGAGCTCATGCTGTGTAGTATATTGTTTTCCAGGTAGGGTAAATCTCATATCTTGTTAGAGTTGTTTATTTCCTTTGTACATCTGTGAAAGCAGGAAAGCAATAAAAGATGCTCACGAGGTAACTCATGGGCTACTAACTTTTTTTCTCAATCTGGAAGATTGAGAGTGAAAATGTGGACTTGTGGTGCGCAGCATGGTCTGGTTGTTTGAAGAATGCTCCTTGAGAAAAGAAGAGATGAAAGAAGAACTGCATACAGCAGAAAAGTCACATCTGCTCATGGCTGTTTGGTTTCTGAGTTGTTCGTTATTACCATGAGAAAATTAACCGAAGATGGGTAACTTTATGTATGAATTAAATCAAATAAGAAAAAAGAAAATGCTGCAACACTTACTGAAAAGTCAGACCAATAATATGGAATATGCTTTTTAAATGCTAGCTATGCTTCCTTCAATTTAGCACATTTCCAGTGCAGGGAAGACTTTATATGTTTGGTATAATTATGTAAGTACTAGTTCTTAAATGAGTTGATTAAAATGAAATAGTCTATTTGAAAGAGTATGTTCAAAATCCAATTCATATTCAAATATTTCCAATGGACAACTCTTTTATTTTGGTGTCAACCATTTGTGCTTATATAACTGCTAATTCTCCCAACCCAAATTCTTCAGTCAGAGTTTTACAAATCTGATAGAAAAGCTAGTTTATCTGAAGAGCACTAGTAATTGTTTGTACTTCTAGGAGACTGTATTGTCCTGGATAAATTAAAAGCAGGGACTTTTATCTTCCTTCGAGCTATTTTAATCATTAGATTAATTCTTTCTAATGAAGTTGTTTTATTCTTTATTTAAAAACTGCCAACTCAAAGTCAAACTGACTAATTAACCTTTTATATAGACTATACACTTTCCCCGAACCATTGTTTTGAGATTGGTGGCAACTATGTTTTTAGTATGTTGAGATGCTCTGGATGCCTGTGTTGACCAATAAGGAGGAAGTTGCCGTGAGTAAAAATAGAAAAAGGAATGATAGTCATTTGATTTGACACCTATTTCTGGTTTCTAACATCAGAAGTGGGAACATATTGATCATTTTCAGGATGTTCCTAGAGGAAAGTAGAGATAAAAGAACTGCAAATAGCAGGAAACTCGGTCAATGACTTGTGAATAGTAGATAAAAACAAAGGCATAGTTCAGGAACTGCCTAGGGACTAGAAGGAGGAAGTTAGCTAGGCATGATCTGAGGATGAGGAAATGAAATGAAAGGGGATCATGAATTGGGGCAGATAAAAGTTAAGGAATGGATATACAAATTTTAATTTGTTCTACACAGAGATAAAGTGAGAAGTGCAGTTGTAGATGTTCGTTTTTAATTAAAATGGTTTAAAATATAAAATTTATTTTTAAAAAACTCACAAATCAATCAACCAATCAACCAACCAATCAATCACATATCAAAATTAAAGAGACCCAAAGTTTATATAAGTCAATGACATGCTACACAGTTAGGACAGGCATTAAAATACAAGATGTGGAGCTTCATACTGAATTTTACCATTTCAGCATTGAATATACTTTATGCACCATCAACCTCCCAAAATCCATGACAGAATTAGAACTAGAAAAACAGTTAGCTTCATATTATCTTTCATAACTTGTGCCCGTTATCAGAATTCAGTCTTTTTTTTCCCCCTTATATTTAGCCACTTCTCTGTTGTGTCATTCTCCACCTACATACACATTTGTATTATTTCTAGAGTCCACAGATGAGAGAAAATAGCTTCTCTTTGTGTGAGTTATCTCAATTAATAAACGTTCTGTCTACCCATTTTCCTGAAAAATTCTAAACTTCATTTCCTTTAGAGGTCAGTAGTATTCATATATATATTTGAGTGTATATATATATGTATATACGAATACATATAGTATACATTTTTCATAAATATTCTTCTAAAATATTTTCTATTTGCATATATATTTTCCTAAAAAGATGTAGCTGTCACACCTTTATAACTATTTTTATACTTTTTATATTTAACTTTTTCCACTATGAAAGACTACACACACACACACACACACACACACACACACACATACACACACACACACACACACACACACACTCCAAAGTTTATCCATCACTCTATTGATTATAAACTAGGTAGATCCCAATTCTTTGATATAGTGAATAAAGCAGCAATAAAATTGAGGTGCAAATGTTTCTACGATAGGGTATGGATTTCTCTGGGTATGTGCCCAGGAATGAAAACAGCTAGATCATATGATGGTTCTATTCAGTTGTAGATTTTCAGAGTCAGCTTTAAGGCTGAAAGAGTTCATTACTACAGTAGACACCTTTAGGATCTAATAGGCTAATGCCTTTATATTTAGATAGAGACATCTTAAGTGGTGGAGAGCACCTTTTTTTTTTGATAGTGTAAAACTGCATGTCTTCTACCACTAAGTTTGAGGATGATTTTTGTCTTTGAGATATGATGCTGATCTAAATTTACTATGTAGCCCAGGCTAATCTCTGTAGTGGCATTTCAATTGCATTTTAATAAATAAAGACTGCATGAAGATTTAAGAGTAAAACAGTCTCACTGATCAGCCTTACAGACCAGATTACAGTAATATATACCTTTGTTTTGGTTTTTGATTTTTCGAGACAGGGTTTCCCTGTAGCTATTGAGCATGTCCTGGAACTAGTTTTTGTAGACCAGGCTGGCCTCGAAGTCACAGAGATCCGCCTGACCTTGCCTCCTGAGGGCTGGGATTTAAAGGTGTATGCCACTACTGCCCGGCTAGTAACACATACCTTTTATCCCAGTAGCCACAATAACGTTAACCTTTAATCACAGTAGCCACAATGACAGGCACCTTTAATCCTAGTAGCCACATTAGTTGCCATAGAAATTGGGTGATGCCTGCCTTTAATCCCAGTGGTGCATGCCTTTAATACCAGATATACAGAGGAATATAAAACTGGGGAAAACAGCTCTCACAGTCTCCTTCTGCGATTCCAGGAAGCAGGATTGCCATTTAGACTGAGGTCGAGGTAAGAGCCAGTGGCTGGTTGTTTTGCTTTTTGGATTTTCAGGTTGAACCCCAATTTCTCTCTCTGAGTTTTTATTAATTGTGCTTCATGTCTCCAACTCAGAAACCTCCTGCATCTACCTCTCAGGGGCTTGGAGTATGTCCAGCTGTTCATCTGTTCGAAGAGTCATTGGAAAAACAAAGAGAAAAGTTCATGACCAAGGGGAGGAACCAAGTTTTTATATTAACTCCTCCAGAAAGTGGCTTTTGACTCTAATGCTAGTGACTAAAGAATTGAAGATCACTCAGCTGAGTCACAATACTTCCATCTTAGACATTTATCCTACTGGTTTATCAAAGATAGCTATAAGCACATTCTTTCTCTCATAAAGGAAAAGGCTAAACATAAAAAAGTATAGGAATACTTATAAAGGTGTGATATAAACTTCTTTGTAGGGAAATATACATGCAAATAGAAAATATTTTAGAAGAATATTTATGAGAAAAGGTAAATTTAAAAGACAATAAAGGTACAGCATGGAGAGAATAGTTATTTTCCCAACTCTGTATCGCCATTATTCTACATTATTCCAGATATGCGTATGCATCACCATGATATACTTTATATTGATTTATTTTCTTGTCCTTTTCTTTTTCTCCTCTTTCAAATGCATGTACCTTCATGGGAAGGAAATTGTTTTGTTCATATATGCCATATTCTGAGTCTATTTTTGGTATGGATTGGATGCTTAAAAAATACTTGTTTAATGAATGACTGAGTGATTACAGTATGTATTATACACCAGCACAAAGCATGGAAACACAAAACTGAAAACCATCTGAATGCTGATTGGTGAAGACTTTCTGGAGAAGTTATATTTGTATATATAGTAAAACATAGATAAACAAAATACTTCTGACTTTTGGAGGTGTCTTATTACATATAGAACACTGGTCTCTAAGATAGATTATTAGACATAGCATTTGGCTTTTTTGTTTTTTATTTTTGTTTTGTTTTGGTTTTGGTTTAGATTTTGAGACAGTGTTTCTCTGTGAAATAGCCCTGGTTGTCCTGGACTTTGCTTTCTTGATTTGTAGACCAAGTTAACCTCAAACTCATAGAGATCTACCTGCCTCTTCCTCCTGAGTTTTGGAATTAAAGGTGTGCATCACAATGTCTGCTGCATTAGTTTATCTTTTAAAGATAAGAGCTACCTTTTTATAGATGCTGCAATGATTTGCCTGTCTTTTCTTAGGGCAATAACCCTATAGCTGGCCTCTATTTCCATTCTATCCTGAACCAGTTATCACTTTATTTTTGTGAGATCCACATAAAATGCTGAAGACCTAACTTGATTCTCTTATAAGCTTGGTCATATTATATTTTCCTCTTTAAACTCACCATATGCTCTAAAACTCACGGCTAGTATTATATTACACAAGGAGTTCATAGTCAATATATATTATTAAATACTGAAATATTTTAGTGTGATGCAAAGAAAAAAACTGAGTTTAAATTATTTTCTAGTAAAAGCATTCTCACTTTTCCTATAAGATACCCAATTATAAATAATAACAATAAAAATATTATCTATATATTTGTATATAATGCCACATATCTTCAAAGCTCTTATTTTGCTCATAAAATAAACTATTGGCAAGGTGATGCTTTTTATCATTTTACTTATGAGAAAAACAGATAATATGACTTTTAATTTATCCAACTTTACAAAACAGCTTAATCTTTGAATTTATCCTATTAGGTCCTGAGACTGAGACATAAGAAGTAGGAGAGGCAATTCTGCAGTGGTAACTCACCTCTAAAGAACCCAGCTACATCCATGGTGTCAATGATCTCTAAAGGTGGTGGAGGTACACAGGGAACTTAAAACAAAACACAGGAAGTAATTATTTTATTTTAACTTTTTTTTTGCTTGTATTATGCAAGTTGAGTTAATTCCATTTTGTTTAAAGCATTATAACAAAGAATGTATTAACTTTGTATGGTGGCACATTTGAGAAGTAGATGCAGGAGGATTGCTACAAGTTTGAGGCCAGTCTGCTTTACCAAGTGAGCTTCAGACTAGTCAGAATTACATAATCAGGCCTTGTCCCAACAAATGAAAAAAAGGGAGGTTGGATTCATGTAGCTTTGTAATTTGAATCAGGAGATTGCTTTGGGACAATGGTCTTGTACCCTGTAAAGATTTGTCAGTTGTATTGCTTTAAAAAATGCTGATTGGCCAGTAGCCAGGCAGGAAGTATAGGTGTAGCAACAAGAACAGGAGAATTTTGGGAAGAGGAAAGGCACAGTCTGCAGTCATCACCCAGGCACAGAGGAAGCAAGATGAAAATGCCTCACTGATAAAAGGTACCAAGGCACGTGGCAGAACAGAGACCTCTGCCAATAGGAGATATTTATTAAAACTAACCCACCCAATTAATGAATTATTTTTAAACATGGCAAACAAATCTGAGGGCCAATAGAAGGAATAAACCCATTATAAATGAAAGTAAAATTCTGTTTTTAGGAGACCATCAGCTATCACATTATTATCAAAGAAAACAGAGTGAAAGCATTTAATTTGGGTTGTCAGATTAAGATGAAGTGAGATACAATGTAATAGAATGGATTTCTTCATGAGTTAAGGAATAGAAATCTAATCTCCACTTTTAAATATTGTATCTCAAAAATTAAACTCTGTCCATAAAATAATCAATTTATATATTTATATATGACTCATCTTCATTAAAAGACTATATTTATAAATGTTTCATAATATTGAATAGTTTATTATTCAATATAAATGTCACAAAAATGAAACACTTAGAATATGAGCTAAATTCATTTACATTCCAAGTGCAACATTGCCAATATTAAAATTGCAGGATCAAGTTAAAATTTTGTTACCAGTATTAAAATTAGTCATAGCCCATTTAATTATTTAAAAGATTATAATATCATCAAGGGTAATTACATAGGTAGGAAAATCAATTATATAAGACCCATGCAAAGTTTTAAAATACAAAGAGCAGTTGGTATATAGCCAGTACAAATGAACCTGGTACTTACCCAAGGAAAAAGTATCAAAGTAGTTCTGCCAAGATTTATGTAAAATAAAATTACATAGTTTTAGTGGTCTGTGGCAATGTTCATATAACACAGAGACTTTAGTATTTTGGAATTAAGGACAAAAATATTTAAAAACACATAACATCTTATATGGGTGTCACTAATCAGGCTGAAAAGTGGATTATGAGTGATCCTTTAGAGTAGCAGCCCCTATTCCCATATCCAGTACAGATTTTCTTGTATATTATTATAGTTCCCATGTGAGTGAAAACATGAATATGATTTCTATGTTAATGTAGATGCAGACTGCTTGTTCATTCTCAGCCGCACTGACTCGAAAAATCACATAGAATCTATATTAATTACAATACTGCTTGACTAATGACTCAGGCATATTTGTAGCTATCTCTTACATCTTAAATTAACCCATTTCTATTAATATGTGTATCACCATGAGGCTGTGGTTTACCAGTAAATTCCTGGGGTAGACACGTTGGACAGCTACATGACATCTCTCTGACTGCCTTCTTTTCTCCTCTATCCTTGCTTGGAATTCCTGCCTTGCTCTATTCTGCCCTGCTATAGGCCCAAGAAACTTCTTTATTCATTAACCAATAAAAGCAACACATATACAAAAGGACTTCTCACACCATGCTAAACCTTAGTTTGCTGAGATACAGCCAGAGCTCCCAAGGCTACAAGTCAGAGCTGGAATTGGAGTGGACATTTTCTCGTTCCTGCTCCAAAACCCATTTTTCAGTAATATACTAACTTTATGTTTCACACAAAGATGTGACTTTACAAAACAATCAAGATATGTATACATCAAAGTAAGAATAAAGATGAATATGTTCATAATATTGATAAAACATGGTTATCAAAAAATCAATCCTTCGTAAAGTCATTGGGTCAATTTTCCACTATTTCCCCAAACCAAGCAAAGTGAACTTATATTGGTTCAGATGACCTCATGGGAAACAGAATATACCTTAAATGAAACTATTTCAATTCCAGTCAATGAAATTCTTTGCCAACTCTACAAATTCAATTACTTCTACCATTTTGAAGATCAATATTCGAATCAATTTATTGCTGTTCAAATCCATTGTAAAGAAGCTTGAAACAAGTGGAGCAACCACACTATGACACAATTTTTTGAACATACAGATTCACCACTAAGATCTTAATCTCATCTCAAGTCTAGGAGCCATTGATATTCCCCTGAAATGTGTGTATCTCCCAAATGTAATACTTGTTTTCATACTTTAAAAAAAGGATCTCCCTATATATCCTGGGAATCACGTTTCCATTTCTTAGAATGGAAACATTTCATTTTCATATCTTCCAATACTGCTTTTTGTAAATCTACTAAAATCTTATACTAGATTGATGGTTATCCTTCATGCCATCTTCTCCACACATAAAAGTTGTTCAAATGCATAAAACAAAGTCAGAGAACTTGGTTAAGATGCAGGTACTTTTTAGACAGCTGAATGCTCTGGTAAATTAAGTGACTCACCCACCCTGCCTTATTACAGGACTGAATATTAAGACTATTTTAAGATAGCCAAAATAATGTTAATTCAGTAAATGTCAAATGTTTTTCTGTGTTTGCAACCATGAGACAATAATCAAGGGGATGAACTACGCCTAGAGGCCTGAAAGATAATTACACAGATGTTGTGGATTGAGTTATGCCCCCAATAATTCTTGCATAGAGACTTAAAGCACCTCAGAATGTCACCTTATTTGGAAATAAGGTCACTGAAACTGGAATTTGTTAAGATGAGATCATTGAAATGGATCCCAATGCAGTATTACTGGTGTACTTATAAAACATGGAAATGAGCATTTAGACAGAGACATACAGACACAGAGGAAAGAATGGGAAGAGAGAGAGGAGCTGGCAGTCATAAGACAAAAAGAAAAGGTTGCAATAGACATTTTGCCCACACAAGTCTCAGGAGGAATCTACCCCACTGACATACTGGTTTTGAGTTTTTGGCTTATAAACTTCTGAAACATTAAACTTCTGGATATTTTTAAAAATTAGTTTATTTTTATTTTATATGTACAAGTATTTTTTACCTGTATGTATATATGTGCACTGTGCATGCAGTGCCCTTGGAAGCCAGAAAGTGATGTCAGATATCCTGAAATTGGAGTTACAGAAAATGGGAGACACCGTATGGGTGCTGGGAACTTAGCTCAGGTCTGCTGAAATAGCAGCCAGTGCTCTAATGTCTGAACCATCTCTCCATCACCAAACTGTTATATAAATCATTCTGATTGTGTAATTCTGTTACAACCTTGAAGAACTAATAACAAATTGCCTAGCTTATGCTCCAGATAAAGTAGTATTTTAAAACATTACTTCATATTGATGAATCAAAAGTTATAAAATAAGATACATAGAAGCAATACTTGATTAAACTTTTTAATGTATATGAAGGTCTTTACTATATGTGATGGGTTTTTTTATTATCTGAAATTTCCAAGTTGACTAGAAAATTCAATTAAACAGCAATTCAATTTTTCAATTAAGTTGATTTTATAGTTCAACATATATATGAGGGTTTTCTAAAAGCCATGTATTAGAAATTGAGTAGTAAACAAAAATTATGGAATATACTTTCCTGGAGTTTACAGTTGTGTTAAATAAAGTGTGCATGTCTGTATGTCTGTGCTGCATGCTGTATGTCTCCGTGTGTGAATGTTTTTGTGTGTGTACATTAGTGTGTGACTATGTGCTTGTCTATTTGTATCTGTATGTTTGTCTTTGTATGTGTGCATGTGTATGTGTCTGTGTGATTGTGTGAATGTGTTTTAATTGTATAGGTAAATGTGTATATATGTGTGTCTGTCTCTGTATGTATATGTCTCTGTGTGTGTTTTAAAACAGAGACAGCTAAGCTAGGTCAGGAAGAAGGAAGAAATTAATATTTGAGTACTTCTACACGTGTTATTTAAGTTTCATAATAGCTCTCTGAGATATTTATTATTTCCATTTCAGAAATCAGGAAACTGACACAGAATAAAAGGAACTGAGGAGTAATGGGATTCTGCTTCAAACTCATATCTAAAACCTGTTTGATCTGCTAATCTTTTTAAAAGAGAAAGGCCAAAGGATAACACATATATACTTGCATGTTTTATACAGTAATACATACATACATACATACATACATACATACATACATCCACATATACCACTATCTAATGCCAGGTATCCTGGTTCTCTGGCTCTTACATTCTTTCTTCCCCCTTTTCTGCAATGTTTCCCGAACCTTAATTGTGGTAATTACATTGTAGATGTACCAGTTAAGTCTTTGTACCCATGATAGCTACTTTGAGTTGCCAACTTGATATACCTGGGAGATTTAGTTTTGATTCCTAATTTATGTAGAAGTGTCCAGCTACTGTGAGCAATGCCATTCCTAGGCAGATGGGCCTGGATTGTGTAAGAAAGATAGCTGGGGGGCTGGAGAAATGGCTCAGAGGTTAAGAGCACTAATTGCTCTTCCAGAGGACCTGGGTTCAATCCCCAGCACCCACATGGCAGCTCATAACTGTCCGAAAATCCAGTTCCAGGGCATCTGACACCTTCACAACAATGCACATAAAATAAAGATAAATAAATCATAAAAAATAAAAAAAAGATTGCTGAGCAAGCCAAGGAGAGCAAACCACTAAGCAGTGCTCCTCTGGAGTTCCTGCCCTGATTTCCTCCAATGATAGAGCATAAACCAAAAATTGAAATAAAGCCTTTCCTCCCCCAAGTTGTTTTGATCAGAATATTTTATCACAGCAATAAATCAGAACAATGTAGTCCTCCATAGTTAGTTATCCTCTTTCTCTTTATCAGTGTGGATCTTTGTAGTAGACCTGTCTGCTACCAAGAACAAAAAGCTTCTTTTATAAGAGATGAGAACTGCAATAAAAAGTTTTTCCCAGACCCAAAAAGAGGAATATGAACCTTCATCTGGTAATGGATGGAGATAGAGACAGAGACCCACATTGGAGCACTGGACTGAGCTCCCAAGGTCCAAATGAGGAGCAGAAGGAGGGAGAACATGAGCAAGGAAGTCAGGACCACGAGGGGTGTGTCCACCCACTGAGACGGTGGGACAGATCTAATGGGAGCTCACCAAGGCCAGCTGGACTGGGAGTGATGGAGCATGTGATCAAACTGGACACTCTGAATGTGGCTGGCAATGAAGGCTGACTGAGAAGCCAAGGACAATGGCACTGGGTTTTGATTCTACTGCATGAACTGACTTTGTAGGAGCCTGGTTTGTTTGGATGCTCACTTTATAGACCTGTATGGAGGAGGGGAGGACCTTGGACTTCCCACGGGGCAGGGAACCCTAACTGCTCTTATGACTAGAGAAGAAGGGGGAGGTGGGGAGGGCGAGGGAAAAGGGAGGTGGGGAGGAGGTGGAAATTCTTTAAAAAAAGAAAAGAAATAAATTAAGTTCTAAAATTAAAAAAAAAGTTTTTCCCTAGTGTCTATGACCCCCTTAAGTCTTGGGCAGTTGGATAGTTTTATAGTAACAGACATTAGTTTATTCCTATTTAAATGCAATTCTACAGTTGTTAGTTACCCCCAAAGATAAAAATGCCACTATTGCACTACTGTGGATATCTTGATGGGCTGATCATGTTTGTGTTTTGTAGACTTTACAGCTAGATAGTACTAATAACTTCTTTTCCTACTTTGGTAGCCTGCAAAACACCTGATCCTATGAAAGCTTTGGTTCAGAGATGAGGCTTCTAGGGCAGTTGTAGCTCGATTATTTTAGGATACATGTCTGAAATGTTTAATGTCTTCAGCAATAGGGTCTTACTTTCAAATTTTGGAAGGCAATCAAAAGCAATTGTAATAGCCTATACTGTTTTGGAAGTTTGATCATCCTGACTAGTGGTTCTCAACCTTCCTTTTGCCGTGAACCTTTAATACAGTTCTAATGTGGTGGGCCCCAACCATAAAATTATTTCATTGCTACTTCATAACTAATTTTACTACTGTTATGAATTGTAATGTAAATATCTGTATTTTTTGTTCATCTTAGGTAACCCCAGTGAAAGTGTCATTCGTTTGACCCCCTTCCACAGAGGGGTTGTGACCCACAGTCTACAGGTTGAGAACCATTGCTCCTGACCAACAACTGGAAAAAAGTTTTTTTTCCCCTGATTAGGTTGGCTATGATTCTTAGGGGTGGAATTGTCATCTCATGTGAAATAACATCATTAAAATTATGTAACTTTACAAAGTGATAGATTTCCTTATGGCCTTTCCAAGCATTCCTAGTGTTTTTTTTTTATCATTCCTTTCTCCATCTTCAACTGTATTACTCTCTCTTCTTCCTCTTAAATTTAAGTCTGTATCCCGTGGTTCTCCTTTTATTCCTCTCAAATAACTGTGTCCTATTCTTCCTAGAGTTCCTTCTATCCCCTCCCACATGATCCCTTTCTACATTTATGGCATGGAGGTAGTTTAAATATAATTGGCCCCCATAGGCTCATAGGGAGTAGCACTTTTGGGAGGCATTGTCTTATTGGAATAGGTATGACACTGTTGGAAGAAGTATGTTTCAGTTTACTTTCTGCTACCTTTCAATCTGCATGTAGAACTCTCAGCTTCTTCTCCAGTGTCATGGGTGCCTGCACAATGCCATGCTTCCTGCCATGATGATAGTGGGCTAAACCTCTGAAACTACAAGCCAGCCCCAATGAAGACGTTTCCTTTATAAGTGTTGCTGTGATCATGATGGCTCTTCACAGCAATAAAACCCTAACTAAAATAGGTGTCTATGTTTATTTCATGTTATGCATGCAAATCCAAAGATTTGAAACTAGGATCTACAAATAAGAAAGAATTCATGGCGTTAGTTTCTCTAGGTTATTACTGACTATATGAATCCTTGTATAACAGATCTTTATCTTTGAAGTAACGAAACACACTGTGATAACAATTACTCAAGATTTTTGTGTAGAACATATATGATTACACATTGTTTATGCATATTTCTTCTTCATTTATAAATAAAAGGTATTTTCCAAGGTTGGTACTGGGTATTTAACGTGGTTGACTTAGAAATATGATCTGTTCACATATGGAGAGTCACCCTGAAAAACGATTTCAATTTTTTTTATTTACAATTAAAATTACAAATCTTATCATGGATAGAAGGTGCATGTGGATATGATCAAAGCATTGTGCTCCCTCTTCATTGGAAACCCTACCAAACATAAAGGAGACTCAAGGAGTAAGCAGTGCGCCAATGGGATGAAATTAATGTGTAATGACTACTGGCTCCGAAGTATCAATGTGTCTGTTACTGTACACATTAATACTTCATTCTGTTTACTTTAGAAGAGAATAACACTCCCAGTGACATTGATACTTCCCTGGATAATTCTAGGGTGTCTCACTCAAACCTTTGCCATTCTCCCTTTCCTAAGCATCCCTTCCTGATTAAGCCCATTCTCCCAAGATCTTAATTTATTGTGTGATATGCTAATATAAACTATTACTTTTATTCTTGCCTGAGAGCCATTCTGTTTCTTTAATGGGACTTCACTTGCCATGACCTTGCCCAGTAAGACTTGATTTTACACTTAAATTCTTATATGCCTGTCTTCTACAGTATGAAAAAAACCTTACCTCTTATTTTCAGTCATATATTATATTTTTTGTAGTTTGTTTCCCTTCTGTGTACTCATGAAAACTTTGAAGCTATTTTAAAGTATACTATGTCACTTTCATAGAAAATTGGAGGCTTTAATGCTTGAAGCTTTGCCATATTTTTCTAATGAGCATTTTTTATTTGTATAAGAGAGACAAAAAAGAGACCCTCATATGGAAGCTAATTTTAAGTTTAGACTAAGATATTGTGATAAGAAATAGAAACAATTAGCTATAAGATGTTTAAAACCACTCCTTTTGTCATATACATATGAATAATATATTTCAGAAAACACATAACTAAATTTGTATTTTGAAATACAATATTGCAAGCATCCTTTGTTTTGCTTTGCAAAATAAGTGGAATCCTGGAAAGTTCATAATAAAATATTGTGCAAAGATATGAAGTCAGCAATCCTGAATTATTAACAGTTTTCCTCTTCTAGTTGGCAGTATGGCCTCTGGCAAACACTTGAACAATTAGTGCCCTGGCCCATATACCTTGAATATACATGTCATGCTGGGGCATGAGTTAGAGTAGGGCAGTCTTTACATTTAGCTGGAATCTAGCATCTGACTACATGACCCAGGTGCTAGGAATACCAGGGATTTATTATAATGGAGATATTGTTTGACCTATTGAATTTATGTAGTACATGTCAAAAGGCTCATATGAATCTGGGTAAGAGAATAT
Organism: Myodes glareolus; assembly: GCF_982192425.1. Lineage (NCBI taxonomy): Eukaryota > Metazoa > Chordata > Mammalia > Rodentia > Cricetidae > Myodes > Myodes glareolus. The sequence continues at coordinate 59,746,201 of NC_142053.1, forward strand.
TCTCTGAAAATAATTAATTGAAACCTTTTTACAAAGGAAGGCCTAAGGTAGTGACTTCCTCTTGACATTGTAACATGTGTCAAAAGTGCTAAAACCTCTAGAAACTCTATCCTTATCTGGAATTTCAATTTTCTTTGAAAATGTGTTCAGGTTTTTAGTTTCTTTACTCATTCCTAAAAGCTATTACTTCTATGCCGATAACCCTCAAATCTATATGACTATAACTTTTATCTTGAGCTGCAGAATGCCATCCCCAGTGACTGCTCATATCTCTCCCACACTCAGCATTGTTGAAGAAGTCATCACTGGCATCAAGCTTTAAATGACAAACATCTTCTTCTTTTAGTATCTGAAATATGTAAAACTCCAGGTAGTTTACATGTTCTTTCATGTTTTTCCTTTTCTATTCTTTTCTTTTTGCTTACTTACCTTCTTTTTTTGATTTCACTCCCTCCCCTTCTTTTCCTTCTTTTCATCCTTACTTCTCCTTTTTTTCTTGTTTGCTTCTGTAACATGGAGGCCTTGCTTGTTTGTTGGAGTTGTCTGTCCTGCCTGGTTCCCACAGCTGTTTAGCCCCAAAGAAAATCACACAGAGATCTCTATAAGTTACAAAGCTGATTGGCCCATTAGGTCAGGCTACTTATTAGCTCTTGTAGCTTATATTAACCCATTATTCTGATCTATGTTAACAATGTGGCTCAGTACCTTTTTCAGTGGGGCAGATCACATCCTGCTGCTGTTTTTGTGATCTGGGCAGGAGTGGCAGGAATCAACTTCCTCCTTCCCAGAATTCTCCTGTTCTCATTGCATCATTTCTACTTCCTGTCTGGTTTTCCCGCCTGTACTTCCTGCCTGGCCAATCAGCGTTTATTTAAAACATGATTGACAGAATAAAAACAATTCTCTCGCACCATGCATCCTTTAATTTTTTTTGTATTGTGCCCACTTACATGTCTGGTACTATATGATTGAATAATCAATATCTTTTACTCTTTTACTTCCATTTCCATAGCTACCATGGTACTTTATTTGACCATTACATGTTGTGTGGTTTATTTTTTTATTTTTTTATTGATTTAGAAATAATACCACTCAAAATTTCCACTTCCTCCCCTCTTCCCATTTCCCTCCTGCCTCCCCACTCACCATCCTCCCTCCCTTTCCAGTCCTAAGAGAGGGCAGGGTACCCTGCCCTGTGGGAAGTTCAAGGTCCTGCCCTCTCCATCCAGGCATAGGAAGGTGTGCATCCAAACAGACTAGGATCGCAAAAAGTCAGTACATGCAGTAGAAACAAGTCCTAGTGCCATTATCATTGACTTCTCAGTCGGCCCCAATTTTCAGCCACATTCAGAGAGTCCAGTTTGATCACATGCTTGTTCAGTCCTAGTCCACCTGTTTTTGGTGAGCTCCCATTAGATCAGGCACACTATCTCAGTGGGTGGACCAACCCCTCATGGTCTGACTTCATTGCTCATATTCATGCTCCTCTGCTCTTCAACTGGGAGCTCAGTCCAACGCTCTGATGTGGGTCTCTGTCTCTATCTCCATCTGCTTCGGGATGAATATTCTACGGTGATATTCAAGATAATCATCAGTCTGACTATGGGACAAGACCAGTACAAGCACCTTCTCCTCTACTGCCCAAGGACCTAGATGGGAACATCCCTGTGGACACCTAGGAACTCCTCTAGAGCTAATGCTCTAGCCAACCTTAAATGGCTCCCTTAATTAAGAGATCTTCTTCCCTGCAGCCTTATCCGCCCTTAATCCATCTCAACCATTCCACTTCCCCAAGCTCTCCCCAATCCTCTGCTTCTCCCTTCTCTTTCCCCTTCTCCCCTTCCCCCAACCCCACCCCTACACTCATGCTCCCAACTTTTGCCTGGCAGTCTTGTCAGCTTCCAATTTCCAGGAGGATCTATAGATGTTTTTCTTTGGGTTCACCTTGTTATTTAGCTTCTCTAGGATTGTGAACTATATGCTCAATGTCTTTTGTTTATGGTTAGAATCCACTAATGAGTGAGTACATACCATATTTATATTTTTGGGTCTGGGTTATCTCACTCAAGATAGTGTTTTCTATTTCCATCCATTTCCATGCAAAGTTCAAGATGACATAATTTTTTTTAACTGCTGAGTAGTACTCTAATGTGTAGATGTGCCACACTTTCTTTGTCCATTCTTCCATTGAGGGACATCTAGGTTGTTTCCAGGATCTGGCTATTACAAATTATGCTGTTATGAACATAGTTGAACAAATGTTTTGTAATATAATTGGGCATCTCTTGGGTATATTCCCAAGAGTGGTATTGCTGGATCCTGAGGTAGGTTGATTCCCAATTTTCTGAGAAATTTCTGAGAAATTTCCAAAGTGGTTGCACAAGTTTGCATTCCCACCATCAATGGATGAGTGTTCCCCTTACTCTACATCCTCTCCAGCATAGGTTTCCATTGGAGGGCTACTGATTTTTTGAGTTGATCTTGTAACCTGTTACATCCATGAAGGTATTTATCAGCTGTAGGAGTTCTTTGGTAGAGTTTTGGGGGTCACTTTTATACACTATCATATCATCTGCCAATAATGGAAGTTTGACTTCCTCCTTTCCAATTTGAATCCCCTTGATCTCCTTATATTATCTTATTGCTATTGCTAGAACTTCAAGCACTATATTGAAGAGATATGGAGAGAGTGGACAGCCTTGTCTTGTTCTTGATTTTAGTGGAATGGCTTTGATAAAATCAACGAGATTGACAAACCCATATCTGAACTAATCAAAAAGCGGAAAGAGAATACTCAAATTAAAAAGATCAGAAATGAAAAGGGGGACATAACAACAGACACTGAGGAAATTCAGAGAATCATTAGATCTTACTAAAAAAAGCCTGATTGCCCCAAAATTGGAAAATGTAATATAAATAGATATTTTTTTTAGATAAGTACCAAGTACCAAAATTAAATCAAGACCAGGTGAACAATTTAAATAGACCTATAAATCATGAGGAAGTAGAAGCTGTCATCAATAACCTCTAAACCAAAAAAAAAAAAGCCCAGGACCAGAAGGTTTAATGTAGAATTCTACCAGAACTTCCAAGAAGAGCTAATACCTATACTCCTTTGCTGCGGGAGCTCCTTCTGCTCCTTCAGCCAATAGCCACTGAGATACCAGCCCATTGGGGCGTGGTCTTTCTCTCTTTAAAAAAGCAGCGGCTGTCCTCCACTGGCTCTCTGGCTTCCGGCTCCACTTCTGGCTCCTAGACTCCTTTCCTGTTCGCGCAGAGGGGCTGTTGTCTGGACGGTAATCTGTAAGTTTTTTTTCCCTTTGAATAAATAACCATTCCATTAATCATAATTCCAAACTGGTGTGGGATTGTTTGTGACTTACGCCTTCACTTCTTAATGTGTTTCACATAATAGAAGCAGAAGAGTCATTGCCAAACTCTTTATGAAGCTACAGTTACCCTGATACCAAAAGCACACTAAGACTCAACCAAGAAAGAGAATTACAGATCAATATCACTCATGAACATTGATGCAAAAATTCTCAATAAAATACTGGCAAATCGAATTCAAGGACACATAAAAAAATAACCCATTATGGTAAAGTACGCTTCATCCCTGAGAGCAGGGCTGGTTAAAGATATGAAAATTTATCAATGTAATCCATCATATAAAAAAACTGAATGAAAAAAACCATATGAGCATTTCATTAGATGCTGAAAAAGCATTTGACACAATTCAACACCCCTTTGTGATAAAGGTCTTTGAGAGATTAGGGATAGAAGGATCATATCTAAATATAATAAAAGCAATATACAGCAAGCCAACAGCTAACATCACCTGGTCTTGATTTAATTTTGGTACACGGTACTTATCTAAAAAAATGTCTATTTTTATTGCCGTTTCCAATTTTGTGACATAAAGGCTTTTGTACTAAGATCTAATGATTCTCTGAATTTCCTCAGTGTCTCTGAATTTCCTCAGTGTCCCCACAGATGGAAAGGAGTGCTTGGGATCAAGATGGGATGGGATAAATAAAGTAAGCCAGTCTGTAGTATGGTTTATAATATGTGTGTCTCCTCTCTGCTCATGCTTTTCTTCACTGTTTCTAACTGGTCTTCTACAATCCTTGGGAGTAACCAAACCATGTTTAGTTATAGCACCCCTCTGCTTAATCTATATCAGTGGGTTCTGGGAGGCTTTCATTAGGTGACTAATCAGCTCCAAAGTTTAATATTCTGGTGCAAATATGTCTCAGCCCTTCTGAACCACTAGTGAATCCTCTAGCCTACCATGACAGCCCTTGTTTACACATTGTACTTCTTCTACCTTGAATATCTGTTCAGCCTAATTGTGATTATAGCCCAGGAGATAAAGTAATAAACCAGAGACATAGAAATGAAGAGAAAAATTATAAAACCTGGGTGGAAGTGTTTGTCTTTGTAAGAAAAGCATGGTGAGTACTAAAACAACAGAGAATGTAGGGAATCTGTTGCTGATCCATTCTAGGCGTTTTGGTATTTTGGTGAGAAACCTTGAGTAGGCCAGGCCTTTTGTGAGAACAACCTTAAGATGCATTATTGAATCTGCCTTCTAATGCCTCATGTACGTAGTCATTAGGTTAGACAGAAAGCCTTCATTGCCATGTAGACTTAGAAACTCCTCTGTGCAATTGTGTGCTGTAGTAGATTCATTATGTTATGAGTAGCAGAACAAAATACTACCCATGTAAGCTGAGAACAATGCAACATGTGGTTTCAAAAACATTCAAATTGTCATATTAAGTTGGCCTTTCGAAGGTTCTGCATAATGGTGATTTTTATGGCTAATACAACCATTAAGCATCAGAAAGGATGACCTTATCACACACTTAACATTTTGGCTTCAATGTATGAATCAATATGTAATTGATTTAATTAAGGAAGATGAGGAGAGTTCTTTTACAACATGGCTCACTTTACATCTGTAAATATTCAGCTGCCAATGATTTTGATATCTATGACTTGTGTGACTTTCGTGAATCTAAAATGGATTTTTAAATGCTTGAGGACTGATTCTACATTGGGTATATATCATTATAAGTTGGAATGAATTTCTTAGGGCTAAAACTTTCATTTTTCCAAAAACATTTTGTATTATTTAATGTGTATGGGTATTTTGTCTGGATTTATGTTGTGTATCCATGTGAGTGCCTGTTGCCCAAGGAGACCAGTACAGGGCATTGCATTGGAGTCCCTGAAACTGGAGTTACAGGTGATTGTGAGTCACCATGTGGGTGCTGAGAAGTGAACCTTGGTCTTTTGGAAGAGCCCATGCTCATAACTGCTGAGCCATCTTTCCACGCTCCATTTTATTTTAGGTTACACAATTTTAAGACCATCATATCAACCTAATTAACTTTCCATTATCCTAAAGAAATTATTATTTTCCCCTTTGGCAAAGGCAACAATTCTTCTTCTCTGGAAAAGTATAGAACCAATAAAAATGTGTAAATACTGTCATTTAATTAGCATTAGCAAGGTACATTTGATAAGTTTCATGAAGTATGAATATAGCCTGTTGACTATTCTATTATGCTATTTCATTTACTGTGTCTTGCACTTTAGCATATGAGCAGTTGGAAGGCAGAAGTTCTATTTGTTTCATCATATCACTGACAATTCTTGGCATATAGTTGGTACTCTTGACTAAATGAATACATGAATGTGGCTTTACATGATAATTTTGTTGCTGTAATGAAGACTGGCAATTCACTTATTTAAAATTCTTCATATGCCACTTCTACAATATTTATAACCTATTCTCCTTCCTCTAACTGTTTAAGTATTAATGGATATGTATATGACCTAAGGCTAAAATCATCAAATTTGGATTACATTTTAGTCACCTATTACAGTTGAACACTTTACTTAAAATCTTTATTTTAGACAATGTGATTTTTTTTCTGGTCATAAAATATAAAGCATCAATTATTTTAAACAAGTTATTATGTTTATTTTTAAAGAATTTTTTAATAGAGCAATGAAGCCTATATCTGGGTGAAAAAATCCACTTGGTGAATTCATAGGCTTAAAAATAAAAACAACCTTGAAAATTCTCTAAGACATTTCTTGGACAGCTGCCTCAATTTCTGTCTTCTAATAGTTCAGGAGATGGCAGGGGAAATAACTCAGTGGTTAAACAGTATGGTACTGCTCTGGCAGAAGACCCAGGTGTAATTTCCAACCTCCATGTTGTGTAACTTACACTGCCTGTAATTTCAGTTCCAGGAGATCTGGCACCTTTTTCTGGCCTCTGAGGACATTTACATGCACATGTGCATATTTATGCATATACATATAAATAATTTTTTTAAAACCTTAAAGAGTGCAAACTGATTATGTATTGACATTATTATTTTTTTCCATTCAAAAATTTACACTTCCTCCCCTCCTGCCATTCACCTCTCACTCCTCCACTCTCCCTCCTCCCTCCCCCTCCCTCTTTAAGAGAACACAGGGAATCCTGCCCTGTGGGAAGACCAAGGCCCTTCCTGCTATATCTAGGCCTAGGAAGCTTTTTATCCAAATAGACTAGGGTCCCAAAAAGCCAGTACATGCAGTAGAAACAAGTCCCAGTGCCTTTATCAATAACTTTTCAGTCAACCCCCATTATCAGCCACGTTCAGAGAGTCTGGTTTGATCACATGCTCCTTCAGTCGTCCTGGTCCAGCTGGATTTGGTGAGCTCCCATTAGAACAGGCATGCTGCTTCAGTGGGTGGACCAACCCTTAGTGGTCCTACTTCCTTGCTCATCTTCTTCCTCTTTCTGCTCTTCAAATGAATCTTGGGAGCTCAGTCCGTTGCTCTGATGAGGGTCTCTGTCTCTATCTCCATTTGTTGCCAGACAAAGATTCTATGGTGATAATTGAGATAATCATTAGTGTGATAGTGGGGCAAGGACAGTTGAGGCACCCTCTCCTCTGCTGCCCAAGGACCTAGCTTGGGACATACCCATGGACACCTGAAATCCCCTCTAGAGCCAAGTCTCTTTGCAACCTTAAAATGGCTCCCTTAATGGAGATATCTTCTTCCCTGCTCCTATATCCGCCCTTCCTCTGTCTCCACCCTCCCACTCCCCCAAGCTCTCCCCAGTCTTCCCCTTCTCCCTTCTCCCTTCTCCCTTCTCTCTTCCCCTCTCCTCTTCCCCCAACCCCTCACACCCCCACCCCATGCTCCCAACTTTTGCCTGGTTGTCTTGTCTGCTTCCAATTTCCAGGAGGATCAATATATGTTTTTCTCTGGGTTTACCTTGTTGTTTGGCTTCTGTAGACTTGTGAACTATAGGCTCAATGTCCTCTGTTTATGGCTAGAGTTCACTAAAGAGTGAATACATACCATATTCATCTTTTTGGGTTTAGGTTATCTCACTCAGGATGGTTTTTTCTATTTCCATCCATTTGCATGCAAAGTTCAAGATGTCATTGTTTTTTTACAGCTGAGTAGTACTCTAATGCATATATATTTCACACTTTCTTTATCCATTCTTCCATTGAGGGGTATCTAGGTTGTTTCCAGGTTCTGGCTATTACAAATATTGCTGCTATGAATATAGTTGAACAAATGCTTTTGTAGTATTATTGGGCATCTCTTGGGTATATTCCCAAGAGTGATATTGCTGGATCCTGAGGTAGGTTGATTCCCAATTTCCTGAGAAACCGCCACACTGATTTCCAAAGTGGTTGCACAAGTTTGCATTCCTACGAGCAATGGATTAGTGTTCCCTACTCTTCCTCCTCTCCAGCATAGGCTCTCATTGGTGTTTTTGATTTTAGTCATTCTGACAGGTGTAAGATGGTATCTCAAAGTTGTTTTGATTTGCATTTCCCTGATCGCTAAGGAGGTTGAACATGACCTTAAGTGTCTTTTGGCCATTTGAACTTCTTCTGTTGAGAATTCTCTGTTCAGTTCAGTACCCCATTTTTTAATTGGGTTAATTAGAATTTTCATATCTAGTTTCTTGAGTTCTTTATATATTTTGGAGATCAGACCTTATGAGGGGTTGGTGAAGATCTTCTCCCATTCAATGGGATGACTTTTCTCTTAATGACAGTGTCCTTTGCTTTACAGATGCTTCTCAGTTTCAAGAGGTCCCATTTATTCATTGTTTCTCTTATTGTCTGTGCTACTGGGGTTATACGTAGGAAGTGATATCCTTTGCCCATGTGTTGCAGTCTACTTCCCACTTTCTCTTCTATCAGGTTCAGTGTGGTCGGATTTATATTGAGGTCTCTAATTCATTTGGACTTGAGTTTGGTGCATGGTGATAGATATGGATGCATTTTCATTCTTTTAAAGGTTGACATCCAGTTATGCCAGCACCATTTGTTGAAAATGCTTTCTTTTTTTCATTGTATAATTTTAGCTCCTTTGTCGAAAATCAGGTGTTCATAGGTTTGTGGGTTTATTTATTTATTTATTTATTTATTTATTTATTTTTAGAAACAGAAGGCACACTGCCAAACTCTTTTAATGAAGCAATAGTTACCCTGAACCAAAACCGCACAAAGACTCACCCACGAAAGAGCATTGTGGATCAGTCTCCCTCATGAACATGAATGCAAAAATTCTCATTAAAATACTGGAAACCAAATCCAAAAATCATCCATCATGATCAAGTAGGCCGTATCCCAGAGACACAAGGCTGGTTTAACATACAAAAAACTACAGTGGCTGCACAAGTTTGCATTCCCACCAACAATGGATGAGTGTTCCCCTCACTCCACATCCTCTCCAGCATAGGCTATCATTGGTGTTTTTGAGTTTAGCTATTCTGACAGGTGTAAGATGGTATCTCAAAGTTGTTTTGATTTGCATTTCCCTGATAGCTAAGGAGGTTGAGCATGACCTTAAGTGTCTTTTGGCCATTCAAAGTTCTTCTGTTGAGAATTCTCTGTTCAGTTCAGTACCCCATTTTTTATTTTATTTTTTTTGAAAGTAATTTTATTAAATTATAAAAAGTTTCCATTTACGCCCCTCCTCCCAACGCCCTCCCACTCAGGTTTGTGGGTTTATATCCGTGTCTTCGATTCAATTCCATTGGTCAACGTCTCTGTTTTTATGCCAATACCAAGCAGTTTTCTGTACTGCAGCTCTGTAATAGACTTTGAGGTCAAGGATGGCAATGCCCCTGGGAGTTTCTTTATTGTATAGGATTGTTTTGGCTATCCTGGGTTTTTGTTTTTCCATATAAAGTTGATTATTGTTCTCTCAAGGTCTGTGAAGAATTTTGTTGAGATTTTGATGGGGATTGCATTGAATCTATAGACTGCCTTTGGTAGAACTGCCATTTTTACTATGTTGATCCTACCCATCCAAGAGCATGGGAGATCCTTCCATTTTCTGGTGTCCCCTTCAATTTCTTTCTTCAAAGTCTTAAAGTTCTTGTCAAATAGATCTTTCACTTCCTTGGTTAGTGTTACCCCAAGATACATGTATTGACATTATTTTGGGACAAGCTGTGTTGAATGAAATCTTTTGGTGACCCAATCTTAACCAGAAGTCTTCATGTAGTATCTAACTCCTTTTTTGGAAAATGTCAACATATATCCACTTTTCAATATTCAGTGAAGGTAGAAAAAGAACTGATCAACAATATATTCATAATGACAGAAAGATATCTAATTAGTGGTTGTTTTGAAAATTATCCTCAGTCTTCTTAGCTTTGGTTAATTTATCTTCACTTGTCCTTCCTCCCACCAACAACCTCATATATTGAAACAGAATCATCAGTGGAACAGTATCGTGCTTGGGGGAGATGATATGATCATAAAAACAGAACTCATCTGAATAAGATTAGTGTACTAATACAAGAGGCAACAGAGGGTTTGGGCTTAGTTGGGAGAGTGCTTGCCTAGTATGTGTGTAGACCTGGGTGCAATCCTCAACATTCCATAAACTGGGCATAACAGCACAGGATCATAAGTTCAAGCTTATCTTAGGCTACACAGTAATCTCAAGCTTGGTTTGGGGTATATAACACCCTATTTTATAAACAAATAAAAATAGTCTAAAGAGAGACAGAAGTGTTCCTCCTTCTACCATGTAAGATATAATAAGAAGGCTCAACCCATAAATCTAAAGGTAGACCATTATTAGATGCTGATCAAATCTGTACAAGTTTTTTTTTTGTCATTTTCTTTTTAAGAATTTTTAAAAGTTAGGATACAAAGTAATGAGTTTCATCATGACATGTTCATACATATTTGTCATTACCATTTGTTCTCATTCGTTCTTAACAGATGATTTTATTTCCCTCTTTACTCTCCCTCACTTTTTGGTGTTTTTGAGACAGGGTTTCTCTGTGAAAGAGCCATACCTGTCCTGGAACTAATTCTTGAAGATCAGGCTGGCCTCGAACTCACAGAGATCTACCTGCCTCTGCCTCCCAAGTGCTGGGATTAAAGGCATGGGCTATCACCACCCAGCCCCAAATACCCTCTTTTATTAACTGATTCACTTTATTTTTTAATTTTTTAATTATTTTTTATTCTTTTCATATAATATATCCTGACCACAGTTTCCTCTCCCTCTTCCCCTTCTAGCCCCCTACCCCACTTTCCTTCTCCAGAGTCACTGCTCATCTATTTCTCTTCAGAAAAGAACAGGGCTTCCACAGATATCAATAGAACATAGCATAATAAGATGCAATAAGATCAAGTACAAACCTTCACATCAAACCTGAATGAGGCACCCCAACAGGAGAAAAAGTGTCCCAAAAGCAGACAAAAGTCAGTGACACTCCTACTCTCTCTGTTATTAGTCCTACAAAAACACCAATCTAACAACCATACATATATGCAGAGGACCTAGCACAGACCTATGCAGGCTCCATGATTGCTGCTCCAGTCTGTGTGAGCTCCCATGAGCCTTGCTTAATTGATTGTGCGAACTGTGTTCTCCTGGTATCCTCCATCCCTCTGACTCCTACAATTCCTTCTCCCCATCTTCTGTGGGGGTGTAGTGAGAATTCTAATTGGTCTTAATAATAAAAACCCGGAATCAGATATTGTGGTAAATACTGAAAGATCAGAGAAGTAAAGGAGCCAGCCATTAGACAGAGAGAGACTGTTTACAATTACCAAATACTTAGACTGGTGGGGGGATGGAGGTATATTCTATCTCCACCAATCCTTAGAATGAATGGCTGAACTCCTTTCTCCTCCTGCCTTATATTCTTCTCTCTGTCAAGCCCTATCTCCCACATCTCTAGTGCTTGGATTAAAGGTGTATAACTCTCTAGTACTGGGATTAAAGGTGTGAGCAACCACTACCTGGCTTTGTTTCTCTTTTAGACAGGATCAATTTTATGTAGCTCAGGATAGCCTTGAACTCACAGAGATCCATCTGCCCCTGTCTTCCAAGTGTTGGTATTAAAGGTATGTGCTACCATTGCCTGCCCTCTATGGCTAAGTAGTGACCACATCCACACTCTGATCTTCAGGCAAGCTTTATTTGTTATAGCACAACTAAAATATCATCCTAGTGGGTTTCCCTGAGGTGCACAGGGAAGGACTGGAATAGAAAAACTTTGTCCTATATTATTCTACCTTTCTTAAGACCTCTCCCTCTCTTTCATGATATCCTTTATAATTTTTTGACTTTCATATATATATATAGTGTGTGTATGTGTGTGTGTGTGTGCCTTTTTATCTTATACTTTGCAGTATAAAGTATATTTGCAGTATTTCATGAGAAATAAACTTCTACTGCATATAAGTCGTTTAGGTAAAGGGGTACTGAGGAAGGGGAAATAGAATAGAAAAAATGGGTGGAGGGGGTTTAGAGGGCATGGAACAGGAGAGATCTGGTGTAGAGAGGATGGAGGGAGTGAATACTGGAAAAGACAAATTGTACTGGCAGTGTGGACAAGCTAGAAACCTAGTGTGATGAAAACACACAGCAATCTACAAAGGTGACCATAGCTGACTCCTTGTAATGGTGGATATGAAGCCTGAACTGACCATCTTCTGAATAGTCTAGAAACCTAGGATAAAACTAAACATGACTGGAAAAAAGTCAATGAAAGGATTCCTAATATGCTCTGTTATACTTAGAGATTGGTACCTACCCCAACTCTCACGAGAGAGGAGTCATCCAGCAACTAATGGGAATAGATGCAAAGACCCACATCCAAGTATTAAGGAACCTCAGGGATTCCTGTTGAAGAGAAGCAGAAAGGATTGTATGAGACAGAGAGGTCAAGAACACCACAAGAAAACCCACAGAATCAAACTGAACCAACCTGGGATCATAGGGGCTCAGAGACTGAACCAACAACCAGGGAAACTGCATAGGACTAACCTCGGCCCTCTGCATATATGTGACAGTTATGTAGCTTGGACTTGTTGTGGGACTCTTAACAGTGGGAACAGGGAGTGTATTTGATTCTGTTATCTGTTTTTTGGACCCTTTTCCTCATGCTGGGTTTCCTTGTCCAGTCTTAATAGGAGAGGAGGTACCTACTCTTACTACAGCTTACTATGCCATACTTTGTTAATATCTTTGGCAGGTCTGCTCTTGTCTGAAGAGAAATGGAAGAAGAATGGATGGGGGATGGATGGGAGATGAGGGACTTGGAGGAGAGGAAGAAGGGGAAACTGTCCTTAGGATGTAAAAAAAATAATAAATAAGTTATTTAGGTTATGATATTTTGTTATAGTAAAACAAATGTATGAAGATACTCATATTCATGTTTCTATATCTTTGCTTCATGTTCTCTATTTTTATTCAGAATATTCTGTTACAGGGAGTGGGGCCCCTTTGTTCTGGCTGAATAGCTAGCTTACACCCAAAATAGTCACACAGAAACTGTATTAATTATAACACTGCTTGGCCATTAGTTCTAGCCTCCTATAGGCTAACTATCACATCATAATTTAACCCATTTCTATTAATCTGTGTTCATCACGAGGTCATGGTGGCTTACCAGGAAAGATTTAGCATGTCTGAACTGGTATCTCCATGGCAGCTCTCTGACTCTGCTTTCTTCCTCCCAGAATTAAGTTCTGTCTTCTCTGCCTACCTAAATTCTGCCCTATCAGGCCAAGCAGTTTCTTTATTGATTAGTCAATGAAAGCAATACATAAACAGAAGGACCTCCTATACCATTTTCCCTTTTCTGTTTAAACACAAAGAAAGGCTTTAACTTTGACATAGTAAAATTACATATAACAAAACAGGTATTAAACAAGAATTACAGTTAAAATATTTATATCTACTTTATCTTTGATCATAACTAATGTAAACTATAACTATAACTATTTATCTGTTCTTCAACTCCATCAAAGACTCCAGAAGAATATAATATTACCTAAGTAAATAGGACATTATAAACAACTTCCAAAACTCTAGAATTGATAGAGACATCTCCCTTCCTGGACATTTACCCAAAGTTCTTCTGTATACATCTGCATACGTCTGTATACGTCTTCTGTATACGTTTGTATACGTCTTCTGTATACGTTTGTATACGTCTTCAGCATACAGGCCCAGAGTATCCATTAAACTTTTCCATGAAGCTGGAAATTTCATAGACAGTTCAGTCTTGCAGACTCTTTCATGAAGTAGGAACACCGAAGGACTATCTCACCTTTAGGCAAGTTCAGCAGTCGTCTCTCTGCTGGTTCTTCATGTCCAGTTTATGCAACAGCCTAGGCAAGAGCAGTTTCTTGTCCAAATGGCTAACCAACTCCATAAGGAGCCTCTTTGATGTCCAACTTCCTCAGGAAGTAGCTTGCTGCTGCCAGTAACAGATGTGTCTCACTGTCATGAAAAGCCTGAAGTTATTAAAAGATTGTAAATGCCATATTCTGTAGTCTTTGAAAGATATGAAGAATGCCTATCCTTCAGAAGTATATCTATGCACATCTAGAAAATCTAACTAAAATGACTATAAACTTGACTATTATAGATGATTATCTATTAACCTATATTTCTTAATTATACATTACATTTTTAAGTGAACTACACAATCACAATACCTTAATGAATGGGGCCTTACTTTTGGCCCCAGTAAAGAAAAACTCCTCCCACCCAGAGGGGGCGGGGAAACTGGCGTCTGTGAGAGCTCCTTCTCAGGCAGGTGGTCGAGGGTGCAAGGCAGTGCCAGACAGGGTAGATGGGCCTTGGCGCCTGAGCTTCTTTTAGGCAGGTTGAGAAATTACCATTTTAAAGCCCTACGCTATTATACCAGGCTGTAGCAGAAGCAAGCACAGAACTTAGCAGGAAGCTTAGCTGGTTAGCATAAACATTACTTGCATCCTGTGTTTTGGCCTCGAGGAACAGGGAGGACAGGGCCTCACAGTTCTCTGTATATCTTTGTCCTAGAATAACTCTGTAGACTAGGGTGTCCTTGAACTCACAGAGATTTCCCTGTCTCTGTCTCCCCTGTGCTGGGATTAAAGGTGTGTGCTACCACACCTTGAACTCACAGAGATCTGACTGTCTCTGCCTCCCAGGCATTGGGATTAAAGGCGTGTGCTACCATACCTTGAAGTTACAGAGGTCAATCTACCTCGGCCCCTTGAAGTCACAGAGGTCAATGTACCTCTGCCTCACAAGTGTTGGGATTAAAGGTATGTACCACCACTCCCAACAACTTTCTTTCTTTTTTATTTTAAGGACTTTACCTTTTTCTTTACTCTGCTAAGCTTGCATATATTTTTAAACACACAGTAAACCATTTAGAGTTTTTTTTGTCTTAGAACCTCTCTTTACTATATCTCTCTCTTTTTCTGACAATATGAGTATTTATGGAGAAGATTAAAGCCCTGGCTTTGATATCAGGATCAAGCCCATTCCTTAGCTTTCTAGCCTCATGGCAGAGGTACCATTGGATCCATTTTTATTGCCACAACTCTGTGTCGGTTCAAGGTTCCTGCCAGCAAGCAAGCTGCAGCAGCGTGCTCATAAACCACATTCAAATGCTTTGTAGTCAGACTATCTGTCTGAAAGAGTCAGAGTTTGTGCTGGCAGGACGGCCCTAGAAAGCTGGCATTTTAAAACAGTGTGGCTTTTTTCTTGCTATGGCCGAAAAACAAAAAGCATGTGGTCAGCTTTTCATCAACACTGTTTAAATATTTCATGGCAGGACCTCTTAAGAGAACTGCAAGGTTTTACAGCTAAAGCTGAGTCAGGAAGCTTCTCTTAAATGAGAGCAGATTCTATATATTATTGTATTTTCTTTAAATTTTTTTTGACTGTGAAGGAGCTAAATATAGACATTTCATTGTGTGATCTGCTAAGCTAAACCAGCATGCCTACTTTAAAGGTATCTTGACTCCAGAATTTGGGTCTAAGGAGAT
Organism: Myodes glareolus; assembly: GCF_982192425.1. NCBI lineage: Eukaryota > Metazoa > Chordata > Mammalia > Rodentia > Cricetidae > Myodes > Myodes glareolus. The sequence continues at coordinate 59,761,542 of NC_142053.1, forward strand.
GATGCTTTCGTAAAGAGGTTCTTCTTTTGTTTTCACAGAAGACGAGACCCTGGAGATTGCTTCTAGACCAATATGGTATGATAGACCATGCACCTCCTGAAACATCACTGTAAACACCCTCAAAAAATGCTTTACCCAACTGCTGACTGAGATGAACCCAGCACACAGGATATACCATGAAGGACCTGATTATTAATTTTCTGAAACCAGTTTTGAGCCTACAGCTAGTTTTGTGCTTGAAAATGGAGGTATATGCTAAGGAATATTTCTTTTTCCCACTCTAATATATAGGTACATAGTTATTATTTTAAAAATAAAGAGTTTTCAACTGAAAAAAAAATAGTGCCCCCCATACAGCACAGAGCTGACAAAAAACTATGTCCATATTCCCAAATATTGTTTATAAATGTTCTTTTTACATTTAAAGGGGGATATGATATAGATATGAATAATTTGCATTGCTATGGATTTTGTTTTATTGATATAAATTTAAGGTCAATTTTGTTACATGTATATGTATTTATGATCTTTATAAAGGTATTGTGATTGTGTAGTTCATTTAAAAATGTAATGTATAATTAATAAATATAGGTTAAAGATAATCATCTATAATAGTCAAGTTTGTAATCATATTAGTTAGATTTTCTAGATGTACATTTCTGATGGATAGACATTCTTCATATCTTTCAAAGACTACAGAATATGCAATGAGAATAGGAGAATTCTGGGAAGGAGGAAGTTGATTCCTCCCTTTCCTGCCCAGACCACCAAAGCAGCAGGATGCGACCTGACAGCTGAAAAAGGTACCGAGCCATATGGCAAAAACAGATCAGAATAATGGGTTAATATAAGCTACAAGAGCTAATAAGTAGCCTGACCTAATGGGCCAATCAGCTTTATAACTTAGAGAGATCTCTGTGTGAATTTTCTCTGGGACTAAACAGCTGGGGGGCTGGGCAGGACAGAAACCCCAACAGACAGGACCTTCCATGTTACAAGAATATGCCATTCAAAATGTTTTAATAACTTAGGGCTTTTTATGACAATGAGACACGTCTGCTCCTGGTAGCGTCAATCTACTTCAAGAGGAAGATGAACATCAAAGAGTCTCCTTATGTAGTTTTATAGCCATTTGTGCAAGAAACTCCTTTTGCCTGGACTGTTGCATAAACTAGACATGAAGTACCCGCAGAGAGAGGACTGCTGAACTTGCCTAAAAGTGAGATGGTCCTTTGGGGTTCCTGCTTCATGAAAGAGTCCGCGAGACATTCTGTAGGATACAAAAGAAAGTGACTGAAATGTCTTTGAAATTTCCTGCTTCATGGAAAAGTCTGGTGGATACTATGGGCCTGAAGATCAAAGATGGATGCCCCAACAGTACAGAAAAACTTTGGGTGACTATCCAGGCAGTGAGATGTCTCTGTCATTGCTAGAGTTTTTGAAGTTACTTATAATGCACTTCCTCTTTACTTAAGTAATATCTCCTTCTGGAGTCTTTGATGAAGTTGAAGAATTTATAGATAAAGTTTCCTTAGCTATGATAAAAGATAAAGTAGATATAAATATTGTAACTGTAGTTCTTATTTGATACCTGTTTTGTTATATGTGATTTTACTATGTTAAAATTAAAGCCTTCCTTTTTATTTAAACAGAAAAGGGGAAATGGTATAGGAGGTCATTCTGTATTTGTGTTGCTTTCATTGGTCAATCAATAAAGAAACTACTTGGCCTGAAAGAGCAGAACTTAGATAGGTGGAGAAGACAAAATTGTATTCTGGGAGAAAGAAAGCAGCAGATGGAGCTGAGCTGCCATGAAGCTGCGAGGTCAGACCTCATTGTGACATACAGATTATTAGAAATGGGTTAAATCAAGATGTGAGAGTTAGCCAAGAAAAGACTAGAGCTTATGGGCCAAGCAGTAATTTAATTAATGCAATTTCTGTGTGGTTATTTCAGGGGTTAAGCTAGCTGAATGGTGGGATACGCCTCGCACCTTCTACTACATTCTATACTCTTTTTCTTCTCTTTCCCAAGCCTATGTACATTTATCCAACACTGTGATCCATTTAGAGGTCTTTTATGTCTGAATCTGTCCTTATTGCAGTGTCTATAATTCTGTTCTGTCTTGAAGAGCTTTTAAAATGCTAAGAAGTTTGGTTGCAGTTGCTCTGGATGTTGGCTCCACCTTTCTTCAATTTTAAAATGGTGGAAGTACCACCATTGTTAGCTCTGAGGCTGCCAGGCAGGAGCTGTGCTCAGCAGTCCAACCTGGAGAATGAGCGTGCAACACATAAATGCTTTTTATCTGAGTTACAGCCAAATCTGCCATGCAGAGCACTGTACAGCCTGGAAACATCTCTCTGTATGGTGGTGGGAATCCACCATGCTCTCCTGCCTGCACAAGCCTAGTAGATTTGATCCTGCCTTCTGCTCAGGCAGGAAGAGCCAAGCCATGGGAATGGTCTCATCTACTTTCCTCCTGACCCTGAGAGGGCACACAAACACCCGGGCCCACAAATGCTCCATAGCCAGAGTTTGCACCGGTGACAGGGCCCAGGAAGCCTCATTTTAAAATGGTGCAGCCTTTTTTCTGTTACTATTGCTGAGTCAGGAAAATCTCTCTGTGGCACCCTGCCAGCAAACAGCAAAAAGCTGTGTTAAACTTCATATTTGTGTCTAGAATTCCTTTTCAAGCCCTTTCAGGTTTTATGTGAAGTTATATGACCATGTTGAAGTGCCAGTTGTTATAGGAAGTGGGGTCCTTTTTTTCTGGCTGCCCGACTTGCTTACACCCGATAAAATCCCACAGAAACTGTATTAATTAAAACACTGCTTGGCCATTAGTTTTAGCCTTCTATAGACTAACTCTCACATCTTGATTTAACTCATTTCTATAAATCTGTGTTCACCATGAGGTCGTGATGGCTTACCGGGAAAGATTTAGCATGTCTGACCTGGAGTCTCCATGGTGGCTCTCTGACTCTGCTTTCTTCCTCCCAGAATTCAGTTCTGTCTTCTCTGCCTACCTAAGTTCTGCCCTATCAGGCCAAGCAGTTTCTTTATTGATTAGCCAATGAAAGCAACACACAAACTGAAGGACCTCCTACACTAATATTCATCTATTGTTTCAGTTTAATGGTTATACATCTATTTCATTTCTTTATAGAATGAACAATAACAAAAATAAGCCCTCTGGTCTGTTCTTGAAAAGTCTCCAGCATAATTGACAAAACCAAATAATAATATAAGGCAGAGTGAACTATGGACCATGAAGCAAATCCAACCTGCCTCTTGGGATGACAAAATTTTATTGAAATACAAACAAGTTCATTCATTTGCATATTGTCTAAAGCAAATTTTTGTCTTCAATGACAGAGTATGATAGTGTTACTACTGTAACAAACAGATCCTAAAATACTTAGTATCTGATGTTTTACAGAAAAAGTTTGCAGGCCCTTGATTTAATGATATAAGTAATTAAGAGATCACTGAATGGCCAATATTAGTAATTATAAGCAGTAGGTGGTGTAGGAATACATTAGAACAGTGTTTCTTAATTTGTGTGAAAGAGCAAGTTTTACCTAACTCAAGTTATCAGAGAGAAAAATTTTTCCTAAATACAATAAAAATTAATTACTAGAGAAATGAAATAAAGATGTACAAAATAAAAATCCCCAATTTCTAATATAAGTTTTTAATTGAGAGAAAATGATAATAAAAATTCTAATTGTTTACTCTCAGCACTTGTTTTCTTTAGAGTCTCATATCAAACAGTCGTCATCTGGGCATCAGTCCATGAATCATGCTTTTGAGTAGCATTTGTCTCGAAAATGACTAACCAAGTCAATTTCTTTTCTGCTGGAGGCTCTATGTTCATATAGCATTTGCAGTCAAATTATAGTCAAGGAGACTATGCTTCAAGCATTCTATCTCAAGCATATCTACCTTCAGTTATTTTGATAACTGGTATGGGAAGTCCCTTTGTATATGTTTTGTTTTTACTGATTAATGAATAAAAAAAAATCTGTTTTGGCCAGTGGGTGAGCAGAATAGAGTTAGGCTGGAAAACTGAACTGAATCTTGGGAGAAAGAATGCAGAGTCAAGGAGAAGCCATGTAGCCCTGCCAGAGTAGAAGCTGGATGGAACCTTGCTATAGGCCACAGTCACATGGCGATACAGAGATTAATAGAAATGGGTTAAATTAAGATGTAAGAGCTAGACAATAAAGAGCTAGAGCTAATAAGCCAAGAAGTGATTTAAATAATATATTTTCTGTGTGATTATTTTGGGACTGAGCAGCTGGGAACGAACAAGCAGCCTCCTACAACAGATTGGTGTCCAACGTGGGGCTTGAACCCACAACCCTGAGATTAAGAGTCTTCTGTTCTACTGACTAAGTTAGTCAGGTCTACAGATAACTTTTTAAGAAATTTGATCACATGTATTATCTTGGTATGATATAGACCTGAGAGAATAAACTCTGCTCTTTTCAGGAGTTTATTTAGGAACTGTGAACAAATTCTCTCTAAGCTAACATGATATTTTTCATAAAAATAATTATTACCAGTATGCCTTTATGTTTTTTTGGTTCACAAATGTGTATAAGAAGTTTAGTCATACCTATCCCATATATTAATTATGATTGTGGGTATAAATCCAATTATGCTTGATCTTCTGAAACAAATGATTTTTATAGTATGAAATAATGCTGCCACACAACTGAATTAAAATATACGTTGTAGGGTTTCTTTCTCCAGAGAGTCTTATTCAGTGGCTAGGAAAGACTTGCACTAGTGGAATCAGAAGTATGCAAATTCTACTGGCTGTTAGCTCCTGCTTGCTTTTCATTTAAAGGATGCTTTTCCTTAAGGAATACAACTACTTAGAGCACAAGCTTTCCTCTCTCCAGGCAATGCTGCCTGGATTAAGCCAACTCTAGTTTTTGAAATTTGTTATCCCTTTTTATGATTAACACTTGCTTCTTTTAGATAATGCACACTAGTTCAGTTAAGATATAGTCAAGTCCTGGGAGTTTGAAAGTTAACCTCAATATCCAAGGTGATTATGTACTTCTGTCCTGCTATTTGTTTGCAGTGTTCTTCACTTATGACAAGTTTCTTGCAGTGGATGCAAAAGGTTTAGGCTATAAACTCTTGGTAAGTGTTGAGAGTATTTTGCAGAGGGAGAGGGCACTGGCTGCCTATAGCTACAGGTTTTCATCATAGAGATGTGATTAATGTGGCTACTTGTGGTTAGAATTTCTCTTGAAAAATATAAAAAATGAAAAATTGAAGACATATTATTTAAGTCATTCCAGCTGGATCACATGGTTTCCATTGGAATAGTAAGGAAAACAAATTTATCTTGTTGGCAATGAAAATGTATTCCAAGTTTTTCCATAAATGATATGTAATACTTGTTAAGAATCTAAATTATCACTGTTTAGGCTTGTATTTTAAATTCATTTTATGTAAGCAAAGAGTTGATAACATCCCATGTTCTTTGTGTGGATGTGTGGATTTTGGTTTCTCTGTAGACCATGAGCTCTTATTAGCAGGAAAAATTTTATTTTTGCTTGTCTTAGGGTTTGTTGTACTAACTGAATTTATTTGGAAAGTGTCTGTCTTAGGGTTTCTATTGTTGTGATAAAACATCATTGTAGCTGGACTTTTTTTATACCAGTAGCTCCCAAATAATGGCATAGAGACTTCTTAGTAATTATGAAAACTTGACTTTAGCTTGGGCTTGCTCCCAACTAGCTCTTAAAACTTAAATTACCCTGTTTATTTTAATCTCTGTTCTGCCACATGGCTTGTTACCTCTCCTCAGCATCTTACGTCTGACTTCCTCCACATCTGTCTGTTGAATACCCACCTCCCTGAATCTTCCCAGAGGTCCATCTCTGCCTGGAAGTACCCCCTATCCTAACCTGCCTAGCAATTGGTCATTCAGCTCTTTATTAAACCAGTCAGAAGGTGCCTTAGGCAGGTGAGGTAAAACAGAGGCATCTTCACACAATGTGATTAAATATCTTGCAACACACCATGACCAAAAGCAACTGGGAGCAAAGGGGGTTAATTTCAAACTACAGCTTGAAGTCCATCATCTTGGAAAGTTATGGCAGGAACTCAAGGCATGAAACTAGAGGCAGGAACTGATGCAGAGGCCATGGAGGAGTGCTGCTTACTGGCTTGCTTCTCATAGCTTGCTCAATTTGATGTCTTAAACCATCCAAGACCACCTGCCCAGGTGATACTATATCATCCCCAGTGATATAGGCCCTCCGACATCAATCATCAACCAAAAACTGTACCACATGCTTACCTGTAGGCCAATCTGGTGGGAAAATTTTCTCAACCCAGGTTCCCTTTTCCAAATGACTCTATGGCTCATTGACTCTATGATTCATAAACAAATGACTCTAGCTTGTGTTAAAGTGACCTAAAACTAGACAATATAATATCCCTCATTCTTTTAACCTATTTCAGTTTTACATACTAGTTACTTACATAACTATTTATTTGAATCATACAAGATGTTGACCCATGTTTGGAGTGTTCTGTTCTAGTTCTTTAACATGCTCCCACTTACACAAGCTATTATCACATCCTTATTTAAAAAGGAGAGATGCAGTGCTAACTTATGTTTATCTTGACTCTCAAGTACTTGGCCTGGGGTTTAGATATTTGTTGTGAAATTGTTGGAAGCTTACCATAAAATAGTCACTGAATGTGGAAACTATGTTAGGAAAGATTGGCACCCTGTGGACTAAACTGAACTCACTTTGAAAGTTGTAGTTGTTTCCCAACTTTTCTTATAGAACAACTTTGTCATGTCTTATAATGGTAACTCTTGGTTGCCAAGTGTGCATTGTAATCAGAATGAGTGGAGGAAACATCAACTTAGATGTGTCACTTTTAGTTTTGGCAAGGAGTAAAGACTTTCCCTTTTTGAGAAAATGGAATGAAGCCCAAGTTGCTATTAGAATTTTCCATAACAAACATGTTCACTCTCCATCCTTACTTCACTCCCTAAGGCTGGGCTGAGTTTTCCTCCTCTGAGGGTTCACAAAATCTGTTGATTTTTTCAGTTCTTATCCCACTGTGCCTACTTCATGGACACGTGCCTATTCTTAACACACTGAATGGACTTCATCAATGGCAGGGACTGACTCATAGTCACCTCCATGTCACTAATGGCAGATGAAATACCTGAAAAATTGTGACTAGTTAATCAATATTTGTTTAATTGAACACACAAAATAATATTGATAATAATAAACCTCAAGTACAATTAATTTCTACCATGTACAGCTTTGAACTTTCAACAACTATCAATTCATTTAATTCTTTAAAATTCTACGAGCTATTCACAGTATACATATCAGGAAACAAAAAAAAACCCAGGAAAGTATCAGGTATGTACAGAATCAAAAAGTCTTTTATTTTATTTTATTTTCAAATTATCTGTATGTTTCCTGGAACTGGAATCACAGACAATTGTAAACCACCATGTGGGACCTGGGGTCTGAATTCAGATCCTCTACAAGAGCATCAAGTGTGTTTAAGTACTGAGCAATCTCTCTATCTCTAATGTTCAAAATTATAAAGCTGGGGAGTGGCATAGGCAAGATAGAAACTCTTGACTCGATAAATAATTACTGTGCTATATGTGAAAGAAATGTTTTATCTTTTATTAAAACTGCCTCTATACAACAAAACAATTTAATTATGGCTTGATTATGGAATTTAACTATCATTTCCTGTTGCTACTTCTCACTTCTTTATATGGTTGTTGCAGCACTGCCAAATTATAAGATAGTTAAATGACTTTAAAAAGTATCCAGTCTCGGGGCTGGAGAGATGGCTCAGAGGTTAAGTGCATTGCCTGCTCTTCCAAAGGTCCTGAGTTCAATTCCCAGCAACCACATGGTGGATCACAACCATCTGTAATGAGGTCTGGTGCCCTCTTCTGGCCTGCAAGCTTACATGCAAACAGAATGTTGTATACATAATAAATAAATAAAATATTTTTAAAAAAAGTATCCAGTCTCAAGTATTTTATTAAAGAGATGAAAAGTGGACTAATTAGCATGTTTCTTTGCACATATTTTTGTATACACATGCAATTATGGAAATATGTGTTGCTGTTTTGTATATTTAACATAATCATGTATATTCAATCATGTGATTTATTTGCTTATGATATGTCTTTCATGATGCTTGTTCTCTTTGTTTCATGTCAAAACATACAGATATATATGCTCCCATCATATTATATTATTCTATATATTCAGAAGTACAGATGGCAAGATGGCCTTTTATCTATTTCTCTATAGATGGTTATTTAAGTTATTCCTTTTGGGTTACTGTAGAGAATAATGTAGGTTATTACATTTTAGTAGATTTTTTTTTCCAGGAGTGAAAAGAAGTTAAACCATTTTTACTGTGGTAGATACAGGACAAATTGTTTTCCCTGAGGCATAACAGGGACCCTATTAGTTTTTAAATACAGAAGACAAACTACATAAATGGAAAGATATGCTGTATCACTAGATGGAAAGGCTCAATTTCATAAGGATTACATTTAGTTTGAAAATCTGCTAATAGGGCTTTACTGGTAGGTTCACAGTTTCTATGGTGTGAATATTAATTTTAGGCTTAAATTTGCTTTTAAGGGCTAAGTTGATCATAAGTATCATAAATTTAACAACAGAGAAGGCTGTACTTACTAGTAGCTGCTATTTATTGATATTGCTTTTAATGACATACTAACCCTGCAAGCTTTACATTTACTAGGATACAGACTAGAATATTCACTCTGATCTTCCAGATTCCAAAGCTAAGACTCATAACCAAGTTCCACTGCCTCTGTATTTCAAGCCAAGTATGCAAACAGTATCTGTTGGTAACAAACTCATATAAGTTTAGTTTTCTATTGCTTGGAACAATTTTTAAAATATTTTGCTGTGCTTATTTACTATTGTCTTGGGAATTAACGATAGAGTGAAATTTGATTCTCTTATTCTATGTCATGTTGTCTTGGTGTTTATTCCTCTTTCTCTTCGCCCTCTTTTCTTCCCTCCACTTTCTTTCCCCTGTTCTCTTTATTCTCCTCACTTACCCTCTCCCCCTCTCCTAATTATTCTGATCCATGTTGAGCCTGTCAAAATCTTACAAGTTCAGAGCCCTGATTTTTTCCACAGGAGAAAGAGAAATGGCATTTTTCCACAGTGCTATATCTAATTTTAGCATTGTTTATGCAATGACTTTGAAAGTATGTTTTCACATTGCTGTTATTCTCCTTATGTAGTTCTTTTGGTCTAAGCAACAATCAAATGTTTAAACATGTATAAAGGGAAATGGCCCTGATATAGCAAAATTAAGCAAATATTGAAAGAACCTCTACTACGTGTCAACATAGTAACAGACCTTTTGTTGGCACAGCAACAGTAAAACATGCTGATAAAAAGCAAAGAGAAAATGAATATCAACTAAAAGAGGAGTTGATGGTAATGAAAAACATGCTTGAAAATTTCTCAGTATATGATATAATTTCTTGTGAAAACAGATTGCATACAATTCTGGGCTTACATTTTACAGTATGAAGATTTCATTTTACTTTACTAAAACAATTCTTCTGCAGTATTTAGGACTAAATTCAGGGCCTTGTGAATGTTAGGCAAATACTGTTTTGGAACCCCAGCCCAAACATTTAACTTTGTTTTAAAGGAGTAAATGCAAACTGTTATACTTTTTTACTTTCTATTGCTTGAAATCAGTTACTAGGTACACATACTCTGAGGTTAACTATTAATTTGAAATTATTGGAGCTTCAAGTGCTTCTCTCTGGATAAAGACTTCTACTCAAAGCTTTATTTTTTTGGATTTATGTACTCTGAAATAAAATGAAGACTGCAATATTAGCCATGTGTTAGTGATATCTAGTAGCGTAGAGCTGAAGAAAGCACATTTTAGTATTCTAGTAGTCACTAAATCACACTCTATTGCTTTAATTGTGCACATGTTTGTGTGTGTATGTGTGTGTACACACATGCATTTGCACATTCGTGCACCAAGGGACACCTATAGAGGTTAAATGACAACTTGTGAGAGTCACTTCTCTTTCTACCATATGTGGCCCAGGAAATCATACTCAGGTTATTAAATTTGGTGCCTTTTTTCTGATTAATCAACTCACAATTCCTTAGTAGTAATTCTGAATAATTATACATAATTAATGTGGCATTGTTTGAATATGCAATGTGCCCAACCGCCTCCTGTGTTGAACAATCAGTCTTGAGCTGGTGGTACTATTTTGGAAGGTGGTGGAAGATTTAGAACATGGGCATAATTAGAAGAAGTATGCTATTGGCTCATCCCTCTGAAACCTAACCTTCAGTTTCTTCCCTTCCTCTGCTTCGTTGAGACTATAGATGAAGAAACTGTTTGGGGCTCAGGGTGTTTTGTGGATCTAGAAGGAGCTATGGGGAGGAATGGTGGGTAAATATGACTAAAATACTTTGTATGCAATTTTCAAAAGGTAATATAAATATTATATTATTTTAAAAAGAATGTAAATGTAAAAGGAGCAGCGGGCTGCTTTCCCACCTCGATCCCAGCTAGCTTACCCCGAAATAATTACACGGAAACTGTATTTATTTAAATACTGCCTGGCCCATTATCTGTAGCCTCTTATTGGCTAACTCTTACATATTGATCTAACCCATTTCTAATAATCTGTGTAGCACCACGAGATGGTGGCTTACTGGGAGGATTCTAACCAGCATCCATCTCAGAGAGGAGAGTCATGGTGACTGCCTCACTGTCTTTTTCCTCCCAGCATTCTGTTCTGTCTACTCCACCCACCTAAGGGCTGGCATATCAAAAAGGTCAAGGCAGTCTCTTTATTAATGAATGAAAGTAACAATAGACAGATGACCCTCCTCCATCATGTAAATATTATAATGCAAAGAAACCCATTTTGCAATATATCCCTACTGCCATGATGTTCTCTCAAGCATGTGATATTATAGAACCATAGGCTGCACCCTTGGTAAACATGAGCAAAACCAATATTTTTCCCCTTGTTTCTGTGAGCTATTTTCTCACATAGCTTGGCTAACATGTAACTAATATAACTAAGATTTTTGGGATTTTGGAAGGGAGATTTACAATCTTTGACAGTCTTTAACTCCTGTCAACCTTTCTAGATACATACTTCAAGGAAGGTGAATATAGAATATTTTTTCCTGGTTTATTGATGGTAACACAAAGTGTTCAAAGAATGTCTCTTTAGAGCTGTATCTAGTAGCTTTTGAGAACAGAAAATTCTTCTCTACTTGTGTCTTATTTAGTTCATGTGCTCTACTCTTTCATTAGTCAACATTGGGCTACCATCAGACACTTGATTGCAGGTTGTTTCTGATAACAGCCTCTTTTTCCTCTATGTTGACCTTTGAAGTCTCACAGTGTCTTAGTGAATAGTCAGTGTCTCAACACTGAAAAACTCCTTTGGAAGCTTTATTTTCCTTTCCAAGGCAGATTGCCTTTGTGAATACATAGACTGAACCCCATGTTTTGTAGTAACTGTTTATTGAGTTGAACTGATATGTATAAGCAGTGTGGTGCATTGAAGTGAAAGTCAGGAGGACGTCAAAGTTGAGCTTTGTCTTAGTTTGCTTTCTCCTGCTGTGATAAACACCATGACTAAAAGCATTGTGAGAAGAATGGGGTTTATTTGATTTTCAGATACCTTAGTTAGGGTTATGATTGCTGTGATGAAACACCATGACCAAAAAGTAAGCTGAAGAGCAAAAGGTTTATTTGGATTACACTTCTACATTGCTGTCAGGACAGGAACTGAAACAGGGCAGTGTAGGCAGGATCTGATGCAGAGGCCACGGGAAGGTGCTGCTTACTGGCTTGTTTTCCCTGATTTGCTCAGCCTGCTTTCTTATAGAACTCAGGACGATCAGCCCAGGGATGGCACCAGCCACGATGGGCTTAACCTCCCACATTGATCAGTAGTTGAGAAAATGCTTTACAGCTGAATATCATGGAGGCATTTCCTCAACTGAGGCTCCTTCCTCTCTGATGACTCTAGCTTCTGTTGTTGACACACAAAACCAGCCAGTATGCCAGATTACAGTCTATCATGAAGGGAAGTCAGGGCAGGAACTCAAGGAGGGATTTGTAGAGTGAAGAGCTGAACCACACACCATGGAGGAATGCATCGTATATGGCTTGCTTGGCCTATTTCTTTATACAATCCAAGACTACGTGGCCAGGGCAGAAATTGCCCCCCAAACTTTCCCACAGACCAGTCTTATGGAGACATTTTATCAAATGACCTTAGCTTATGTCAATTTGACAAAAACTAATCAGTGCAATGTCATCATTTATTAGATATATAACCTTAAAGTTTTCACACTCTAAAATTCTGTTTGTTCATTAAAATATCAGGACCTAAATAAAGTTTTTCAATTATATGATTCTCATCCAAAGGGGTGATTAGTAATACTCAGCATGTTTCTCCATTTCTACCCATGCCCCAAGTGGTTATGGAGTGTTTTGCCCTCATCTGTCGTTTATGTTTGCGACCATGTTTGATGTGACATAAGAAAAAATACTTTTTGAAGAACTTAAATACAATATGCCACATTTAATAGATAATTAAATCTTGAATATATATGAATATTTATATATAATGTGAGTGGTATTCTTAATCAAATCAAGAAAACAATAAGATACTAAGTTTTTCTTCATAGAGTTGACTCAAGGATTTAGCAGGACAGAATTTAACACACACACACACACACACACATATTATATATTATGTCTCATACATCTTCATTACTACTAGAGTAAGGACAAAAGACACTCCTCAGTATCTTTGGGAGACTTTAAATTACTTTTATCTTCCTTCTGACTTTCTTTCTTTCTTTAATTTTTTATCTGCTATTTATGATTTTCTGTCAAGAATCACATAGTGAGCTTTTGCCATCTATTCCTACAGATACTCCCTGGAACCTGCCTGCAATGTCACTGGCCAGGGAATCAGGTGGGTGATCTTCACCCTCCCTCCTGTACCCTAATTTTATCCCTAGCTTTGTAACAGATCATCTGCAATGTCTTTCCTCTTTTCCCACATTTCCAGAGGTCTATGCAGATCCTGGTGTCACACCCAGCTTTCCTACCTCCTGTGGGATCCTCCCAGCCCCAACCTCCCTCAGTCCAATCCATTCCTTAATGTCTGCTCCCAATTCCTAGAAACACATTCTACCCAGGACCCACAGTGGACAATCTGGCAGGAGTTCAGAAGCATTCCCTGACAGTCAACTCATGGACACTATATGCTCCTAAGTAAAATAGGATAACAAAAACCAAGGAATGATGCACCTACCCAATAAACACAAGTGCAGATATCAGCATCTCGAATAATAGTCATCCTAAACCCAGATGCCTGCATAAAAACACAATCAATAACAGTCAAGACAATGTCTTCACTAGAGCCCAGAAAACCTACCATGATAGGCCCGGAGAAATGCAATATTGTTGAAGTACAAGACAATGTCTTTAAAATAGCTACTATGTATGTACTCAGGGATATGAATAAATCCATTAAAGAAAATGTAAATAAACAGTAAAATGAAATGAAGAAAATAGTTCAAGACATGAAAGTATAAGGAACACCCAAACTGTAGTAAAATTGTAAATGAAAAAAATGGGAACTCAAACAGCAACCTCAGAGGCAAACTTCCCCAAAAGAATACAGGAGACAGAAGAGAGAATCTCAGAAATCGAAGTCAAGCTAGAAGAAGAAATAGATACCTCCATCAAAGAAAATTCAAATAAAGAAAATCCATGCATGAAACACCCAGGAAATATTGGACACTATGAAAAGACCAAATATAAGAATAATAGAAATAAAGGAAGGAGAAGAAACCCAGATGAAAAGCACAGAAAATACTTTCAACAAAATCATAGAAGAAAATTTCCCTCCAAGTACTAACCAGGCTCAACCCTGCTTAGCTTCGAGATCAGACATGGTCGGGCCATAGACAGGGGAAGAGGAGGGAAGAAGGGAAGGGTTGAGGAGAACTTGAGGGAATGGGATAGTCGAGATGGAGGAAGGACAGAGATGAGAGCAAGGAAAAAGATATCTTGATTGAGGGAGTCATTACATGGTTAGCAAGAAACCTGGCTGTAGAAAAATTTCTGGGAATCTACAAGGATGACCCCAGCTAAGACCCTAAACAATAGAGGAGAGGGTGCCCGAACTGGTCTTGCCCTGTAGTCAGACTGATGATTATCTTAAATATCTCCGTAGAACCTTCATCCAACAACAGATAGAAACAGAGTCAGAGACCCACATTGGAGCACTGACTGAACTCCCAAGGTCCAGTTGAAGAGTAGAAGGAATGAGAATATGAGCAAAGAGGTCAATACCATGAAGGGTTCATCCATTGAAACAGTCTACCTAAGCTAATGGGAGCTCACCAACTCCAGCTGGACTGGAAAGGAGCAAGTATAGGACCAAACTAGTCCATATGAATGTGGTTGACAGTTGTATGGCTGGGGCACACTGGCAGTGGGGCCACTGGCAGTGGCACTGGGATTTACCTCTACTACATGTACTAGCTTTTTGGGATCCTATTTTCTTTGAATGTATACCTTGCTCAGCCTACTAAGGGAGGGCCTTGAACCTTCCACAAAGCAAAGTGCCTTACCCTCTCCTAGGATTAAAGGGGGTAGGGTGGGAGGGTGTATGGAGGGAATGGGAGGAGGGGAGGGAGTGCAAATTTGGGTTGGTATTTTTTTTTAGTTAAATAATAAAAAATAAAAAAAGAAAGAAAATTTCCCTAACCTAAAGTAAGAGTTGCCTATCAAGGTACAAGCAGCATATAAAGTACCAAATAGGCTGGAACAAAAAAGAAATTTCTCATGACACATAATAACCAAAGCACTAAATGTACAGAAAAAGAAAGAATATTAAAAGTTGCAAGGGCAAAAGATCAAATAACATATAAACACAGACCTATTAGAATTATACCTCACTTTTCAATGGAAACTGTAAAAGCCAGAAGGGCCTGAGAAAATGTTCTACAAGCTATAAGAGACCACAGATGCCAGCCCAGAATACTCTATCCAGCAAAACTTTCAATCACCTAAGATGGAGAGCAAAAGACATTACACAATAAAACCAAATTTAAGTAGTATCTATCAACAAATTCAGCTCTACAGAAGGTTAATAAGAAAACTTTAACCTGAAGAGACAAACTGTACTCAACAACAACAATAAAAAATCTTAGACCAGTAAATCAAGAAAGAGGAAAACACACATACACACACACACACACACACACACACACACACCAAGCTTACAGGAATCAATAAACACTTCTCATTGATAACTCTCAATAACAGTGGTCTCAATTCCCCAATAAAAAGACACAAATTAAGAGACTGGATTAGAAGACAGGATTCACCTTTCTTCTACACCCAAGAAACACACCTTAATATCAAGTACAGATAGCATCTCAGGTTAAAAGGGAGGGAAAAAGAAATGTCAAGCAAATGGACCCAAGAAACAAGCTAGCATAGCCATTTTAAAATATGACAAAACAAACCTCAAAGCAAAATTAATCAGAAGAGATAGGGACAGATACTTTATACCCATCAAAAAAAATTCACCGAGAATGTTGCAATTTTAAATATCTATGCACCAAACACCCAAATTCATAAGATAAACTCTTCTACAGCTTAAATCACATACTGAACCTCACACGTTGATAGTGGGTGACTTCAATATCCAACTCTCACCAATAGACAGGTCCCCCAGACAAAAACTAAACAGAGAAATGTTGATGGTAACTCAAAGACATTCTAAACCAACTAAAACAGATATTTACAGAACATTTCATCCAAACACAGAAGAATATAACTTCTTCTCAGCACCTCATGGAAATTTCTGCTTTATTGACCACATACTCAGCCACAAAGCAAGTCTCAACAGATAGAACAAAATTAACACCCTGGATTCTATCTGACTGCCACAGATTAAAGGTGAATGTGAACAAAACCAGAAACAACAGAAAGTTCACATGATTAGAGGTGAAAAGAGGGCCATAACAACAGCACTGCAGAAGTCCAGTGCAGTGTTGTACAAAACTTAAAAACCTGTCCTCCACTAAATTTGAATATCTAAAAGAAATGGATAACTTAATTGATATATATCACCTACCAAAGATAAATCAAGATCAGATAAGCAATTTAAATAGACTTGCAGCCCCCTAGTGAAACAGAAGTAGTGAATTAAAAGCATCCTAATCAAAAAAGCTCAGGGCCAGATGATCTTAGCACAGATTTCTTTCAGACTTTCAAAGAAAAGTTAATGCCAATACTCATCAAATTATTCGACAAAATAGAAAAAGAATGAATATTGTCTGATTCTTTTTATGAGGCCACAGTTACCCTGATAACTAAACCACATAAAAATACAAATGTCTTAGTCATTGATACACTGCTTTGAGAAGACAGCATTACAAAGGCAACTCTTACAAGGGAAAGCATTCAATTGGGGCCTTGCTTAGAGTTTCAGAGGGTTAGTTCACTATCACCATGGCTAGGAGCATGGTGGCAGGCAGGCATGTCACTGGAACAGTAGCTGAAACCCACTTTCTGATCTGTAGGCAAGCATACATAGAGACCAAGATACCAGATTTGGTGTGGGATTTTTAAACCCCTAGTGACACACCTTTTTCAACAGAGCCACATCTCCTCCAACATGGTCACATCTTCTAATCTTTTCCTAACAGCTCATAAACTGGGAACTAAGCATGCAAATATATGCACTTATGGGGGCCAGTTTCATTCACATTGTCACACCCAACAAAGAAAGAGAATTACACCCCTTCATTATAAAATTCCAGCAGAGCTTAGAAATACTAAGGATATAATAAAGGTAATTTACAAGAAGCCCACAGTCAACACCAAATTACAAAAACAAAGCGAAATCATGGAATCACAGTCAAATTGTTAACCCTCTTCCACACCTATTATTTTCCCTTCTAAGCATCCTCATTATTTTGTAGTTCATGTCCCCTACCTATAGTGCAAAACAAAAGTGGGGAATGAAAGTCTTGTGTTTTGAAAACAACACAAGAATTCAAAAACAAGAAAAAGAACAGTTGAACTGATGGTTGGTCAGGAACAATTTTGGTTCATCCACTTCGCATCCCTATTATCTGGATCTAACTTTTGTGTGCTAGCATCTTGTTTTTATTTTATTTTATCAATTTCCTATGTGTGTGAACAATGCAATTTGCCCTTATAGTCTTCTCTTTTATTCCTTTTCTCTCATTGAACCTCTTGTTACCAACAAGTCGTGCTTCTATTTTTATGTCCTTTAGGGTTGCTTGCATGAGCATGAGTGTGGGTATTTACTAGAGCAAGGGCAACTTTCTAATGGCTACACCTCTGAGGGACATGATTCTCCCTCCCCCAAAACAACCATTACCTGCATATAGGTCCTCAGTGGGGAATGGAGCCTTATGAATGCCTTTTCTATCCATGGCAGAAACCCAATGGGCTCAGTCTATTGATTTAAACATTAATAGACATATATTAACATAAATATTTAAAAGGTAGTTAAATGTCAGGTTTGATTATCAATATACCAGTAGTAGGTTTCTTCCTAAGGACCATGTCCCTCAGAGCTATGGGCTTTTGATTCTTTTCACAGTATAAGAGATGATTTACCTGTTGTGGACCAGGCCTCACATTCAATAAGAAAGGAGTTGGTTACACTGAAGAGTTGTGCCACTGTTACATCAGTAGGTACCATCTAAGTTTTGGATAGGAATAGAAAGTGTAATAAAATTTCTCACTTAAACATTTTTTTTATTTTTTGAAATATGAAAATGTGGGAGTCATTATTAGAATTTCCACTCATAATATTTTTCTAATTATACAGTACATAAAAACACATTCTACTTTGGATGGATAAAAAGCCCTATTGATGATGTCTTTCCTAGATCTCTTATACTTGACTTTTCTACCCCATTGTCAATGTCAGTCTACCCCAAGCCAAAAAATACCATATTCAAATTTCCACTGAAAGATTTGTGATCCAGAAAAATGAGACCCAAGTTTATTTCCAACTTTATATTTCCTACGTCTTACCAGAGTCATTCTACTTACCCAAACCAGTCTCCATGTTGTCTCTTGGTTTCAGCATCCCTGTCATATCTAGAAGACACTATCTCTCAGCAAGTACCCTTGCTCCCTAGCTCTTAGTCTTTCTGCTCTCTTTTCTGTGATGTCCCTTGATCCTTAGGTAGAGAGGCTGCATTGTAGACTCACCTATGGGACAGAACTACATGAGTCTCTTGATCTCTATAATAGTCTCCATCTGCAGGAAAAAAAGAATATTCTTTGATTAAGAGTGAGTGCTTCACTTATCTATAAAGATAAGTGTTTAGGATATAATTATAAATTACATTGGTTTAGGAATATTTTCTCTCATTCTTTGGGTTATATACTAATTTGCTTTACAGTTTCCTTTTTGTACATTAGACTCTACTTGTTGATTGTTGGTCTTCCTGTGCTGCCAAAAAGTCTTAGGAAGGGAAATAAACCTAGATGTCTATCATCCGATGAATAGTTAAGAAATATGTAGTATATATACAGAATGGAATACTATTTGGCTCTAACAAAAACTGAAATTGTGAAATTTACAGCTAAATGCATCGAATTGGAAAAAATTTTACCAAGTGAGGAAATTCAAGTCCAGAAAGACAAACTCTGTATATTCTCTGTGTTATGTGCATCCTAGCTTCAAATATTGTTTGGTGTGTTTAATTTGGAATAAAGTGAAAACCAGGGGATTATAAAGGGGCCATTGGAAGGCTAATGCTAAGGGATGGGGCATAGTAGAATTTAGGTAAAATGAAAATGGTGGAATGGAAAGCCAGAAATGGAAATACTTAAACAGTGAGGAGCCTGGGAGTATGGGAGAAATCAGGAGGTGAAGGAATCTGGAGGTTTCTTAGTTGTTTTTATATTGGTGTGACAAAACACTGACTCAAAAGCACTTTGAGAAGGAAAAGGCTTATTTGACTTACTTGTTACAATCTGTCCTGAAGGGAAGTCACTGCTGGACCTGGAGTCAGGAACTGAACCATAGACTATGGAGGATTGCTGCTTATTGGCTTGCTCCCCATGGCTTGCTCAGCCTGTTTTCTTTTACAACTCAAGACCACTTACCCAGAGGTAGCAATACTTACAGTAAGCTGGGACCTCCACACCAATCATTAATCAAGATAATGCTCCACATGGTTGCCTACAGGTTGATCTGATGGAAGCATTTTCTCAGTGAGGTTCTTTTTCATTTTCTTAGATAGCTCTAGCCTATGTCAAATTCACATAAGTCTAACCAGGACAGAAGGTGATAAGTCCTAGGGTAGAAACTGCTGTTGTTGGTTTCCTAAATAGTCGTGCTTTCATATTACCTTCTAAATATTTATGCTTATACCCATATGCTAGGGCTGCTCTCAACTTTAATCAGGGAAACGTCTCTTTGCCATTGGTGGCATCAATGGAGAGATGCATATTTAGTCAAAGTGCTGAGAGTTAAGAGACTGAGTGCTCAGCCCTATATTAGCACCACTAACACAAAAGCTCAGGAGACACTGGAGAAAGAAAGACTGTAAGAGCAGAGGGATGTGGAGCAGTACTGTCTTCTGGAAAACATGACAAGATTTGCACAAGTTCTGTCCTGCCAAAATGCTGGCATTGTTGGGGAGGTGTTCCCTAGACTGCACTTATAACTTGAGCCCTTAATGGCAGTGGATAGTTGCTGGGAAAGGGAGAGTCATTCTGAGTATGTGAAAAGACTTTCTATGTCTCAGTGACTGCATATATAGACAACTCTAGTTGGACTTAGGAGAACATCAAAAACAATCAAAATGGACATAGAATTTGGAGATTGTTAGAGAGTTATAGGGAGATTTGAAGTGGTGAATGGGGGCATAGACAAGATCATTTTCATTGTATACATGTCAAAAACAAAGAAAACTTGAAAATTTTTCTTATAACTCCTACTATGTCATACATGTTTACACCTGATCATTCCCCTCCCCCTTCCTTGCCTCCTTTTTTTTTCTCCCTTTTTCCTTTCTTCATTCCTTATCTTTTCTTTTCTTCTTTATGAGACAGGGTTTTTTTCATGGCTCTTGATGTCCTAGAACTCACTCACTCACTCTGTAGACCAGGCTGGCCTCTCTTGCATCCGCAGCGCTGGGATTAAAGGCATGTGCCACCACTGTGTGGCTTCTTTTCCTTTCTTAATTCAGAGACTATGAATTATACTTCTTTTATTTCTCCCATACTGCTTAACAAAAATCGTTTTTGGATGCATGATTTGAGTTGAGTACAGAAATAGAAGAAAAGATACCTTGATGAAATGATAATGATGATGATGATGATAATAATACCAGCCACAGTCTCAGTGTAATAGGAAAGAGATCAATAAAGGAACTCAGAGACTTAATATGTCTTATATATCCTAAATTTATGACAAGGCAATATATAACTGAGGGTAGCATCATTACAGCATGTAGATGTATATATAAAACAAGTTAGAGAACTTTCTAGAACAAACATTGAAAGATGAAACAAGTACAAATATGTTGCAGGCATATTTGAAAAATTAGAAAGTGATTCATGCATTTTAAAATGTAGAACGGCCCCACTGGACTCTTATTAAAGAATAAAATGACCCCAGAAGAAAGTTCTTTTCTCATAGAGTCATAACCAGTGAACTTTTAATAAGTTAACTGCTGTTTTGCTTCTTTCAAAGCCAGAAATAAAATTACTGCCATTGAATTCAGATATTGAGGGTACTGGTATAATTATCCCTACATATCCCAGGGAACAATTTAAAATCTTGATAACAAAAAGCTTGGAAGAAACAAGCAAGCTATTGAAGGCAAGAAATCTTTTGAGGGCATTACTAGCAAGTGAAACAAAGAAGAGATGAAACATAATTATTACAAATATTATTTTCCAGATAGGTAAACATTACATAAAGAGAAATGTTAAATTAGAAAATGTCACCTGGACATCTTTGAAGTGGAGTCTGTTCTATTGGTCTGGGGATTATAAAATAATCATAAAATTAGCTCATTCTGAGTAAAGCGCTAATCTTAAACCACTCCATGAAATTGACATGCATGCCTTTAATAGCTCATTTTCCTTTTCTTTTTTCATATTTTTCTCTCCTTAGCATTTCATAAATGTCATAATACACATTAAGAATCATGATGCCTTCTCTTTATTTCTAAAATCATTATCACGGATATTACTGCACAATTTCAAACATTTGAAATCTGACATTGATTGATAAAGTTATTCATAATGCATGCCTATTGCTGATTTAATCACTTTGGGGTTAAATGAAGAAGCATTTTAAATGATATGCTTTAATATAGTTCAATTATTGAAAACAAATCAAACAAGAAATACATTTCAAAAATGAAAGATGATAAAAGGACATCATTTCAGTGGAAAGCTTTATTTTAAAATGCAGAATATTTATAAATTAATGGCACACAGGAAGATGAATTCCTTGTCCTTTCTCTTTAAATATCAGCATCATCAAATATTAAGTGCCTGTAAATACCTACTCTAATTGATCTCATGTATTCCCTTGACCTTGATACATAGCTGACTGTGTCCCTAAAGAACTAAATACCTGTTCAGACCTTCTGCTTGGCTGCCTAACTGATTCCTTCCTGTTGCTAAATCATTTCTTCCCCAAACCCTATTCCTCCTAGGATTTAACCTCTTTTCTCCAAAGTTCGTGTATATGCCACAGTCCATCAGACTTATGCTGTCTACATGAATTGTCAGTAAAATCAGCCTGCAGTGATGGTAGTGCTGTGGCTTTCAGCACAGCTTCAAGCCTAATACAGCCAGCTCATGTTAGGAGATGATGTAAGTTGAAGTTTCAGGACAGTGATGAAGAGGTCTCAGAATTTAAATAGCTTCTGCAAGGCAAATGGCTCTGTGTTTCCCAGGTAATTGTAATCCCTGAAATCAAACCACTTCTCAAGGTGCACAATGACATGGTTATCAAATGTTTTCAATGATTTCTTGAGCATCAGAGCTGAAAAGAATGACAGGTTTAGATTTGTTCAAAATTCATAATATTTGTCATTCAGCCTCAGATCCAACTTGTTCCTATCGTTTGGAATAGGCCTATACAGATGGCATCCACTTGCTTGCCTTTTTTTTTTCAGAGAGACAGCTGTCCTAGAATTACAGCAGCATATTTAAAAAAATCATATCCTTTAGAAATAAATCCTCCCCTCCTGTGGGATATTGTCCTGGGAAAACCTGATTCTTTATTAAAAACAAAACAGAAAGAACTCAGGCTCAGCAATAGTTCATATCAGTTAAATGTTTAGAGTAGGAAAGAGTTTCCTTAGGCCATTCTGTGATTTTGTTAAAATTCTATATTTACTTTCCTCAAATATTTCAAGTGAGATTAAATGAAAAAAAAACACATTTTTTGTTTGAGACAGGATATCATTATGTTATCTGACCTTGACTTCACAATCCTTCAACTCAACCTCCCAACTGCTGTCTTTACAGGCAAACACCATCATTCCTGGATAAATAATATGAGTAATTGTACTCTGGCATATTTCTCCAACAATAAAAATATTTCATACTTAATTATAAATGTAAAAAAATACTTATTTGCTCCAAGCACTGCCTGTTAATTATTAGTGAGAAAAATAAATTATACTTAAGAGCTAAAACCATTGACTTTTTTTTTTAGAAACTTGGAACTACAGCTTTCAGGGGTTTCCAGGTTTCTTAGGGTTTCTATTGCTACAATGAAACATCATAACCAAAGCAATTTGGGGAGTAAAGGATTTATTTGGCTTACATTTCCACGTCACTGGTCATCATCAAAGAAAGTCAGGACAGGGACTCAAATAAGCAGGAACCTGGAGACAGGAGCAACTGCAGAGATTGTGGAGGGGCACTGCTTTAGTTTGCATGTCATGGCTTTCTTAGTCTGTATGCTTCCTTTTTTCTTTCTTTTTCTTTCTTTCTTTCTTTCTTTCTTTCTTTCTTTCTTTCTTTCTTCCTTCCTTCCTTCCTCCCTCCCTCCCTCCCTCCCTCCCTCCCTCCCTCCCTCCCTCCCTCCCTCCCTTCCTTCCTTCCTTCCTTCCTTCCTTTCTTTCTTTCCTCCCTTTCCTTCCTTCCTTCCTTCCTTCCTTTTCTTCCTTTCTTCCTTTCTTTATCTCCCCCCCACTTTTTTGGTTTGTTTGATTTTTTTCTACTCAGAGCTTCTCTATGTATCTCTGGCTGTCCTGGAAAGCTCACTGTAGACCAGGCTAGTTTAGAACTCAATAAGATCTGCCTGTGTCAGCCTCTCCAGTGCTGGGATTAAAGGTGTGCACCGTCCTTACCTGGTTATCCCAGCCTGCTTTCTTATTGAAACCAGGTTCATCAGCCCAGGGGTAGCACCATTCACAATGGTCTTGGCACTTTCTTGTCGATCACTTTATGTTGTGTCATATTGACATAAAGCTAGCTAGCTCAACAGGCATGCCTTTTCTTCACTCACACTGTACTTCCTGAGGGTAAGGGCCTGTTTCTCATTTTATCACCTTCCCACATAAGACACCTTAAAGACTTCAGAATTGCTTATTTAAGGCACTGAATGAAGGCCTATAAATTGTTAATGATTTCATAATACTCAACATCAACAACTTTGCTGAATTTATTTTTATAATTTGAATAGCTCTTCTACATCTGTACTAAATGTAGTTGGTATATATGAATGAATAGTTTTACATTTTGTGAATTGTAGTTATCTCATTTTAGCTTTCCATAAAAAGGTTTTGAGAAATAGTGAATAGAGGAATTCATTATCATCTTAAGCTACAGATGAATAGACAAAGATTCAGGGTGATTCCAGCAGCACAGGCACTAAGGTTAACAATAAATGGGAATTCATGAAATTGAAAAGTTTCTTTAAGACAGAAGGCACCATCAATAGGACAAAATGCCAGCCTACAGAATGGGAAAGGGTCTTCACCAATCCCTTATCTGACAGAGAGTTGATTTCCAAAATATATAAAGAACTCAAGAAACTAGATATCAACAAACAAAATAATCCAATTAAAAAATTGGGTACAGATCTAAATAGAGAGTTCTCAACAGAAGAATCTCAAATGGCCGAGAAACACTTAAGGATATGGTCAACATCATTAGCTATCAGTGAAATGCAAACCAAAAACAACTCTGAGGTTACATTTTAACAAGGATGTAGAGCAAAGGGAACACTTCTCTATTATTGGTGGGAGTGTAAACTCGTACAGCCACTTTGGAAGTCAGTGTAGTGTGGTTGCTAACAAAACTGAAAATCAACCTACTACAACATCTAGCTATATCACTCTCGGGCATGTACCCAAAGGGCACTCAATCATAACATAAGGACATTTGCTCAACTATGTTCATAGCAGCTTTCTTTGTAGTAGCCAGAACCCGGAAACAACCTAGATGTCCCTCAACTGATGCCTAGATGATGAAAATGAAATTTACACAATGGAATATTACTTGGCTGTTAAAAAGGACGCCAGGAAATTTGCAGACAGATGTTTGGAACTAGAAAAACTCATGCTGAGTGAGATAACCCAGACCAAGAAAGACAAACATGGTGTTCACTCACTCATAAGTGGATACTAGCTATGAAATAAAGAAAAACTATGCTACAATCCACAGACCAGAGAGACTACATAACAAGGAGGGTTCATGGGGGGATGGTGTAGGAGGGTCCTTCTTTCTGTGTGTTGTTTTCATTCACTGAATAAAGAGACTGCCTTGGCCTTTTAATAGGACAGCAGCTTAGATAGGCAGAGAATACAGAACTGAATTCTGGGAGAAAGAAAGCAGAGTCAGGGGGATGCCATGGCTCTCCTCTCCAAGACGGACGTAGGTTAGACTCATCCCAGTAAGCCACAGTCACATGGTGATACACAGATTATTAGAAATGGGTTAGGTAAGATGTGAGAGTTAGCCAAGAAGAGGCTAGATATAATGGGTCAAGTAGTGTTTAAATGAATACAGTTTCCATGTAATTATTTTGGTTAAAGCTAGTCAGGAACCAGGTGGTGGGAAGCAGCCCACCGCTTCTTTTACTACAGGGGGATACCCAGATCTCTCTGGGAAGGAGAAATATAAGAGATTTCTTGAGTGGAGTAAGGGCAGTTGGGGATGGGAATATGAGCAATCAGATTGTATGTGGCAGGGTACTGAGAGAGACTACTGGAAAGGAACAAGGGAGGGAATTTCGAGATCAGGCACAAGGGAATCTTCCAGGAATCTACAAGGATGACCCCAGCTAAAACTCCTAGCAATAGTAAATATGTAGACTGAACTGGCCATCTCCTTTGACCAGATTGGCGCCTAGCTCAATTGTCATCAGAGAGGCTTCATCTAGCAAGTGATGGAAGCAGGTGCAGACCCACAGTCCAACATTATGCAGAGTTTGGGAAATCCTACATAAGAGGGTGAAAAAAGTTTGTAGCAGCCAGAGAGGTAAAGAACACCACAGGAAAACTCACAGAGACAACAAACCTGAGCTCATACTGCCTCAGAGACTGAACCAACATCCAGGAAGCATACATAGGACTGATCTAGGCCCTCTGCATATATATTATAGTTGTGTAGCTTGGTCCTCATATCGAACTTGTAACAGTGGTGGCAGTCTTTCTCGGACTTTTATTGGGAGGTGCTTAGTCTTACTGCAACTTGATATGTCACCTTTTGTTGATACACCTGCCCTTTCTTAAACTGCAACTTAATACGCCATCTTTTGTTGATATTCCTGCTCTCTCTTTTTCTCTCTCTCTCTTTCTCTCTCTCTCTCTCTCTCTCTCTCTCTCTCTCTCTCTCTCTCTCTCTCTCTCTCTCTCTCTCTCTCTGTGTCTCTCTCTCTTTGGTTTTTCGAGACAGGGATTTTCTGTAGCTTTGGAGCCTGTCCTGGAACTAACTCTTGTAGACCAGGCTGGCCTCGAACTCACAGAAATCCACCTGCCTCTGCCTCCCGAGTGCTGGGATTAAAGGCGTGCGCCACCACCTCCCGGCTTCCTGCCCTTTCTTAAACAGAAACAAAGGAGTGGATTGGAGCGAGTGGGGCCAAAGACGGGTGGAAAGAGGGACTGGGAGGAGAAACTGTGGACAGAGATGTAAAATAAATAAATTTACTTTTTGGACAATGTTTTAGGGTAATTAATTTACTGAAATTAATTTTACTTATTAAAGTTTCGACCTGTTGACATACAGATCAGGCAGGGCTGTTCACCTATCACTACGTGCACATGCTTGAGAACAGACCTTGAGAGCGGAGTGTAGTGGTCCTGATCAAACCTGTGATTCCTGCATTGGGAATTTGGGACCAGCCTGGACTCCAACCAAAGAAAGACCCTGAGAAGGTTGCTGCTTTGAGAGTTTACTGATTTCTCGTTTGTAGTTTCACTTGTAGCAGAACATAAAATTGTAGTTAATTGTACTTTTCTACTGGATATTTGAGTGGGGTGTATGTATTTGTGTGTTTGGCAATATTCTTTTTATTACTTTATAGACCTAAGCGTGGCTTATTCACATATTATTTATATAGCACTTGATGCATGGTTACTTCTGTTACGAATCTTTGTGATGGACCAATTGACAAAAACACAATCCAATACTTGATTGAATAACCTGAAGTCATGACACTTTTTTACTTGAAGGTGGAAGAATACGTCTTATAATTTCCCAAACAAGTTGAAACAACAGGGTGAGCCTAATAAAAATATTCTGGAGCTGAAAACCTATTGCAACAAACTTGTTGACAAATTAATGTTAGAATATTCTTTGAAAAGATGCCCGAGTTCATGATAAAGCTGAGTGGAACTCTGAGTAGTTTCAGAAAAGCTAAGTTTGTGAAGTTATCAGAAAATAACTTTTCCATTTATTGTTGAAGGACTGTAAAGTATACTCTTCCTGAAGTAGTCCAGGCTTTGCTCCATGAGCCCTTGTAATTGTTTTCCGATAATACAGTATTTTGATGTTGTCATCGTAAGTAGAAACCCTCTCTAACCAAATCTTAAGTAGGTGCTCCTGTGTTTGATAAACCCCAAACGTTGGTCCTTCTGCTCCCTTTTCATTGATTGAAAAATCTCTTAGCAGGTCACAGTGTTTTATGTTTTACAGTAATCAAAGTGCTTTTGGGTCATTGCCAACATGAGTGAGAAAAAAGAAATTGGTATGATGTCTCCTCAAAATCAGTCAGCTTTGGTCTGAGGCTGTAGTTCAGTCATAGAGTAATTACTCAGCCTTCCCATGGTTCTCTGTTCAGTACCTGGTATAGAAAATACTAATTTTCTACCGGAGAACTACCTTCTGGGCCCTAATAATGAATACAGGTAAAGTTATCTTTTTCCTTCTCTTTTCTGTCCTTTCCTGTTTTTCATCAATCCCTCCCACCCTTATTTGCTTTTTTTATTTAGAAGAAAAAAGTATAAGTCACACACAGTGAGTCTTTCTTTTTGAGGCGTAATCTTATACTATACAGCTCTGTCTGTTCTCAAATTCATGACCCTCCTGCCTAAATCTCCCTAGTACTGAAATCTAGGAATGAGACACCAGGCCCAGACTCCGAAGACATTTTTTAAACACAGCTTCCCAGGTCTTTACTGGGGAAATTTGTATTGGTCTAAAGGGTAAGAGGCTATTTTTGAAATTTCACTCCCCATCAGCTGTCAAACTGGTGCATGATTATTTCCGGAGAGGAAGAGTTAGTTGGGATCATGAGCAGGGAAGTTGTGGTTCTACTGTTTTGTAGAGAGTATATGCTGGAGATTCATCATGAGCATTTCTTGAGGCAAATCCTAGAGGTGTTAGAGAAAACATCACTGGAAGGAAAGTCTGTCACCCACTTCCTGCTGTATGTGTTACTGACTGTAGTAGTGCTTTAAAGAGAGGCAGAATTCACGAGCATCACTCAGTAGCTGGCGCACCACTAATGAGAGTAGCTATCAGATCCCAATGTTTAGCCTCTTCTCTCCTTTTTTCCTGTGACTCAGTAAACTCAGCAATTCCTCTCTGTTTGGGAAGAGAGCTATAGTAAAAGCCAATAGTGAATGCCCTACCAGGTAGAAATTAAGAGGGTTCCGAATGAAGACCAGTGTGATTTGTAAATCAACAAGAGGGAAATGTATTCATTCAGACAAACTAGGACCAATTCATTTAAAGTATAAGAAATACACTTAAAATATGGACTAATATATTAAACTTCTGAGAAGTAGCATGGAGGCCAAAACACTTTCACTATTTACTAGAAATGTGTGAGATGGCTGAGGGAATAACTGTTTCCGGTTAAAAGTAAGTGAAATTTAACATAGGTTGACTAGAGCATCTGGAGATGTGTTCATGTCTCCAAGATCATGTGCATAAGCCTAACTCTAATCTATATCCCTAAAACAATTTTTGGGCCTGTAAGCTCTACATTCAGGCATAGTTTTGAAGGAATGTTATATGTTGTGTAATTATTTTATGTTATTATGTAAGATGCAATTATTTGACCAATTAAACACTGCTTATTTCTTCATTCGATATTTTATGAATATTTATTGGGAACTTAATATGTCCCAGATACTTTTCTAGGCACTAACCTTATGTAGAATAGTAAACAGTAATCAGTTCTGCTTCTTCTGCTCATTTTATTTGAGGAATATTTTATCTTTCATCTTGAGTTTATTAAGCTGTGCTTGTGAGACACTGTTCAGTTCAGCCACTTTATAAGACTATTAATTCCATTCACATGGTCTCTTCTTTTACAATTGGCTCTTTGCCTAAAGAACTCACTTTTTCCTAAGCATCCACTTCTTAATGTTTTCATATTTATGTTTAAGTTTTAAACTATGGGTTTTAGGGGATGTGTTTAGTCTACAACAGGCAGTTTCTTTCTCATAGAATGTAAGTAAGCACATGTTAACTACAATATGTCTTTAATGAGCACTAGCCATTTTTGTCTTCCTGGGCCCTTTCTTAACCAAAGAATATTAATAATATTCCTATATAATTTATATTATGACTATGTTTATGTAAATAACACAATTGAGTTTGGGTAATATGTGCTTTTTATAATTTAAAATGAATTAAAATATTAAATGTTATGGACCTTAAAAATCTCGCTGTGGTTAGACTCTGGAGTTACTATGACTTAAGGATAGATCACACTTTTTTTTTTGCAAAGAAAAGGAATATGTCTGCCTTGTTCACAACAGAATACTCAAAGCCAGTTGTCAAATAGGTAGTTAAAAAATAAGTTCTCTAAAAGAAATTTAAAAATAAGTGTTTCTAAATATTAGATCTACAAAAAGACATCAAAATAGTTTTTTGTTGTTGTTCTATAAAATATTGCAAGTTGGACTGAAGAGATGGCTCAGCAGTTAACATGACTGCTTGGTGAGAGGACCAGAGTTTGATTCCCAACATCCACAATGCAACTCACAAATGTCTGAAACTCTAGTTTCAGGGGATTCAAAGCCCTCTTCTGGATTCCATGAACATTGCATGTATGTGGTTGATCCATAAAAATAAAGCTCTAGATATGAAATTTTAAAAAATATTTCAAGTTCTCTAATGTTTTGTATGTGCCTCTTATTTTATTCAAACATATAAATTTCCTAGAGACCCAAGTAATTGCAGTCACTAGCAATAACCTAATGGAACCTTCAAAAGCTAAAAGAACACATGATCCAGATCTGCTATATGACCAATTCTACCACTCCTGGGTATTTACACAAAGAACTATAGGTCAGCATATCATAAAGAAACCACAGCATCAATATTTATTACAGTATCATTCACAATAGCTAAGAGGAAGAACCAGTCTTAATTTCCATTAATAGATGAATTGATAAGGAAAATGTGGTACACATATGCACACACACACACACACACACACACGAATATTAAATGTTTTCTCTCATATGTGGAGTCTAGTCTTTTTTAAAGGTTTAACTGATATGGAAATTGAAGGATAACAATGTAGAAGAATAGTCCTAAAGAAGATGGATCATAGTGCAAGAATAAATCAAATATTGCTCTCTCTCTCTCTCTCTCTATATATATATATATATATGTGTGTGTGTGTGTGTGTGTGTGTGTGTGTGTGCGCGCGCGCGCGTGTGTGGATTTGTGTATGTATTTGACATGAAAGTAGAAAGGCAACTATGTAGGGGATAGAAGACCGTCAGGAAGGAGGGGGAGGATGAGCAAGAGAGGGCAATGGTGTGTATGTGAAAATATAAGTAAGCTATAATGATACATATGAAATTCATTATTTTGTATACTAACAAAATAATCAGAAGAATAAAACATATTCTCCATCTGCTCAATATATTAATATTAATTATTAATATTTTTTGAGACAAAGTCTGTAGGTCATGGTATCCTAGAACTCACTCTGTAGGCAAGGCTAATCTCAAACCCATGTTGATTCTCCTGCCTCAGATTCTCAAGTGCTATAATTGCAGGGATGAGCCATTATGACCAGAAACATATCAATTGTTAAAATATTACTGATGTAATTTCATTATTGTGTGAAGCGCGCTCTTGTCCATCTTGAGCACCCTCTATTTCATTCTAACGTCAAATGTCAAATACTTGTCAAATTAACAACACGGGCTGATATCAGATTACTTTATGTATCTTCTTCTGTACTTTTTGCTAGTTTTCTTTTATTTATAGCGATAAGGATGAAGTATTGAAATTTACAGGTCTGGTATAATGTATAAGAATGAGATCACAATTAAGAGCGAATTCCACTTTGCTAGTACTTAGGACATAATACGGTATCTTTATGAATTTGCCTTTTTTCTTCACATTACCAAAGAGATAGGTGCCTTGATCTACACTATCATTTAGTTTCTTCCCTCAAGGAATTCATTATATATACTGGTGCTATTCTTAAAATATTTTTCATTCTGCGGTTAAGATGCATGATCAGATTAGAAATAAAAGGCTACTATGTAATTATAGAACAGTTGGTAGTTTCGGGAAAAATGTGAATATCAGTTATACTGAGCCCAGCAAAGGACTCTTATTTCACTCTCCAGTACACCTTTCTAATGAAAGAATATTTATGTATTCCTGTTCCTTTAGGCAGTGTTCAAGATGTTATTTTTTTCTACCACTAAGAGTCCTGACATTGCTCTTCTTGAATTAAATATTTTAGACATTTGTAACACGGAGAAATTCCTGTGAGAACAGATATTATTTGCTGATAGCGTTTAGGTTATATGATTCGTGGTGACATGGATGAAAGCTCTTTTGTCTCATTAATAACATTTCTTCCATTGTAGGATGGGTAATCTCTGGGCAGATTTCCCATTGTGGATTTAAACCAGTGAACGAATGTAGATTTTGTCTTTAGTTTCACAAAGGGTTCAACTTAATTTAGTTACCTTGAGTCAATCATCTCCTCAATTAATGCTCGTTGATCAGAATCAATCACTTCTTCCATGCAGCTCTCCCAGGAGGATGTCTTTACCCCCATGTGGCATGAACTTACTCTGATTTACTTATTTGCCGAATAATCTTTCTATTACAAGAAAGAAAATGGTCGTCTCATTTGTGTGTGTGTGTGTGTGTGTGTGTGTGTGTGTGTCCCCACATACTTAGCAAAATTCCACATACATAGTAAGATTCAAAACATTTCCATTAGAGGAGATAATTTCAAAGAGAAAATGGAGTCCACAATGCTCCTGGCATTGTTGGACTTTAATATGTCTTTTAAAGGAGGGTGGGTGTGTGATTATATTTGGGAAAATCTGTCCACATTTTTTTTCCAGACAGGATTTTCATCAGCCAGGCAGCTTTTAGTGTTCACAACCTTATCACTACCAGTCATAAATTTCTTTGAAAATGCCAAGTGAGGGTCACCAGGCTAATGGATTTATCCAGTTTGATATTCTAGGAAATTATGCCATCTAACTTGCCAGAAGTTGCTTCAAGGTCAAACACTGAAATGTCAAAGTTGATTACAGGGGGTCTGAAAGATTCTCTTTTGAACATTTTGTCTACTTCTATATCTGTATTCTCAACTCTGATTACATATTTCTACCGTGTAATGATAAGATTCCCCCCTCTACAACTTTTTCTGTATGCAGTGAACATTTGGCATGAATTTGAACATCATTGTAAGATATTTCCAAGACCATTTTCCCTTTTAGCAAGAACTTATTGGATTCTGATGTACAAGGAGTAAAATCAGGAAGATGAAAGAGTTACGACTTCCTTTGGAAATAATATCCAATACAGTGAGTAAACCAAATTCCCTTTTTACCGATTTGTGTACAAAGATGGGCAGATAGCGAACATCCTGACAGACAGTAGAAACACCCGCATCTCAACCCTCAGTCATCATCGAAGAACATTATCTCTGCAGTTTTTCACATGGCCAATTGTAAAATTCAGCGCTAGCCACCTAGTAATGCTCTAGCTTCCAATTTACTTTGACATATATCCAATCATAGGGCTTATTTGAAAAAAAAAATCTAGTAGAACAAAGATTCCCACTTGAGCTTTACCTCTGTCAAATATATTTCAATATGCCTCAATAGACTATGTGCCTTCTAAATGAAGGCAGGAACCATGTTTCATTTCATATTTTTTGAATGTGTTTCCATCTTCGTTGCCATTTTTGCACTTTTGGTTTCACATTTCTCTTTTCTGATATCTGAAATGTCACATTTTGTTCTGACTTAGTGTGAGTCAACATTCGCTCCTTGATCTCCATACTGCAGGATCCTAGCAGTACCTTGGGGTCATCAGTAAGGGGTTAGTATATGGGAGTGACAAGACAGAAGAAGATTTCAAAGTGGTAAGATGAAAAGTCAGAGCTTTACATATAGGGTGGATAAGAATGTTGAAAATCAGGGAGTCACATACTAGGGAAACAAGATCTCCCCTTTTCAACTCCTCCTAACTCAAGGAATCCTTAGAGCTTTAGGGAGAGTGTGAAACTTCTCATATGAGTAATGGGGATTTACTATAACTTAGTTGCCTATAGACTGTGGAAAGTGACAACATTCCAGCAAACTGTCTTCATTTAGAGTTCTCAACTAAAAATTCTGATCTAGGTTTTAACTTAGTTGAAGGGGGGGGGTGGAGAGAAAACCTCCTTTACCTCTTTATGAGGGAAATAACGGATACGTGATAATTTAATTCAAGATGTATCATTGGATTTGATTCTGGAAAATAGCTGAGCAGACTGTACTTGAATTCCTATGAAGGAATACATTCTTTAATTCAATGTCATCTTTTACTTACTATCACCTTGTACCAGGAATGTAGAATGCTATTTTGCTTTCCTTGAAGTGCCAAGTTTAATGAAGTCATTGGCGAATCCTGTTTAGTTTTTAAAGACAAGCCAAAGAAAAAGAGTAAACCCCAACCGTCTTTATTTCTATTGATCACAGCACGCAGAACTTTTTTTTTATTACCTGTTTATCTGTCAAAAGTGGGAACACGTCGTCTTTAAAAATGTTCAAACTTTGATCTAGTTTTCATTTTTTTCCTCAGTAAATTCTCTTAGTACTTAAAAAAATAGATGGGAAGATTAGAAAAAAATCTTTTCGTTTGATGTCTAGACATTATTTGGTTAGAATCATAACACACATGTTTTGTTTTTCAAAAAGTGGTAGGAAATGTTATGGTAACACTATAAAAAAGTATACAGTGTTGATGTGGAAATGCTAATCGTCTTCAGACACTAAAAATTTGAATTTGTAGTAAGTTTTAATTAAACATGTTTCTTGGGTTAAGTGATAAATTACAAGACAAGCTTAACTGATAGGTGTCATGCTCAACGAGGAGATAAAATTAGCTTGTAAATTAAATGATTTGATTATGTATTGGGCTTGAGGATGTAGCTTAGTGGTAGAGCATGTACTTAGTATGGGCAAGGTCCTGGGTTCAATCCTGACCATGGAAGAAAAAAAATAATTCATTAAACTTCATACATAAATTTTTATTATTTTTCTGTTGATGCACTAGAACAAATTATATTTAGTTATTTATTAGTCAAAAAGTTTTTACACTTCTATGTGTTTTTGTTTTGTTTTGTTACGTAGAAAAGATGTAATATTCCCAAGCCACTAATAATTAGTACCCACTTCTTTTCTTAAGAGGATTGGTTGTCATGAAGACTTGCTTGGGGGACGGGAAGATGCAGAGATACTTGAGTTTATGCTGTTCAATCATTGTTACACACTGGCTTGAGGGAAAATGACAATTGCTACAATGACCTGGTACTTCTTCTCTGTGTACGTATTAATGCTTTGAAAGGAATACTGCACATCAAACACCTTTCTTCCTCAGAGATCCAGTGATAATTGAGTACCTGTATATTCAGGGGAAAGAAAGAACTGAGGCATAAATCCAAACAATTGCCTATGCTGAAAATCAAAGGCCCACTCATGATACAGATGTATCCCCCATCCCCTGTCTTTTAGTAACACTTAGGGAGAAGAAATTCATTGAGAACAATGTTAAAAAACACTCAAATAATTGATGGTGGTCATTAGAATTTTTATTGAAAGATGATCCATGGTACAGTGTTAGGGTTACCATTCATCTGGAAGATTTTGTGAATTTTCATTAATCAAAGCCTGTTAGTTATTTTCAAAACTAGTATATAAAAGTTATTATTAATTTTCTTGGTATTTAGTCATCTAAATATTATTTTAAAAGTAGAAACCATGATACATTGATATGATAATTAACTAATTATGAATATTTTACTTTTTAGCTTAGAACTGTGTAAAGCCAAGTTGATGTTGTTTTCAAACAGATTCTTGTTATTTGAGGAAACTGAATTCCTGTGCATAGTTCTATGTATTAAGCAAGAAATTGCCTTACACATGTTGCACATTAATCATTCATAACTTATAATGTGCATGCTGAAAATCCTTAGTTTAGGACCTCAGAATAATGCCCAAATAATGCTTTTCTAAACACACATTGTAGTTTTTTAGATTTTCTGACAACAGAGGAATAAAATCTACTTAGGCTATGGGTAGCTTTATACTTTAATAGTGTACAGAAATCACAATTAATCTCCTCTA